>NC_091845.1:87695898-88020065 GCF_037783145.1 Equus przewalskii
AATACTGATGTCAAAGAGTGTATTGCCTACGTTTTCTTCCAGAAGCCTTATGGTTTCAGGTCTCACCTTTAGGTCTTTGATCCATTTTGAGTTTATTTTGGTGAATGGTGAAAAAGAATGGTTGATTTTCATTCTTTTACATGTGGCTTTCCAGTTTTCCCAGCACCATTTGTTGAAAAGACTTTCTTTTCTCCATTGTATGCCCTCAGCTCCTTTGTCAAAGATTAGCTGTCCATAGATGTGTGGTTTTATTTCTGGGCTTTCAATTCTGTTCCATTGATCTGTGCACCTGTTTTTGTACCAGTACCATGCTGTTTTGATTACTGTAGCTTTGTAGTATGTTTTGAAGTCAGGGATTGTGATGCCTCCCGTTTTGTTCTTTTTTCTCAGGATTGCTTTAGAAATTCGGGGTCTTTTGTTGCCCCATGTGAATTTTAGGATTCTTTGTTCTAATTCTGTAAAGAATGTCATTGGGATTCTGATTGGGATGGCATTGAATCTGTAGATTGCTTTAGGTAGAACGGACATTTTAACTATGTTTATTCTCCCAATCCATGTACATGGAGTATCTTTCCATCTCGTTATGTTGTCATCCAATTCTCTCAGAAAGGCCTTGTAATTTTCATTATATAGGTCCTTCACTTCCTTAGTTAAATTTACCCCAAGGTATTTTATTCTTTTTGTTGCGATTGTGAATGGTATTGTGTTCTTGAGTTCTTTTTCTGTTGGTTCATTACTGGAGTATAGAAATGCTACTGATTTATGCAAATTGATTTTATACCCTGCAACTTTGCTGTAGTTGTTGATTACTTCTAACAGTTTTCCAATGGATTCTTTGGGGCTTTCTATATATAAGATCATGTCGTCTGCAAACAGCGAGAGTTTCACTTCTTCCCTCCCTATTTGGATTCCTTTTATTCCTTTTTCTTGCCTGATTGCTCTGGCCAGGACCTCCAGTACTATGTTAAATAAGAGTGGTGATAGAGGGCATCCTTGTCTCGTTCCTGTTTTCAGGGGGATGGCATTCAGTTTTTGCCCATTGAGTATGATGTTGGCTATGTGTTTGTCATATATGGCCTTTATTATGTTGAAGTAGTTTCCTTCTATGCCCATTTTGTTCAGAGTTTTTATCATAAATGGCTGTTGGATCTTGTCAAATGCCTTCTCTGCATCTATTGAGATGATCATGTGGTTTTTATTCCTCAGTTTGTTGATGTGGTGTATCATGTTGATTGATTTGCGGATGTTGAACCATCCCTGTGTCCCTGGTATGAATCCCACCTGATCATGATGTATGATCCTTTTGATGAATTGCTGAATTCTGGTTGCCAAAATTTTGTTGAGAATTTTTGCATCTATGTTCATCAGCGATATTGGCCTGTAGTTCTCTTTTTTCATGGTGTCCTTGTCAGGTTTTGGTATCAGTGTGAGGTTGGCCTCATAGAATGTGTTAGGAAGTGTTTCATCTTCCCTAATTTTTTGGAATAGCTTGAAAAGGATAGGTATTAAATCCTCTCTGAAAGTTTGGTAGAATTCCCCAGGAAAGCCATCTGGTCCTGGGGTTTTATTCTTTGGGATGTTTTTGATTGCTGTTTCAATCTCTTTCCTTGTGATTGGTCTGTTGAAATTGTCTGCCTCTTCTTGAGTGAGCTTTGGGAGATTGTAGGAGTCCAAGAATTTATCCATTTCCTCTAGGTTATCCATTCTGTTGGCATATAGTTTTTTGTAGTATTCTCTTATAATCTGTTGTATTTCTGCAGAGTCTGTTGTTATTTCTCCTCGCTCATTTCTGATTTTGTTTATTTGAGCTTTCTCCCTTTTTTTCTTTGTAAGTCTGGCTAGTGGTTTGTCAATTTTATTTATCTTCTCAAAAAACCAGCTCTTTGTTTCATTGATCCTTTCTACTGCCTTTTTCATTTCAATAGTATTTATTTCTGCTCTGATTTTTATTATTTCTCTCCTTCTGCTGACTTTGGGCTTCATTTGTTCTTTTTTCTCTAGTTCAGTTAGGTGTACTTTAAGGTTGCTTATTTGGGATTTTTCTTGTTTGTTAAGATGTGCCTGTATTGCGATGAATTTTCCTCTTAATACAGCTTTTGCTGTATCCCAAATGAGTTGGTATGGCATGCTATCATTTTCATTTGTTTCCAGGTATTTTTTGATTTCTTCTTTAATTTCTTCAGTGATCCATTGCTTGTTCAGTAGTGTGTTGTTTAGTCTCCACATCTTTGTGCCTTTCTCAACTTTTTTCTTGTAATTAATTTCTAGCCTTACAGCACTATGATCTGAGAAGATGCTTGTTATTATTTCAATTTTTTAAATTTGTAGAGGCTTGCCTTATTTCCCAACATATGGTCTATCCTTGAGAATGTTCCATGTGCACTTGAGAAGAATGTGTATTCAGCTCTTTCAGGGTGAAGTGATCTATATATGTCTATTAAGTCCAATTGTTTTAGTTTTTCATTCAGCTCCACTATTTCCTTGTTGATTTTCTGTCTGGATGATCTGTCCATTGACGTGAGTGGGGTGTTGAGGTCCCCTACTATTATTCTGTTGTTTTTAACATCTTCCTTTAGGTCTGTTAATAGTTGCTTTATGAATCTTGGTGCTCCCGTGTTGGGTGCATAGATATTTATAAGCATTATTTCTTCTTGATGAAGTGTCCCTTTGATCATTATATATTGTCCCTCTCTGTCTCTCTTTACCTGTCTTATTTTGAAATCCACTTGGTCTGATATGAGAATTGCAACACCTGCCTTTTTTTCCTTGCTATTAGCTTGAAGTATTGTCCTCCACCCCTTCACCCTGAGTCTGTGTTTGTCCTTGGGGCTGAGGTGTGTTTCCTGGAGGCAACAAATTGTTGGATCGTGTTTTTTAATCCATTTTGCCACTCTGTGTCTTTTTATTGGAGAGTTCAATCCATTCACATTGAGAGTGATTATTGATGCATGTGGACTTAATGCTGTTAATCTGTCGCTCATTATCTTGTTTTCCTGCATTTCTTTTCCTGTGTGCTTTAGACAACCCATTTAATACTGCAATTTCTTATGCTGGGTTTCTTAGATTTTTCCTTATTTATGATTTGTGACTCTGTTCTGTACTTTATTTTAGTGTCTACCTTGAAGTTTGTATTTAGAATCTCGAGTATAATATAGTCTATTCTCTGGTGGTCTCTTATCTACTTGACCAATACTGATTTAGACACTTTGCTTTTCCCCTCGTAAATAATTATTTTCATTTTTTTATTCCAACTCGTCTTATGAATTTGTAGTTAGAGTGATAAGATCGTCCTTGCTTTGGTAGTTTCCTTACCTTTACCCTAATGCTATAGTTGAATATTTGCTATCCTGTTCTGGTTCTATCCATCGGTCTCCCTAGTCTGTGGATTGTGTCCCCTTTCTCCCTTTTTTCTTTTTTCAGGTATGAGAGCCTTCTTGAGGATTTCTTGTAATGGAGGGCGTTTAGTTACAAATTCCCTTAACTTTTGTTTGTCTGGAAAAGATTTAATTTCTCCCTCATATCTGAAGGAAATTCTTGCTGGATAGAGTATTCTTGGCTGAAGATTTTTATCTTTTAAAGCTTTGAATATGTCATTCCATTCTCTCCTAGCTTGGAGGGTTTCTGTAGAGAAATCTGCTCACAGTCTGATAGGGGCTCCTTTATAGGTTATTCTCTTTTTTTTTCTTACTTCCCTGAGTATTCTTTCCTTATCTTTCCTTTTTGCCAACTTTACTATTATGTGCCTTGCGGTGCGTCTTTTTACATTGACAAATCTAGGAGATCTAAAACCCTCCTCTACACACATTTCTCCGTTGATCCCTAGATTTGGGAAATTCTCTTCAATAATTTCATTAAGCACACTTTCTGCTCCATTTTCCTTTTCCATATTCTCGGGAATTCCTATGATCCTTATGTTTTTACTCCTCATTGAATCCATTATCTCTTGGAGATTTTCCTCATTTTTTTAAATTCTTAGTTCTCTTTCTTCCTCTGTCTGGTGCCATTCAGCCTGTCTGTCCTCAATTATGCTGATTTGCTCCTCTAGGTTGTCTACACAGGCATTCAGGGAATCCGTATTCTGTTTTATCTGGTCCATTGTGTTTTTCATCTCAAGTAATTCTGTTTGATTCTTCTTTATGATTTCAATCTCTTTTGTGAAGTAACTCCAGAACTCGGCTTGTTTCTTTATCTTTCTCTCTACCTCATTGAGTTTTTTGATTATAGCTGCTCTGAATTCATTATCACTTAGTTTACCTAATTCCAAGTCCTCAGGACTTAATTCTGTGTTTTTATTGTTTTCCTTCTGGTCTGGGGCTTTTATAAATTGCTGGATGGTAGAGGAGCGGTTTTTTCTCATGGTGGTAGAATTCAGTTGCAGTTACAGCCTGTCGCCACTAGATGGGGGTCGAGAGCGGCATGTTAGCTCTCCGCCTTGGGGCAAGATGGCTGCGCCCACTGGCTTTGTTAGGGGGGAGGGGCTGTTACTCACACGCGCCGGTCTGGGTTCAGATCAGTTCTGTTCTCTGGTCTCCCAAGGCCCTTGATTTGTGGGGTCCCCACGGATGGAAGCTTTCCCCCTGTCAGCAGGTCTCCACTGAATCAGCGGCAGGAGTCCTGGATGATCCCCCGGTCGCGCGGCCCCTCCCCCGCTCCTTCCCGACCCACGCCGCAGTGATGGCAGACTCTAGGGGAGGGAGCGATGTTCTCTCCTACTGTTCCGGCGCCTCCGAGGGTGTAAGCAAGGTTGTGATCTCCGCCTTCTTGGTATTGTAGGTCTCTAGAGCTGGCATTATGTTTATTCTCTGAAATTCAGTTCTTCCAATCCTTTGTTGTATTTTGGAGGGGAGAGAATCCCGGGTCAGCTCACTGCACCATTTTGCTCCGCCCCCTACTCCAGTTTGGGTATTTTAAACGTGTGTGTGTTTTCAATATAGACATTGTCCTGATTTAGAAGCAATAAGTTTGTGGCACTGTGTAGAATTCCAGCCTGTATGGAGATTTAGGGACAGAGGGTTGAGAGGCTCCCTGACGGTCTCCTGGAAAAGTTGCTCTCGTCTCAGCAAGCTATGCCAGGCTGGCAGGCTGTGGGTGCCGTCCGGGCTCTGGGCCACTGAGCCACAGCGCCATCCCTGGGGGTGGCTGTCGGCACGTGGCCACCGTGTCCTCTTCTCCCTGACAGGTCTCTCCTGTTGAAAGAGATGAGAAGGGAACCTTGGCAGAGGCTGCTCCAACCAGGAGCTGTCTCGCCTGGGAGCCCACCACCGTCTACACTGCAGGCAGCAGGCCTCTGTGGACTCGGGTGCTGCGCCTGGGAGGAGCCACTGCGCCTGGGAGCCGTGAGACAGTCGAGGAAGTCTGCGGGGAACATGGGTTTTCCATCTGCCTTTTCTGAGCAGTTTAACTTCCTAATTCCGTGGCCCAGATTGTTCCAGAGACCGTGTGAAGCATGTGTGAGTGATGGAGACCCACTTGGGGACGCTGATGGGCATTGCTGCCCTCAGGGAAGGTGTCTTCCCGCGGGCCTAGCCTGCTCTGGGCCCCTGGCTTGCGGTGGGGTGGGCGGGGTCAGGCCCGGCCGCGTCTGGCAGGGGCTCTCCCCTCCCTCTGCGTGAGCACAGATTTCAACACAGAGTTGTCCGCTGGGTTAGTGTGAGAGAGACCAGCGGTGTGGCTGCGTTAGGGGAAGAAATTCATGCGAAAGCAGGCAGCCTCCGAGAGGGGAAGCCGATGGATTTGAACCGATTCTTTACGAGGCCACATGGGGTGTGTGTGTGCAGTGAGCATGCGTGAGCAGTGAGTGTGAGCATGCAGTGAGTGTGCATGAGCAGTGAGCATGTGTGTGCAGTGAGCAAGTGCACAAGTGCACGCGCAGTGAGCATGCACGCACAGTGAGTGTGTGCGAGCGGAAGGCACCGGCAGGATGAGCTCTTCCCTGTTTCGGTTGCTCTGGGCTTGAATGACAGCTGACAAGGATGAGTAATCATGTACTTCACTGCCATCAAATGGAATCCAGTTTTTACATTGAATTCACCAGAAGAGTGTGCGGGAGTTTTAACCATATCACGTGAGGAAGAAGTTCACAGGTCTGCGTAAGACAGTGATGGTGGATGATTGCCGTTGAATCAGTTAAAAAAAAAAAAGGCAAGTGTGTTTCCTGCGTCCTGTTTTGGATTCAGAAGTGAAAACTGGGAAAGTTCCGAGTTCAGACAAGTTCAGTGAAACGGACGTGCAGGTGTGTAGAGACGGATGCCTCAAGGTGAGCTCACATGGCTGTGAGCAAGGCACCGTGGTTCCCTCCAGGTGGACCTTCGAGGGGACCCAGGCAGAACCCGGTCCCTGTGCCCTTCGTCTTAGTTGATGGCATCACAGATATCATCCCTCAAGAACGATGAAAAACAGTCTCTTAATTTGTCTACTTCTTTGGTCTCCAATTACCCCCAAAAGAGACTCAAAGCGTCGCTTAAACACAGTAGCTGGTATTGTTTGTTTTTAGGCAAACATGGGAAAATATGAACTCTGAAAATTAAGAGGAAAGAAGACGAGCTTATTCATGTGGGTTGATGTTAGTTTCCTGTGACTCCTGCTCTCAGACTCTGCTGGGGCCGCTCGGGGCCGTGTTCCTGTGGGACTTGGGTCATCTCGAGCGCTGACCTCGGGGCGCACGTCCCACACGCAAAGAGCACCTCTGCGCCACCATTGCCCAGGGCTCAGCACGGGGCTGGCATTTCTCCGTCTGAAGCAGAATCATCTGTCACTGGGAATAGGGGTCTGTGACCAGCGGGTCATCTTTGTTAACTGGTGAGTTGGACCAACAAGTGAGGAGGAGGTGCCATGACAAGGAAGCCCTCGTCCCTCCTGTTTTTCTCTCATTTTTGATGTTGTTGAGGTTTTGCTTTGTTTTCCTTTCTGCTTTTGGCTTTATCCTGAGTCCCGGGCCATGAAACCCACGTCTGATATATCTAGAAAACATGATAAGCTTTTCTTGCTCTGCCCCAAATTAACTGCTCTGTTGGTGTAAACGTGGTCTTATAAACCTGTCACCTCCTTTGTTTGTAAAGTGTATTATCCTGCTTCCTCCTCTTTTAAAAACCTTGTGAACATTGTTAAGCCTCGTTTTGGCCTGAGAAGTACTGTGTACATCTGAGTATGGTGTGCGGACTGCGGGTGGCCTCAGGAGGGCCCTGGAAATGGGGTTCCACATAAACGTCTCGTTAATGCAGATGACCACCCGCACGACAGACAGACCTGATCAGACGCAGTATTTTGCTTTTATAGATGATGACTGTGTTTGCTGGCTCTTTGAGGGGAGAATCAACCAAACTAAATTTTAGAAAAATCATGAAGTTTTTCAAGGAGAGTTATAAGGGAGTGGTTGACAGGTAGATGTTCACCACTGAATGAAAGAAATTCTAAGAAATCTTGCGCAAAATAGCCTGTTCAGAAATTCCTGGTTTAGTTGACTGGACACAAAGAGTTTTCTTTTTTCTTAGCTCTCATGAGTTTGGACATTTGCATTTGTTATTAAGGTAATCGTTCAGCATCGTTCCTAGAGTACATTAGAGTTTATTGCTAGTCATCCATTTATTCAGCAGTGGTTTATTGGCCTCTCCTGTGTCCGACTGCAAGGGTGCAGATGCAGAGCAGAGGGAGAGCGGGATCCGACTGGGGCTTAGGTTTGCCAAGGAGCTGAGCTTGTATGCAGGAGGGGTCATAATGAGGCCATGAAGTCCAGGCTGGGCGATTGAATCAGTGCGAACAAGAAGTCGTGAACGGTTCAGGGACAAGGGAAGATGGTGGAGCTGATGGTTGTAGGACTGGTGGGTCAGAGCATCTTCGGGGCCCAAGGTTAGAGAGGAGTTGCAGAGGCAGATAGTGCTGGTTCGAGTGCTGTTTGACTTTGGGGTCCTAGAGAGGTTGCAGCTGGTGGCAGTGACAAGGTCAGGGGTTGGACATGGAGGGCTGGCTGCACGAGGGCAGAGGACAGTGCATTGGAGAAGGGGAGGTCAAGGCACCGAGAAGCCAGGGTGGTGGAAGATCCACTATGTGGCCATTCAAGAAGAGGCCATGCTGGAGAGGCCGTGAGCGGCAGCCGACCTCAAGGGAGGGTGGGAGTGATGGTTGTCTGTAGCTGCTGGCGCTGGGGAGGGAGGCTGAGGGCATGGGCTTCAGAGCCGAGGACTTGGGAGGAGGAGGTGATGCTCGGGTGGAGGCAGCAGCGAGAAGCAGGCAGGCAGAGAGCCTTCAGGGGCGAGCACAAGGGAAAGGGAGGGCTCAGAGAACAGGCTGGGAATTTAGGAGATTTGTGAGACTCCCTAAATGAGGTGCGTTTGCAGAGGATGCAGTGGGAGAGGTTCAGGCACCAGCTGAGGAACTTCGAGCTGAGGCCAGATTAGCATGTTCGCAGTGCTGTGTGGGGTGTCCAGGAGATGGGGGACACTGGGGGTCTTGAGCATAAGCAGGAATGGAGAGGTCAGTCCTGGTGCTTTCTGATGCAGCAGGTCAGGCTGTGTGGGCTGGAGAGATGGTGGATTGGGCCTGTTGCCAGGAGTAGGCAGAGTCTGGGCTCCCCCCCACCCCGTGTGCCTGGTGGTGGGAGGCTGGGGTGGGGCTGCCACTGGAGCTTGGGAGTATGGCCCCTCTTCATCCTGCGGATGGAGGGCAGACTGGGAGGTGTACCCATTCCAGCGTGACCACGATGCACGCGTCGCCCTTGTTATGGCAGCTCCAGGATGACGTAAAGTGAACCTACAGGGTTTATAATTATTCCTAGTATTGCTTTTATACCTGAGGTACCATTGAGTGCATTACAGAAAGATAGTAACTAATGCATTTAATTTGGGAGGGTTCTGTTAATTCACAATCGGTAGATATAGTTCAGATTCCAATTTATGTTTTAATGTACATCATTCTCTCCTGTCACCCTCCCCCAAAATGTGATTGAAAAGTCACAGTGTCGCAGTGTTACCCACTGAACTCTTGATATGTTGTTCACCTTTTCCTTGTAGTGAAGAAAGCTACAACGTCAACGATTACTCCCTGAGGGACCAACTGTTGGTGGAGCCCTGTGGCAGTGAGGAGCCCCACGCCTCCCCGGGGAAGAGCAGCCCCGGGGCGCTTCACTCCAGGCAGAATCCCGCCAGCCACCTGTTCACGCTCACGGTGCTCAGCAACCACGCCAGCGAGAAGGTGGAGATGCTGCTGGGGGCCGAGACGCAGTGAGTCCAGGGCGCGGGGACCTGCCTGCGGTCCCCCAGTCCTTGTGCTTTGTCTGCTGATTCTTTAGTTTGAAAAACAATGGGCTTCCTACCTAGATATTTACCTTCTTTGAAAACCTCTTGTCCATGGAGGCCGCAAGGGGGTAGACGGAATGTGGACTCAGCAGTGGGAGGTGCGGCTGCTGGGCACAGAGATGGTGGGATCCTGAACCCCGCAGACTAGCAGCCCTGAGGACGTGGGAATGCAGAGCAGCTCCCCAGAGGGAGGTGGTCCGTCGTCACACTAGGTGAAGGCAGAGCTTAACTGTCACGTCCACTTAGAGAGAGTCGACCTGCTTGTTTGTCTGAAATTGGAAACCTCCTCTGGGCACAGGGTCCCCGGCAGGAGTTATGCTGGGGCAGAGTGTGAGACGGGGAGGGGAGGAGTCCCTAATTCTCTGTCCTCCGGGTCCCCAATGTGGCTTCGGCCCACATCCGCCGAGGCTCATGCTGTGATGCGGATGGGTCAGCAGCTGGCGAATAACACCCTGAGACCGGAGCCAGATCTCAGCAAAGGGAAACCCAGAGGCGCCTCCCCTTTCTAAGAGCATTTAGCAGAGTTCCTGGACTGTTAGAGGGAGGCCCCAGAAGAAGGTGACATTGCGGAGCATCTGCATACAGCGTCACATAATCGCTTCATGTCTTTGTCACCAAAAGTCACTCGTCAAAGGCAGAGGGAAACAGGAGGGATGGGCTGATGTGAAGCTGCTTGCGGTCGGGAAGCCACCAGAACAGAGCACTCCAGCCAGACTGGAGTTAGCAGAGGTGACAGGAGAAAAGCAGCTTCGCCCTGTGCATGTGTTTGCAAAACCAGGTTTTTGGAGGCCTGGGCTCCTGTTGAGCAGCTGAGATCTGGCTGCATTCCCAGGGGCGGGCCTGCTGGCGGGTATGGTGCCTGCTTATCTACGCAGGTGACAGCCCCTCAGAAGACGGTCCACGGCCAGTGGCCAGTGCAGGAAGGCATTTCCTGCACCCTGAGAGCAGTCAGACCCTGTGGCCATGCAGACAGACTGGGTGTCCTTTGTTCTGGAGCCGCTCTTGACACAAGAAAAACCCTGAGAGCAGTCAGACCCTGTGGCCATGCAGACAGACTGGGTGTCCTTTGTTTGGAAGCCGCTCTTGAAACGAGAAGGCCGTGTGCCTGAGCTCTGGATGGCACGTGACATTAAGGATCTCGTACAGCATCCTCAGGAACTGGGGCTTTTCTCTCGTCGAGTTTAGTTAGGGTCAGGAGCTGTGGTGTCCTTGGCTGTCTGCCCTTCCCTGCGTGTAGGGACCATTTCTCTCGGTCCAGGCCGCCGCGCACACACAGGCTTTTCCCCACTGTTCCATCTGTGATGTATCGCATCTCCACCCTCGTTTCTGAGATTTCCCAGGAGGAGGAAGTGGACGTACCTGCCTGGTTCTTTCCGCACCAAGGCCAGGTCCCTGCCTGGTCACTTGCAGCCTCTGTCCACACTGTTCCTTTGGTCTTGCTGCGGGCTGAGTGCTGTTCATTCCCTCAGTCGGAAGTATTCTCAGAATATCTAGTTATGTCACCCACCAGCCCCTGGGTGTGACTCCTGTTTGTAGTTCTTTAACAGCGAGAGAACATTCCAGAAGGCAGAGGGGCAGGTGTCTTCTTGGGCACAGGAGTGACTCCCTCACTCTGCTCCCTGCTCCGCCCATGCACGGTTGAAAGTGAGTAAATGGACAGGCTCTTCTAAGCATACAAGACTTAAAATGGCGTTGGTGTTGAAGGAAGACGCATTCCAGCTGAGGCGCGCTTTCTTTGGAGTGGCAGCCGGCTGTTGACGGTCTGGCGTGGCTCTGTGCCCGGAGGCCTGCAGGCCGGCTGTGCTCCTGGTTCTGAGCCATGAGAGCTGCTCTCTGCAGAATGTTTGCTTTGCTTCTGAGATTCGCACGCTGTGCCGGTGGGGCCGTGCTTTTAGATTTTCTCTCTTGTGCCGCGTGTGGATTGGTTATCAGCAGACCAGTTGAGAAGCCAGGTGTCCCCACCCCCCGGCCTGGACAGTGTGGGACTGCAGACCAGTCACAGGTGTCCTTTGCCTGCTGATTCTTTAGTTTGAAAAAGAATGGGCTTCCTACCTGGATATTCACCTTCTTTGAAAACCTGTTGTCCGTGGAGGCCGCGTCGGGGTAGATGGAGTGTGGACTCAGCAGTGGGAGGTGCTGCCACTGGGCACAGAGATGGGGGATTGTGGACGTGCAGACCAGCAGCTCTGAGGACGTGAGAATGCAGAGCAGCTCCCCGGAGGGAGGTGGGCAGGCACCCGGTGAGCATCTGGGACGTGCGGCCTGCCGGCCACAGAACGGGAAGGAGGGACCCTGGTGTTTGCAGAGCAGGGAGCCATAGCCTCAAGGGAGCACATGAGGAAGGCAGCTGCACGTGTGGTTTCTGCGGGATCCAGACGATGCCTGTGGCTCTGGCAGAATCAACAGCAGCGCCCTTTGACCCTCCGAAGTGTCGTGCTGGGACAGTGAAATATGTGGTGGCCCTAGTTACAAGTGTGCAGTCCAAGCCCTCCCCTTCCCAGGTGGAAAGTGAGACCCACCAGCTGGGGGCCCTGCCGCCCCCTCACAGGGAGGAAAGTCCCTGTGGGCTGGGCCAACCCTGGCGCTGCGGAGCCCATTCCCTCCAGTAACAGATCTCAGTCTGAGGAGGGGCCGCAGCCAGTCCCTTCCCTCCTCTATGCCGCTCGCTCGGCCTTGTGCTGGGTCTGGACGGAAACCCCGGGAGGCCCATGCTCTTAAATGTGAGAAACTGCTAATGTGCACATTTTTTTTAAGTCCATAGACTAAGAAGGAAGAAGCTTGTGGAAACTCAGGTATCAATTAAGGGTGTTGTATGGTTTGAAATATTCTATGAAATACTGAATAGACCGCGCACGTCCCCAAAATTATTTCCCCCGACGACTTGGTTCTTGTTCCCCGCCTGTGTCTCTCTCGCCCTGGAGTGCCCCCTGCAGACCCTCGGACTCCTGGATGTTGCCTTGGGCCGCCCCAGGTCTGCGCTGCTGCGTGAAACGTCCTGGCGCTCCAAGCGCTGGCTTGTGGCCCCACCATCACTTTATTCTTTCCCTCAGCTTCCGTCTCGCCCACCCTCCATGCTGCCCCTCCTGCCCCGGTCCTCCCAGGTCTCCCCTTCCCTTCACAGCTGACCTCCCGGGAGCAGCCTCGGTCTCCCTGTGAATCCTGGGGACGTTACTGAGCACCTGCACCCCCTCAGGTGTCTTCCGGGCGCTGGGATGGAGCAGTGAACTGTGCAGAGGCTGTGTCCCTGCCCTGGGGCCTCTGGCCTCGGGGAGCCTCTGCCCATGTCCTCCTGCCTTCAGGGAGGGCGACTTTGGGTGGCGATGAACTTGTCCAGTCTGCCTGGGCCAGTGGCCCACAGTGAGCGGGGCAGTGGGAAAGCATTTCTTCCACATCCAATTTCAGAAGTAAAGGGGCTGGCCCTGTGGCCTGGTGGGTAAGTTTGGCACGCTCCGCTTTCGGTGACCTGGTTTTGGTTCCTGGGCACAGACCTGCACCACTTGTCAGCGGCCATGCTGTGGCAGCAACCCACATGCAGAATAGAGGAAGATTGGCACAGATGTTAGCTCAGGGCCAATCTTCCTCACCCCCCCCCCCCAAAAAAAAGGTAAGTACAGTGGAGACAGCAGATCTAGGGGACGTGATCTGGAGTGGATGATCTGGAGTGCTGGGATGGGGACATGTACCCTAAATGAGATGGTGCAGGAAGACTTCTCTGAGGTGACATTTGGACTGAGCCCTGGGTGACAAGACAGAGTCCGCCCATGGGAACATGCAGGGCCAGGGCATTCCAGGCACTGGGCACAGAAGGTGCAGAACTTGCTCAGGAGCCAGTCTGATGTTGCCAGACCTGGCTTGAACAGAGCGAGATGGCGAGACCAGAAGAAACCAGGGAGAGGCGGGGACAGGAGAGGCCAGTGCCTCTCAACCCAAGCTGTTCCTGTGTGTCCTGGGCGTCCTCAGCTGGTCCTGGCCTGGCGTGAGGAAGCATCAAAGCTGATGGCAGCCTGACCTTTCTGAGCATCGAAGCGGGTGGTCATGTGATAGCAGCTCGGCTTTGTTGTCTGTCTGAGGACACGTGATCCACAGTAGTGGGCGGGCTGGGACTTGCTCTTCAGCAAAGGTGTTTGGAGGAGCGCTGACTCGGAGCCCTGTGGGCCGTGGTGGGAGCTCCCGGCAGACGGCTCGAGCAGTTGGGGTCCTGTTGCCCTGGTCCAGGGCGTCCTGGTGGTGCTGGGCTGTGGTGCACGGAGGGGGAACAGCATATTCTGGAGGCGGAGACACCAGGGCCCACTTATGGATCAGGTGGGCTGGGGTGGCTGTGAGTGAGAGGAGTCGTCGAGGGTGTTTTGGGTTTTGGGTGAGCAGCTGGTGCAGTGGCATGTCCTGCGTGGTCCTCTTCTTGAGACGGCTGCATCAGATGCGTGTCCAGCATCGCATCCTCTTCTTGCTTCACCTCCGGCAACAGGTTGCTGTGTGGGCCATCTCACTCACTTTTGAGCTGGTTTCTCTGTCTGTCCGAGTTTCCCTGTGTCTGACCAGTCCTCTTTGCTCTCCCGTCAGAAGGGCAGCCTGTCTGAGGGCAATCCCCCAACCCCGCCTCGCTTTCCCTACCGCGTGTTCCTGTAAACAGCACGTTCCAGGGGTCCGGTCTGGAGACGTGGTGCCAGTTCCGAGGCTTCCGGGTCTGGGTGGGTCCATCACCCGTGGGTTCTTCTGTTGCACATTTCTGCACGTTTGCATCCACTGCTGCTTCCTGAGACAACCCATGTGTCACTTATACCGTGAAGCACGCGACAGCTGCTAATGGGTCTCCTCGCCCGTCAGTCCTACGCGGTTTCATCCTGAGCCCCACTCAGGCTGGCTTCATGCTTTGCTCACGCTGTCCATAGCCGCTACCAGCCGGTATTCCTGGAATTGGCCCACAGCTGAGATAATGATCTTTCCCGTACCCGAGGCAAGGTGGGGCTGCCGTGTGTGGGGTCAGCGCTTTTCTCTCTCTCTGTTCACATCCTTTTTGTGCTGCTGGAGCAGGTTTTCCCTAAATTCCATCTGCTTTTCCACTTTCACTGTGAAGGATGCAGTTAAACATGTTTTGGGCTGTACATCAAGCCGTGTGTACTCCGTAACGTCTGTTGGCCTGTTAACAATCTTAAGTCACCTTGTTACTGAGATGTTAGTGTGTGAGAAACGCAGAAGCTTATCTGTGATGAAAGGACAAAGGAGGGATGTTTCCCCACTGTCCTTTCTGTTCACTCTGGGCCTTTGAAGAGGAGTGTGGAGCCGAGAGTGCCTCTGTCCACCTTCATTGAAATGAGCACAGGCAGCGGCGGCTGGCCGGGCCCAGGGGTGCACAGAGTGGTGTCCCTGGGGTCCTGCGTTCATCGTGGGAGCTGCATGGCATTCGGGTCCAATGTGTGCAGAGACAAGACATCAGGCCCGTTCAGTGATGGATGCAAACTTTCTCCACCCGTTATATTTTGCTATGGGATATGCTCACCTCAAACTGTGGACAAAGGTCCTTCTCGGAATCCCTCCCAGGAAGAACCAGAAGCCGAGCGCATGTGCTGGGTCCTGTCAGCCCTTCAGCCAGCAGCTCCGGCTCCTGACAGAGGTGCCCGTGCAGGCTGCCCTGTGCTCTTCTGCCGCTGCGAATGATTTAATTAACAGCAGGAAGTGAATGGGATGGAAGAAAATGGTAAATAGCAGTTCTGACAAAATCTTACACTGCATCCTGTAAGAAAAATCCACAATATAGAAACAGCAGTTTGTTTGGGAAAATGTATATATATTCCAGGTTGTAGTGTTTTTTCCTCATTGAATCTGGAATCCATGTCCAGTAATGACCTTTCACGTTTGTATAGTGCCTGTCAAAACACTCGACCTTTTGTGATCCTTGTCACTGACCCCCGGGAAACAGGAAGGAGGCGATGGTTAGGGTCTTTTCTCACAGAGGAACAGAGAATTGACCCACTTTAGCTGAGCTCCAGGATTCTGGACCAGATTAGGTCTCATGAGCTGCTTGATAGGATAAACGGGAAATAGCTGATTTAACTACGTAACCGTCACAAGATCTAAATTGTAGAACGTTTAGGGGCTAGGAGAATTATTTTGCAGTGGTTAGATTTTTGAAGGAGCTGAGTTGCGCTGGTGCCCAGCTGACCTCCCGTTGGCCGGGTGTGACTGCCGTGCCCGGGCCATGCGGGACCAGGGCTGGCAGACTGCGCCGGGGCCGGATGTGTGGGCTCGAACGACAAGGAGGCGCGGGGGGAGCCGAGGCTGTGCCTTCAGCGTCGAGCGCACGTGTGCAGCAGGAGCAGCCAGATGCGAGAGTGGGCGTGGTCCGGGATTCCGCTTTCAGAAACCGCAAGAGAAGCAGAGTGGTCGGTGGCGATGGGGATGCGGACCACCGTCAGCTGCGCGGAGGTCCCTGGGTGGCACGAGGGAACCTCGTGACCGTGGGCATCTCCACCCGGCCGCGCGTGGGCAGGTTCCCCTGCGTAAACGCGGCAGAGCTGGAGGCCCAAGATAAGTGAGGGTCTGGTGTCACGTGTGCTCCCAAGAGTGACAGCAAGTGGGCAAAGGAGGCAAAAACGAGGGACGGTCGTATGTGAGAGCGAGGAGAGCAGAGTGGAAAGGCCGCGCCGAGAAGCCTGCAGTGTGAACAGAAAGTGGACACACCTGGGGCAAGGAGGGGCCCCCGTGATAAGCAAGGTTAAAGTGTGTGGTTTAATTACAGCCCTGATGCTTGACTTTCTGAATCACAAACCGGGTGACTGCACTGTGCACTGGGGCTTGCTTACTGAGACGTTTGATCCTTTAGTTCAATAATTATTTTTTCATGTAATTATAGCTTATAATTGTATAAAAAGTCTTGGTTGAGTTTTTCTTAAAAAAATTTCTTTTGGCTGTACTCATGACACCATTTTAAGCATTTGAGAACAATCTAAAAAAAAGTCAGAATTTCTGTTTCAGTAAGGCTCATACTTGGCAATATTAGTTGTCTGAGGAACTAAACCACTTTAAATATCTCGTTTCTCGTCTTTTCTGAAATTGTAGGAGGAGGAGAGGGCATGCAGAGAGGCTGATGTGTAGGATTTATTTTTAATGAAATTAGTTTTTTGAAGTGTTAAACATCAGACTGTGAGTGTACTGAATAGTTTTTATGATTGCAGCGTGTTGGTGTAATCAGCTCTCTGTTAAATGTTACAGTGTCACCTGAGAAATTCCGCTTAGTGAATAACTAGCCAAATTCATTCAGAATCTTTTCACAGTGGCTAGTTTTCAGCCCACGTTAGGGTTCCGTGACTGTCATTTTTAAATACCTCCTACCCTACCAGCCTCCCCGCTCTTGGAATCTCCGGGTTCCTGGGGGGCTGTACGTCCTAGATCACACTTGTCTCTCAGTCGCTGTGCCCTCTGTGTTTAGGAGCGAGCGAGCCCGCTGGATCACTGCCCTGGGACGCAGCAGTGGGAAGCGGCCCGAGGACCGCACCTGTGAGTACCGACCAGGCGCCCGTCTGTGACCTGGGGCCGTTGGTGCTCAGCCTCCTGTCTGTTTCCTTCCTGCTGCCCTGCATCAGACCTGGGTGACCCCTGCTTTGGAAGTGGAGGAGTCTGCATCCAATTCCAGGCAGTCCTTGTCTTGTAGACATGCAGATGTCTGCATTCTCCTGCGCCCGTGACCACCCTGTAGGTCCAGTGCCCCGACACGTGGCTCGGGGCTCCTGGAGGACGGAGCTAAAGGGTGCACGTCAAGAGCCCTGCTTGACCACAAGGTTTAGCTCTGTTAATGGGCAGCATTGCAGGTTGAGTCTGCTCCATACTGACAGTCCCAGCTAAGTTGAAATGTGTTTTTAATCCTAAAGAAAATACTTCACCGTCCTTGTGACCTTTGTTGTGAGTGTGGTTGTATTAACAAGACGCACCTCACTCTCTGCTGCACTGGGAACTCGTGCAGTGAGGGGTGGCATCTTGGCTGTGGGTGCCTTCACCTCCCTGTTACGGTTCTCTGGACGGTTCCAGCTGGAAGGTCCGTCTAGAGGTCAGGGCAGCCGGGCGGGCTGGCTATCCCGGAGCCCCCAAAACCACAGCCTAGTGCCACAGCTGGAGGGATTGGCTTAAAGTTCCCTAGAATCGAGTGTTAGGTTGAAAACAATGAAGAAAGCGGTCACGTCGTGGGTCCCAAGCCTCAGCAGTAGTTGCTCTCCTGTGATTCAGTGTTTTGAGGGGGCCCTGGAGCGCTCTCTGACCTTTGGTGGGGCTCCTTTCTCTGACCTTCGGCAGCGTCCGTGCTCTGCTGCTGGCGGTGGGGAAGCTCCCTGATGGGCGTGGGTTTTGGTGGCCTTGGCACTGTACCTAGTCTGTCCTGCCTCAGTTTCCCCAGTGCACAATGGCTCTTTTCCCATCCACTGTGTGACATGACTGGTGACTCCTTATCGAGCTGTTATGAGGGGATTCATACATCATAAGAGGCCTCTTGATTCTGAGCTTCTGAAACCCTAATGCTCCGAGCCAAAAGTGAGCCTGGAAGCGATTTCCTGCTTCCATCCAGGAGGCCCTGAACTGCACAGAAAGGCCGCGTAGGTGGACACTCCTGATTTGTGCCCATTGTGTTTTCCCTCTTCTCCCAGAGCTCAGTTTGTCCCTTTCCTCCGCAGCACTGACCCAGGTGGAGATCACTCGCTCCTTTACCGCCAAGCAGCCCGACGAGCTCTCCCTGCAGGTGGCGGACGTGGTCCTGGTTTACCAGTGCGTCAGCGATGGTGAGTGGGTGTCCTCATGGGACAGGCCTGCGCACAGGGCCACCGAGCTGCTGTGTGTTACTGGAGCTCTTCTCCCGTCTCCCTTCTGTCTTCTCACACGTGTGTACCTCTCTCCTCCCTGAGCGTTTTATTGCCTTTACATCTGTTGGATAGGGATGCAGCCACATGGTTTGTTACTCAAAAAGAACCATGAAAAGTTTTCCTTCCTTCCTTTGAAAAAAGAAACCGTTTTTCCTGCTGCCCAGAGCACGCCTTTGCCTGCTCAGCCCAAGCTCACACAGTCTCTCACCACCGCCTTCAGGGCCTCACCTCAAGGTCTAAGCCTGGTGTGCATTCATTCCCCCTCGAAACCTTTCCCTCAGGTCCACCTCGCTCTCTTTGCCTTTCCTCATCCATGGTACCCAACCTGGGGCAGGAGGCTGCCCCTGAAACTTGCTCATATCCTCTGGGGTGAGCACAGTCAGGATTCGTCCAAATGCTTGTTGCTTCACGAGGACTCTCTTCTTTGCAGGCTGGTATGAAGGGGAAAGGCTGCGAGATGGAGAAAGGGGCTGGTTTCCTCTGGAATGTGCCAAGGAGATAACGTGTCAAGCTACCATTGATAAGAACGTGGAAAGGATGGGGCGTTTGCTGGGGCTGGAGACCAACGTGTAGCCTCTCCACTGGCCTGTTCCTGCGAGATTTGCACTATAGCACGGTGGGCTGCTTGCTCTGGGCTGGCTTGGTTAATTTTAACACAGCCTATTTATTTCAAAGAATGAAAACACTTGTCTTTAAGCTTGCCAAGTGATTCTGCTCCCTCAGGAGAACAGCCACTGAACACAGTTAGTTCTCAAAGCTGTGTGTGTGCACAACAATCCTCTTGCAACTTCTTGAGGGGTAAACAGGGTGGTTGAGTCCACTTCAGGGATCAGGTGGCCTCAGCTCCCCTTGGTTGAACCATGTTCTGGCATAAAAACCTGGGTAGAAGATGCTGTGTCCTGGTTTCCTCTGTCCTCACTTAACCAAGGTCATACTCTCCCTCCTTTCCATGGTTCTCCCAGTATTAGCAAGACTGTCTTCAAGGAATGCCCAGTTCTGTAGCCATTGTTCCTGCCTCGTATTTCAGCACTGATTCTAATGTTCTGTTGATTTTCTAAGGAACTGGTAGAGTTTTGAAGGTGAGCTTCGTTTTTCTAAACCCATTTCCAGGAAAGGGGGACTGACACCTGAATCTTTGCACTTCTTTCCTCATTGAAGGGAAGTGAGGAGGCTTACTTAAAAAATGTTTCTAAATTCCATCTCACCCAGTATTGGTTTTATCTAAGCATAGCCTCATAAGACCTAAGCTACTCTAACAACATAGGATTTAGATGGGTCACCTGTGTGGGAAAATCCTTAATATAGGACGGGGTTTCTACTTTTTAAAAATATTCCCAAATGAGCTGATCAGCTGACGTGAGGCTGCTTTACCTTCAGTAATTCCAGGGTTTTGTCTGTTCCTGCTCCCATTTCCATCCAGGAAATGGACTGAAACACACTAAGATCTCACGGAAGATGAAGTCAGGCTGTTAGAGGCATCAGGAAGCCAGCAGGGTGCCTGATGAAACATAACCTCTGACCTTACTGGGAGCCCTTAATTGCACTGAAGGCCTTGCTTGCTGGACTGGCATCTCTCTTAGCTGCAGTGTCTGCGGAGCTTCAAGGAGGGAGAAAAGTCGTTTCAATAGTACGTTTCACGAGAGGGAGTGAGGGTTTGGAAGGCTGGAGGGGAGAAGGGATGATTCCTGGCAGCCCAGTTTGCTGTCCCCCCGTTTCTCCTCCATGAAGGGACAGAAGCTGGCAGCGGGCACGTTGTTCAAGGGCTCAGATCTGTGTTGACGTGTCCCCGTTACTGTTGGCCAGCCAGTCACCCGGAATGTGAATCAAGTTGTGGAAACCCCGTGCGGAGACGAGCTTGGCTCACACTCCCTGCGTCCGCCACCTCAGCAGTGGGCCAGCCTGGGGCACCCGAGTCTCCGAGCTGGCTCGCCCCGATTGCTCTCCTTTCCACATGTGTCATGCACATATTTCTGGGTGTAAGAGCTATGCCAGGCCCGAGTTCCTTGAGGTCCGGGCCAGTCTAGCAGTGGCTGCACAAGAGATGTCTCGGGGTTGGTAAAACAGAAAGTCTTGTCTCTCTTTAAGGTCACAGACTTTTGGAGGAGGGGCTAACAGGTTGTAATCTAATAGGTTTTCATTTAGGAAGGAAGGTAAACTTGTTGCTTGCAAAGGGATCATTTTGTATTATTTTTGCTAATACCCAGTTGAAGCTAAAAGCAACTGTACGAATCCTGTGAATTAATTTATAAGTAGAGATGTTAACAGTTTTGGAAATTTGTGCATCTTAGGAATCAAAGCGTTATTTAGCAAGCAGGTCAGTCCTGTCACCAGATAAAGCGAGGGCAGGTGCTCAACGCATTCACAATGTTTAGGTTCAACCATGAGCTTTGGTTTTTACATGACACAGTATTGTTTCAAACCTAGTTCAGTTCCTCTACTGCTTCTCTGAATTGTACAGTGACTTCATTCAGTGACCTATGGAGAACAAAAATGTTCATTTTTGTCCCAATGAATTGAGAGTGCTTGTACACTTTTGGTGAAATATGTGAATTTATAAAGATTTTGTATATACTTGTGGTTTTGTGCTGTTTTAATTTACTGTAGGATGTATTCATTGAAGTTTATAGTTTGCTGAGTTTTTGGCCAAATCAGCGTTCTCCTCAGAAGGAGCCTGTAGCTGACGTGGAGGGGCCTGATCGTCCCTCTCTGGGGACGTGTTGGCATCAGCAGCCTGGGGAGGGCGGAGCATTTTGAAGAGCTGGGCCACGCTGTTTCTGCTGTTTCCACAAAGCTGCCCGACTCGTGGGTAGCTTCCCTTAAATAGCTCATAGTCCCTAACTGCTTTGACCCTGGAGCGTGTCTCATCCTTCATTTTGACCCCTCGGTATCTGAACCTTTCTGCTTACGTCTCACCCTGCTGTGAACCTCGGTAGAAGGCAACAAATGACTCCTACAGTAGTTTTCTATGCTGTGTAACAAATTTTCCACAAACTTAGTGGCTTAAAACAACACTCATTTCTCACCTCAGTTCTGTGATTGGAATCCAGGACGGCATGGCCATGTTCTCTGCCCAGGGCCACACTGGGCTGCGACTAGAGTGCTGGCTGGTGCTTCTCAGCTGGAGCTGGTGTGTTCTTTCAGGCTCCTACCTGTTATTCACAGAATTCAATTCCTGTGATTGTAGTGCTGAGGTCTGTTCCCTGCTGGCTGCCAGGGGCTGTTCATGTCCCTTGCCACGTGGCCCCTTCCACCTTCAAGGCAGCTGTGGCATGTTGAACCCTTCTCTCACTTGCAATCTGACTCATCTTATGCTGCGAGTTGGAGAAAACTCTGCTTTTAAAGAACTCGTGTTACTATGTTAGACCCATAGGATAATCTCCCTTATGATTAACCCCAAATCAACTGATTTGGGACCTAATTAGGTCTGCAAAATTCCTTTGCTGCGCAACGTAACATAATCACATATGCAACACCAAGAGAGCAGAGATGATGGGGTCATCTTAGAATTCTGCCTGTAACACCCTCTCTGAAACCTTAAAATGCTAGTTTCCCAGCATACTTTGTAGCTGAAATGCAGCCATGTGATAGGAGGTGCCAATCAAAGGCATCTTTGCTGGATTTCCACTCAAGCTAGTGGAGGAGGAAAGCGATGGGGTACCATCTCTAGAAGGAGCAGGAGGCATCCTCCTCCTTGCCCCATCCTCCACCCCAAGTCACTGCTGCATTTTCTCAGGCTTGGGAAGCAGCAGAGGCAGAGCTCCTTGGGGGGCTCGCAGTGCTAAAAAAACGCAGGTCAGAGGTGGTGCCCACTATCATCTCCATTGTTGTGGAAGGCCCCAAATGGCTGACTCTAGAGTGAGGACGTGAACGACTCAAGATCTGCCCTTCGGCTCCCAGCATACCTGCATCCTGAAACAAATCCTCGCTCTGGAGGAAGCTAGCATCATCTTAGTTCTCAGTTATTTCCAAAAATAAGTTCTCTAATGAAAGATTCAGCAAAAAAGCTCTGAGATGCAGCATCGTGATAGAGGAAAAGTGGTACACTCACAGGGACTCCAGTCGAAGCCACTAGACAGAGACAGGAAAATCATTGTAGTCGGTGTCTATGGAGGTAAAGCCAAACTTTCAAGTGCAATATGGAACAAGCACAGGAGTGATGGAGGAAAAACAACAGCTAGAAATTATGGAACTGGTGTAACACCAGACTGGATGGTTAAGGGAGATTATCGGTGAGCTGGGAGGGGCTGGAAGAAACCCACGGGAAGCATGCAGAAGAGATGGCGAATGCAGGGATTAACTGGGTCTCAGAGGAGAAGGGCAGAGGGGCTTGGCAGGGGGACTGGGCCTTCATAGCCCTGCTCTGACCAGCTGGGATGCAGGCTGTCCCCAGGAAGGGGAGCTGGCCGGGGGTAAGGTGACTCCCTGCAGCTGAGGACGATTCCTGTAGAGGGCTGAGGGGTGAAGGCTGCCATCTGGTAGCACTTCAGCAGCTAAGGGGACAAGCCCATCAGCCCGGATGGAGGAGCTGCGCAGAACGTCGCAACAGGCACCACAGGTAGCTCTGTGAGCCTGACAAAACAGAGAGAGAAAAGGCACAGCCAGGGACAGAGAGCCTCACTTAGCAGGAAGACCTAACAGTTCTGAACACGTGCTCTCCCAATGACATGGTCTCAGTGCAGAGAAAGCCACAGTTCGCAGAAATCTGAGCACTAAGTCCCAGGTCACAGCATGAGACTTTACCGCATTCCTCTCATCTGGCAGGAAAGACAGATAAAAGAAGTGCACAAGCAGGTAAAAACCAATGAAAGTACAGAAGATCTGAACAACGTAACAGACACATACATCCTTTTCAAGCACACAGAATATTTACAACATTCGACTCTTGCCTGGGTCATGAAACAAGTTTCAACAAATGTTAGAGTGCAGTTAAAGAGTGACTTCTCTGATTACAACAATTAGGTTAGAAATCAGTAACAAAAGAAGAAATATCCATTTATTCGGAAACTTAGACCTAAATGTGAAATGCAAAACTATAAAACTCCCAGAAGTAACAGAGGAGAAAAGCTGGGTCACCTTAGGTTTGAAATGACATTTTAAATACGAGACCAAAAGCATCATCAATGATAGAAAAAAACGGATAAGCTGAACTTCATTAAAAGACAGGAGAATGAAAAGACAATCCACGGAGTAGGAGGAAATCTTGGAAAACATATCTGATAAACAACTGTTACCCAAAATACACAAAGAACTCGTAAAACTCAACAATTAGGAAACCCAATTAAAAAATGGGCAAAGATCTTAAAAACTCAGCAAAGAAATATACATGGCAGATAAGCCTATGAAAAGATGCTCAAGATTATAACATGCATCATTAAGGAACTGGACGTTAAAACAACAGTGAGGTACCACTACACACCTATTGGAATGGCTGAAATGCAAGCCCTGACGACACCAAATACTGGTGCGGATGTGAAGCAGCAGGAACTCGCGGTCATTGCTGGTGGGAATGCAAAAGCCACTGGGAAGACAGTTTGGCATTTTCCTACAGAACTAGCCATACCATATCATGCAACAATCACACTCCTTGGTATTTACCCAAATGAGTTGAAAACTATGTCCACACAAAAATCTGCACACGAATGTTTACAGCAGCTTTATTCATAATTGCCAAAGCTTGGAAGCAAGCAACCAAGATGTCCTTCAGTAGATGAATAAACAAACTGTGGTCCATCCAGACAATGGAATATTAACCAGCAATGAAAGAAATGAACTCTCAAGCCATGAAAAGACATGAAGAAATCCTAAATGCATGTTACCAAGTGAAAGTTGCCACTATGAAAGGATATATACAATGTGTGACTCCAATTATATGACATTCTGGAAAAGGCAAAACTATGAAGACAGTGAAAGATGAGTGGTTGCCAGGGGTCCAGGGAGAGGGAAGGAGGAATAGGTGGAGCACAGGGGACTTTTTCTGGGGCAGTGAAAGCATTCTAGGTTATGGTGGATACACGTCATTATGCATTTGTCAAAATGTACAACACGAAGAACAAACCCTACTGCAAACTGTGGATTTTAGTTAATGATGCATCAACACGGGCTCATCCACTGGAACAAATACACACGCTAATGCAAGAAGCTAATAAACTAGGAGGAGGGGGTGAGGTTTATAAGGGAATTCTCTACTCTCTGCTGTTTTTGTGTAAACCTAAAACTGCTCTAAAAAAATAGTTTACTCATTTAAAAAAATTGCTGAAAGAAGTTCTCCAAACAGGACACAGCAGCAGGGGAAACTTGGAACATCAGGAATGAAGGCGGCACAGAATGGGCACACAGTTGGTAAACATACTAGACCGGCTTCAGGTGTGTGAAATTGTGTTAGTTGGCTGAAAGCAAAAGCACGTTGTCTGATACGGTTCTCGATGCATGTAAAGGAGCTATTTAGGAAAACTGAGTTATAAAGCAGAGGGAAAAGGCACCTGGATGGAGGTGAGTATCTCATACACATTCTACTCGAAGTGCACAACGCTGACACTCATTGGCTGTCATCAGTTACACACGTAAACTGTAACCCACAGAGCCACAAGACCCCAAAACTACGCAGAAATACCCTGAAAAATACAGTAGACAAGCTAACAGGGAATACTAAAACCTTTTCAGGTAACCCACAGGAAGGCAGGAAAAGGGAAACAAGGAATGAAAAACAAAGGGAATAAAGAAACGAAAACGGCAGACTGAAGTCCTAAAAGATCCAGGAATATGTAAAATGTACGTGGCCTAAATATATTAATCAAAAGACAGATACTGATGGAGTAGATTTGAAAAGTGACCTTCAGATACACTGTCAACTTGAGGCACATGTCAAATATATAAATAAATTTAGACTAAATGAACGGAAGAGATCTATCAAGCAAATACCAATCAAAAGAAAGCTGGAAGGGCTTCGCAATATCAGATAAAATGGATGTCAGAGCAAAGAAAACTACCAGGAGCTAAAACTATCTGAAAACACAAGGGTCAATCTGTGAAGACCTAACAACCCTCAATGTGTGTGCACCAAATAATAGAGCAAAAACTACATGAGGCACAAACTAAAAGAACTGAAAGGAAAAAAGAGCCAAATATGCACAATACAATGGTAAAAGTAGAGAAGAAAATGCCATCCAGGGATGGGACTAGCTGGTGTTTGCAGAACAATCCACCCAGCAATGGAAGGTTATACATTCTTTTCATGGAGGTATGAACATTCACCAAGATAGATCATTTTCTGGGTTATAAACTGACAAATTTAAAAGAAGTGAAATCATACAAAGTTTGTTTTCTGACCAACATAATGGAATCAAACTAGAAATTAACAACAGAAAAACAGGAAAATCTCCAAACACTTAGAAATTATACAGCACACTCCTAAACCATCCATAGACCCAGGAGGCACACAGGTGAAAGGAGTAAAAATACGCATTGACTGAATGACATGAAAACACAGCATCAAAATATGCAGGATGCAGCGAAAGCTGTGCTCAGAGAGGAACTTAGAGCACCAGAAGTGTCATGTTAGACAAGAAGTCTAAGCTTCCACCTCAAGACACTAGAGATAAAGGACAAAGGAAACCTAAAGCAGTAGACGGAAGGAATTAAGGACAAGTATAGAAATCAGTGGAGGCCGGCCCTGTGGCCTAGTGGTTAAGTCTGCATGCTCTGCTTTGGTGGCCCAGGGTTTCGCTGGTTTGGATCCTGGGCGCGGACATGGCACCTCTCATCAGGCCATGCCGAGGAAGCGTCCTACACAACACAAGCAGAAGGATCTACAACTAGAATATACAACTATGTATTGAGGGTCTTTGGGGAGAAGAAAAAAAAAGACTGGCAACAGAGGTTAGCTCAGCTGCCAATCTTTAAAAAAAAAAAAAAATCAATGAAAGTGAAAATACAGAAGATATCAAACAAATAGCTAGTGCTTTTGAACAGATGAACACAACTGATACCTGTTTTAGCAAGACTGACAAAAAAAGAGAGGCGACTACCAGTGTCAAGAATGAAACGGGAATCATTACAGCTTCCTCAGACATTAAAAGGATAGGGGGACAGTCAAACAACTTGACAGGCTGAAATCAACAGCTTAGATAAAATGGGCCAATGCACTGAAAACCACAAACCACCAAAACTCTGAATAGTCCTGTAACTACTAAAAAGTTCTGAAAAAGAAGTATGGTTTCACTGGAGAAATCTCCCAAACATTTAAAGAGTTAACACCAATTCTGCACAATCTCTTCCAGAAACTAGAAGAGGAACTCAACACTTCCCAGCTTTTTTATGAGGCCAGCACTACTTCACAAAAAGAAAACTGGAAACTGGTAACCTTCATGAACACGGAGGCAAAACCTTAAAATATTCAATGCAGCAATATGTAAAATCATATTCAGCAACACATAAAAAGAATCACAGACTGCAGCCAAAGGGGGTTTATTCCAGGAATGCAAGACCAGTTCAAGATCTGAAAACCAATCAATGTAATCCACCATCCTAACAGCTGGAAGAAGAAAAGTACCGACAGGGTCATACCAACCGATGTGAAAGAATATCTGGAAAAAGTCAAAATACTTGGGAAAACTCTCAGTAAACTACAGTTTGATCACCTCAGACATTCTGCTGACCTTCAGTTGTTGAAAAAACATGATTTTATACCATTTTAAGTTTTATTACTATGAATGTCTATTTGTCAAGTTAGAACATGCCTTATGCAAGTTTGTTAAATCGATGTAAAATGTTAAAATATTTAGATCTCTGGTATTCCAGGTCACACAAAAACATTTAATCATCTTTGACTTAAAATCAAAAATTGGCTTCCAGGAACAATTAAAAATAATCAAATAATTTAACAAGAGAAATAGCTGGTAAGATGGGGTGAATGGAACTATGGCAAGAATTAAGCACTGAAATACTTAAAGGCCTCCAGCGGGAAGGCCTAAAACAGAGAAATCAGGGAATCACTCTGTTTCATTAAATGGAAGCTTTGCTCAAGTGCATTTATTCCCCACCAAGTTGCCTTCATTGTGTCAGGGTAACAGAATCTACTCTGCAAGGACTCAGAAACGCATGACTGTCTTGAAAAAAATTACTTGAAAATTCATACTAGACCATTATGACATTAATCAAAATTAAGAAGCAGAAAGAGGACCACAATTGAGAAGTCATCTGCACTGCCTGCCCATCAGCCATCTCCCTGAGCCCCCATGCCTTCTCCCACACCAAGAGATGTCTCACGCCCTGTTTCTCACCTTGCGTACAACCTTTTGACACCATGACTGCCTAAATCTGATGCTATTCCCTTCTGGCACTAGGTGACAGCGGCTTAACTCTTTACACTGTACCAGCCAACTCGAGTGGCACATTTTGCCATTTCCAGTGTCAATCACTTAATTTTCTGCATCTCTGAAATCCACAAAGTGTAGTCAGATACATCCCTAAAGCCCCAATCACTTAATATATGAAGTGGAAAATCAAAACACAGTAATATGTAAGACGACTAAAGATGCACATGAAATATGCTCACCACTAATCATTTATAGAAACACAAATTAAAACCACAATGAGCTATGACTCCACATCCACTAAAGGCTCCAATTTAAACAAAACAAACAACTGAAAATACCAAGTACTGGCAAGGACTGGAAACACTTGGAACCGTCATGTGTCGCTGGTGGATGTGTAAAATGGCGTACATACTGCAGAAACCAGTTTGGCAGTTTCTTATAAACATACCTACCAAATGACACAATCCTAATCATAGGTGTTTACCCAAGATAAAAATGAAAACAGACTGTCTAGACACAAGACTTGTATATACATGTTCAGAGCAGCTTTATTTATAATAGCAAAAACCTAAGAATCACTCAAAGGCCCATCGACTGGTGAATGAATGAGCGAGCCCTGGGATGACATAAGATACGGTGCCACTGAACAATGAAAAAGGAACTGCTGATGCCTGCAACAACATAATGTCCCAGAAGCATCACGGTAAGTGAAAGAAGCCGGACACGAAAGACTGCAGATGATTTCATTTATTTGAAATTCTAGAAAAAGCAAAACGGGGGACCAAAAGCAGATCAGTGGCTGCCAATGGGTAGATATGGGGCAGGGGACTGACTGCAAAGGGAAGTAGGGAAATTTTTAGGTGATAGGAATGTTCTCTATCAAGACTGTGTCGGTAGCGATTACACAACTTAATACATTTGACAAGATTCACAGAATTATACACTTAAATTGGCTAACTTTATTATATATAAAATAATACATTAAAGCTTAAAAAGCAGGAAAATAGATCAAAATGTAGCAATGGTAACATGCTTTTTTTTCTATGTTAAACTGAAACCATGTGATCACAATTACTTAAAAATAAACATACACAAACAGAGCTAAGTGAGTGGAAGGAAAATTACCAGACTTTGACTAGGGGCACTAAAATAAACTTCTAAAGCTTATCTATAGTTCAGTAAGAAGAGAAAATCACTTGTAATAATTGGCGTAAATCTATCTAGAGCTTTTGCCCAAGTTAATGAATTAGGAAGGTGTCACATGGGCTCACTTTTCAAAGACATTTTTTAAAGATTATTCAGTCGTTTATTTCTTTTTTTCTTCCATAAGTTTCTGTTTCAGGGTTATTTTTTCAAGAGTTATCCTTGGTATCACTCAGAATGGTGAGGCAAATAGACTTTCCTCTTAATGTCTTATTCTTAAAAAGCACCAAATAATAGTTCTCAGACCTCGAATACATCTTCCACTCAGTAATACCTGTTTTTGTAAACAAAAGAAACAGAATGTAAATAGCACCTTCGATTAAACTCTGCATCCTGATCAGCTGTAGAGAATCATGAATCGGGGGTGACAATAACTGCTTCAATGTCCGAATAGCTCATCTATTCAACAATTCTTTAGGAATACTTCACCCATTTATATGGAGATACAACATCGGTTTATGAACATGGAAAAAAATAACTGGTAATCTGTCTTTACAGATTTTTTAAATGCGTTCTGCCAGGACCATTTTGGCCAAGTAAGTGAATTGAAACTGGATAGAAAAAGCAAGAAAAAAAGCACAAACGTAAACAGTCTTAGAAAACAAATAGGACCTCATGGTCCCCTTGAGTTCAGGGGCAAAACTAACAGGCTGCAATCTTGTGACGTGACTCAAGCTGACAATGCAGGGAGAAACAGATCACTTGGGAGACCAGCCAAGAGAACGGGCTTGGGACACAGCACCTTCAAAACAAGTTGGACACACATGCCCGGAAATGGGAGCAGAGCCCAAGCCAGGCTGTCAGCAGATGCTCACAGCACTGTCAGCAAGTCCCATGCACTGTCCAATACTCTTTTCCTTTGGCTTCTTCACACTTTATTGGAAGGCAAGATGAAAGCTGTAGTTTTTAGGGTGCAGTGGGATGTTCTTCCTGTGTTCTTTCTGCAGGCTGCCCAGTACTAACCATTTTTACATCTTTTGTCAGACATATGGGTCAAACCGTTAGATCACAAAATACACGGTAGAGAGAGGCCTTGGCAGACAACACCAACGATGGACAGTATGTTTCAGGTAACATGCTTTCTGCCAACTCATACAAAAGACGCTACTAACAATGGCTAGAACAACAAAGGCCTAACTGAATCAAAACCGGACCAGGAGTAGAGCGGTCCCAGAGCTGCACAATTCAGCATCTCACTGGCACGATCACGGACTGGGTTCCACGTTCCCAGGAGGCAGTCCTGTGATCCTAAGACAGTGGCAACAGCTCTGTGGGCCAGATTCAGACACGACCATGTCCAAAGAAGGGGCGCAGGAGTTGCTCTTCTCAGCTTCTGCCAGCGAGGGAACCTTCCTCCGACATCCCACTGGAGATCTCAGCTGCCAATAGCCAGCACAGGCTCACACACTCACGCCTCATCAGCCGCTAATAAAGGGGGTAAGATCATGCACAACTGGCTTAGAACAATCCGGTTCACTCTTGGGGAAAAGCGTCCAACATCCCTGGGCACAAGGCTGTGCAAGCAAGATGGAAGGCGCCAAAGGGCTGCTGGACAGCAACCAGGAGGATTCGCCACAACCTGATGGGGCTGAAAATACACTGTGTTACAGGAGCTTCCACTGGCTGAGGGTGAACCAGCACTCAGAGCATGGAAAAAAGTGTAATTTAGTGGACTGTTATCAAAAAAACTATTTCAGGGACACACAATAACTAAGATATAGTGAGCACACTCTACATCCCAGACACTTGTCTATGCACTTAGATATATTAACATATTTAATCTATATAACTGTGACCTGTATTTTACAGGTAAGGATAAAAGAACAGAGAGAGGTCGAGTATCTTGCCCAAAACTTGTAGGAGGTGACAGAGCTGAAATCTGGGGAGTCAGCCTCTAGACCCATGCTCTCAATCGCTACATTATGCTGCATATGGTAATGTAAAAGGGGTATGAATATATTCTAAAAAGATAAAAAACAGCAAATAAACCAAGGGATAGCTGGAGAGGTAGAAACCAAGTGAAAAAGTTAGCTGAGATTTACACGCTGTACATTTTATTAAATATTGGACTTTATTACAACAAATTAATTTACTTCTGATAGTAGTTTCATTAAAAAAATGTGGCTGTGTTGAAATTCTTACTTGACACTGCTTTTTGGTTACCATTCTATTTTTACTCAGTCATTATGGGCAGAAAAATTAATTTTTCATAATAGAACAAAATTTCTCAAGTGGTACAACACTCACTATATATAAGAGGAATATTCCCAGTGTGGACACAACCACAGCAGAATATATGAGCCAAGAACATACTGTTTTTATGGTATATTTATAATAGCTACAAATAACATTGTTAACTCATGCACATTAAGTCTTTACTACCTGCTGAAGGTTTCTACTTTACACATGAAAATTACTCATGTCCCAGTGTTTGGCATCCAGCCGAAATTACACTAGGATGGAAAACGGCTGTCACACAGGCTCTAGAGACCACCACAGAACACCGTCAGCTGTAGTACCCATCCTGGAGTCGTGGCGGGAAGCTCCTGGGGGCTGCTTCCTCCTGTGTTTTTATCAAGTCTGTGATGGCAGAGAGGACGGCACAGTCCCTGGATTCAGTGTCCTTCCAGTCGACAGGACGGGGACTTTCGATCTTCTCTTGCAGAAGGATGTCTAGCTCCTTTCTTAATTCCTGAGGTTGGAGAAATTATGTATGTTCAACAGGGGCAGATGCCATCCAACAATGTAACAAATAAAAGTGACTTTAGCTGGGACAAGGAATTTCATAAGCTATTATACAAAAGACTGAAATATTTAATGAGCAACTCACTAAAGTGTGGTTATTAGTAGCCAACTGAAGTATAGTAAAGTTAAAAAATTCCATCACACCTAGCCATTCAGAATGGTTGGTCTGTAACTACCTCAAAAAACAATCTGGAAAAACTATGAATCGATTTCTCAACACTATTTGCTCTGTTGAAATAGAGCAAGAAATGTTTACTGTAACATATGTAACATTTGAAACGAAACCACAAGGCCACACACTAACTTGTAGGTAGACTCAAAGGCAATCATGACAATTAGTCACCTTAACGAGATAGGCAATTCTGGCTGGAGACTGAAAGACAATCCACTCATCCACAGCAATGGTTTCCTGATCCTTATCCTTCTGGATGGAAATATCTCCTCCAAAGAACAAGAGACAGTATGGAGAAACTTCCGTGCAGTCATACAAGTATATCTACACAAGGAGAATTAAAGCCCATTAATACCATGAGGAGGCTGAAAGGACGACGGCCACACAATTCAATACCATCACCAGCATCCATCTGTTAGTGCTTTCCTTCTAAAAGAGGTGTTATCCTGCTCGTGTAACTACAGAGATTAACTCTGATGAAATACCATTTAAAATGAGCCATTCTTCATTAACTCAGAGAACACAGGAGTTTTATATTTTTGTTTCAATTCAAACAATAGCATGATTCTTCAAACAAAATATTTTCTGACAAAACCAAAACAATAAGGTAGCTAAAATTATTTTTATCTATATTTAAACAGAATCCCACTTAGTATTCTGACCAATACTTTTAAGGTATAGAGACATGTCAACAAAATTCTTTGTATAAACAACTATATACCATAAAATGCCAGTATTGCTTGAAAGCAGACTCTGAAAGAAAATTACGCAAATCAAATAACTGTCCCAATTAATTAAAATGCAACAATCCATGATGACAGACCTGCACATAAAAAGTAGAGGTGATTTGCTTTCAGGAAGTTATAACACATGTCAGGAAAAAAACCTTTATTTAAAGAGAAGTTTTATTTATTTTATGTTTAATTGTGAAATTTTATTTATAATTTTATCTACCATCATGGAGAGCATACACTTAGAAAACCACAGCCAGACTGACACTCGGACGCACGCTGGTTTTCGACGTTCACTTACGCTGCTCGTGCGCATCTTCAGGTGGTAGATGAGCCAGTTGTAGTGAAACTCGGTTTGCTCCACGTTGACCGACTTCGGATGAAGAGCAACTAGTCCATCGGTTTTCGTGTAAACCTTCACCCTTTAAAAAGTTAAAATGTCATTTGTTAAAAATAATTCTGGGATATTCTAAACAATTCCAGAATCTAAAAACTCCACAGATGAGTTCAGTTTATTTTCGCAATATAAATTTACAAATTTCATTTGAGGAAAGAGGAGAATTTTATTTTAATACAACATGGAAAAGTATCAGCTAAATATGAATATTCTCTAAATCATACAACAGATCTTCTTCTTGCAGGTATAATTACTCAACATATTAGAAAGTTGACAGAATATTCCTTAATTGTGTTAATACATACTATACTCCTAAAGGATAAAGAGTGAAATAAGTATGGTATAATTCTAAGTGATTCGAACGAAGAGAATAGCCTATTTTACTGTCAGTCAAGATACTGATAAATAGCCCTCAATTTACAGAATAATTTTGTGAAATGATCAATTAAAAAATTTCACAGCTTATGCACCCAGAAAAATATAAAATAAAAAATTAGGAATTTTGTTTAAAAGAGACTTTAGCTACAAGTGATTTTAAAAAAACCTATTCTAAAATATGTTTTAAATAGTTCGTGTTCACTCAAATCCTCCAATTTCAAAACAGGAATACTTGGAAAAAATGTACTTTGACACAGCTCAGTTCAGTCTCTGCCTTCCTAGGATTTTTTCTCTGATAGTCATAAAAATTTTGCCTCAATCTGTAGTCTTTAATTAAAATTATTCAACAGGGAGATGTTTGACAGTTTATTTTTAAGCAGTCAATGGTAAATACCTGTATTAGACAACAGCATAAAAGCTGCTAATCCATTAACCCTTCCTATTTGTTTTTAAGAGCATTTTCTCATGGTTCTAGAAATTCATAATACTTCTACCAAAATCATAAATCAGAGTCATGAGTCATTATTCAGAATAAAATCAGAAATTATTTTTCTGCACCACACAGTCAATTTGACCAGGGCCATCCTGCAACCGTACATCACAAGAGCAGTAGGTGCTGGCAACCCTTTTCTGCACAGGACCAGAGAGAAGACAGTTTAGGCTTTGTGGGTGCAATGGTCTCTGTCACAACTACTCAGCTCTGCTGGCCTGGCAGGAAAGCACACACAGACAACACGTAAACGAACAGGTGTGGCTGTGTTTCAATAAAAATTCACCCAGACAAGCTTTTCACCAGTATGCCGAAATTTGCTGTCCTCTGGTCTACACCAGAACAAAGCACCAATCCAAAGAGAAGTATATTTTTTCATAAAGCCTCCTAGGATGGCAGAGGGATATATAAAATGGTTTGTCTTTCAAAGATCTCTCTGTGAAGTGTCCTGTGAAATTAGGGACAGATATGAAGAACTGGACAAAGTACTGATGTCAAAAAAGTACCCTGGGTCACTTAAAATGTGGATAATCCAGCCACCACGAGTAACATTCACGTTACCCATATACCTGAGAATAGGGCTCCCCGACCCCAGCGTCTCTGACATGTTGACGTCTGTCTTGTGGGCGCTGTCCTGTGCGGGGTAGAAGTGTAATAGCATCCCTGGCCTCTATCTGTAGATCCTGGTAGTACCCCTCAGTTTATAGCCACCACAAATGTCCCGGATGGTGCCAAGGTTGCCCCAGCTGAGAACCACCACCCTAGAACACTGTCTGTACTTGTTTGAGGTCTATATTTTTTCATGTTTATAATCATGGAGTATCCAACTTTTCATTTAACATGAGTTCAAATACTTTGTTACTTCATAGACTGTTTTTACACCCTACTAACAGAAATGCCATATAATACGATACTATAAAACCATAATTTCCCCATTGCTACTAGAATTCTATGTTGTTTACAATACAGCTTTTAAAAAACCTTAGGAATTACTTCCTAGGACACAGTCCTCAAATTAAAATAGTCATTTATGAATGCACTGGACCAGTGCCTATTTTAATGCCTGTTGATAGGTCATTCTAATCTAGAGTGCCTTCCAAAAGGGTGACACCAATTCACACACCACCAGCCACTCGTGACTCCCAGTTTGTTTCCTCACCAGAACGAACTCATTTAGTAGGCAAAAACATGCCTTGTTGTTGTCTCCAATTACCACCGAGGCTGACTCTATCTGTATATATATTTAAAAGTTATACTTTATTTCTCCAAACAGTGAAATCACCACAATTTTTATTCAAAGAACTAAATTACAAAATTACCTGTTTTATAAGAATAGAGAAAAAAAGTCCTGAAACAAAATCTACTCTAAGCAATGTCATCAGGCACTGGTTTTTAAGAGCGGCTCACTTTTCCCACATTGACGCTGGTATTCTATCTTACTGATGTTCTCTGTGAACAGACTCGAGGTGTGCACTGTGAGGAAAGCGCTGCCTGTGTTAATACAGTCTGCCTTCCCTTAAAGGACCAAAAGTAAACAACAAGAATATGGCTCAAATATGAAGAAGAACAAATGTACAATATAAGCCCTGATGAATTAGAGGATTTCAAAAGTTTAAGGAGAGAATAACAAAGAATTCATAAAAATCTTCAATGCTTACATTTTTCTTTTTTTACCCAAATTTAGTCGGAGTTTAGCAACTTTGGGATATAAACCAGCACAGATGACAGCCTTAATTATCTTCTCATTATCTATTGGGAGTGGGAAGGTAGAGAAAAAAGTAAAATACTGATACAACAGACAGCAGCGAGAAGTTACTTACAGTGTGTCTCTGCTTTACCTGAATTGACATTAGACTCGGGATCTTTGGGATCTCGACTGCTCACAAAGCCAGCTCCCAGCAGGTGCTCAGCAAACTGCCCCTTCATGTTATGCAGCATCTAGGGAGCAATGGCAACACACAGAACTAGAACACCTTTTACACAGATTTACAGGGTTATAAGGCAAGTACTCAAATAAATTTAGCTATAAGCTTCCCCTACTATATAAAAAACTTTTGCAAAAATGTGATGTTTTAGCACAGGGGATGGTAAACTATAAACTCTGTAGAAGCCCGTTTCCGTCAGTGGCGTTTTATTAGCATGCAGCCACGGCCGTTCCTCCAGAGATGACCCAGGGGTGCTCTGCACCAGCAAGGCAGAGGGCAGTGAGTGCTCAACACAGACCACAGGGCCCGCAGCCGCACTCACTCACTGCCTGCTCTCTCACAGGAAGGGTCTGCTTACTGTGGGGAATAACACTGATGTTCAGGGATCTGTCCATTTTGCAAGAAGACTAATATAATTTTGAAAATTGCTCTTCACCCCGTATTTTGAAAAAAATACAGAAAAGCATAAAGAAAATAAACAACTTCCATATTTCTCCTACTGAGAATTAACCACAGTTAACTGGCACAAAAGCTTAGGACCTGTTTTTTGTTGTATTTTTAAGAAAAATCACTATTTGGGTGAAAATGATGTATGGTTCATTCAAGTAATAAAGTACAAATGAAGAAGCTTCCCTAACCGCAATACTGTCAGAAGCATCATTGCATGTGCACTGAAAGAAGAATCAGATAGCAGTGCTATCCTAACTATGGGGTAACAGCATAGAAGCTGTTTTTATTAAAGTGTTCAAATTAATTTTAGTTCAATTTAAAGAAGTTAAACAAATGAAACTTAACTAGACGACTCTTACATTTCATAATCACAAGAGATATTTAATAAAGGATCCTTGTAAGCTTAAAGGAAGAGATGATGGAACATAAAGCCATCTGTACGTAAGTATATATCCCTTTTATCAACTGGGTCACTTAAGCGTCCCCACCTAATTTATCTTATAACTCACTCACTAGGCCGCCTCCTGGTTATATTACCATTATTGTTACTGTTCACGATAATAACCTTTACATTCTATTCTGAATCCTTAATTCCCAAAACTGTTTCATTGTATATTTGGACAATTTCAATGTACACCATTTAGTACGCACTCTCCATCCCTGAATTCTTTTTGATTCATCTCTTAAGGAGCATTTCACTGTCAGTGAATTTTTCAAGAACAGCTCATGGGTGCAGTAGTTCAAGTGCTTTCTTGAACACCTGTCCTTTGTCTTTACATTTGAATTAATATCTTGACTGGATATGATATTCTCAAATAACACTGAGATTCAGCCATCCTTTCATAATTATGGTTCATTTCCTTTTTTTTTGTTTCAGGGAAATGTTCTTACACATCACTGAATACATTCAATCGCACTTTCACTATCCACGTAGAGGCACCGACTACCTTCAGGATAGAGGAGTCCTCTCTTCCTGTCTACAAGTTTTTTCTGTTTTAATTTTCTTTTGTGGCTACGTCTATAAACTGTGATTATCTCAAGCCCTTCTCTAAGGGCAGGAGTTTGCTTTAAGGGCTGTCCATTTTATTCCTTGTGATTCTTTTGGTCTTCCACTTGTCTTCCTAGATCTTCAGTCTCTTCATTCATCTGACAGGTGTACAGTCATGCGCTGTGTAACGACGTTCGGTCAGTGACAGACTGCATACACGATAGAGGTCCCATAATATTAGCACATACAGCCTCAGTGTGGAGTAGGCCATACCACCTAGGTTTGTGTAGGCACAAATGATGTTCTAGGATGTTCGCACAATGATGAAATCGCCCAACAACGCACTGCTCAGAACGTATCCCCACTGTTAAGCATGACATGCCTATGCTTTCTCATCTTTGTCTTGGTGAATTCGTATTCTTACACTGTTCCAAACTATACAGAGCTGTGAGGTCTGCTGAGATGTGCTGCATTCCATTCTTTGCTTTTCATTCCTTTGGCTGTGCTATCTTTCAGAGTTGTCATGACTCTTCTTTTTGTTAATGTTTGGGAACTTTTGATGAAATATGCTAGATCCTTGATTCTTTCACCCCCTTGTAGATTTGTTAAATGTCCAGTACCAGGGTTCAAGTCACACAGAGGGTACATGTAATGAGGAAAGCAAGGATATGACTACTCCCAGTGGCTTGAGATCACTTCTCCCAATCAGTGTAGGGTCTCAAGTCTGATGTGCATCTGCCCTATTTATTATTTACTTCCCTCTGTTTCACAAATCCCTCCAGGCCAGTGTTTTCTCACTGCACTGAATCAGGTAAAGATACCTACCCGAAGGTTAAAGCAAAGATACTCACCCTATTTGATATTTGAAAATAGATTTTAGGAGTGTTAGGGAAAATTTTCAGGTTGAGTCACCAAAATGGCAGCTAGAGGGTGGGGAGAGGAATGGTCCCCAAGACCCACTGTGCTTTCCTGGGGATTCTGGACCCTCGCTTCTTTGCTTAGCCATTAGTTTTTGTTTATTATATTATACATCTTTTCCTGTTCTGTTACAGTGGACTCAACAAAGATTCCTTCTATTATCCTGTATAACGATTCTCCTTCGTAAGACAAATGCACACAATTAACTTTTTGCTACAGATCTAACTGTACAGAAAAGATAACCTATATTCTCTAATCCAACACAAATGAGAATGATTTCAAAACATTCGCCATTACCTGCAGAGTGTTTGAAGACAGAAAATACTCCCAGCAATAGTCTTTTTCATGTCTGAAACCACGTCGTCTAGCTTCCTCCCAGCCCTACGGGCAAAGAAATGAAGAAAACTATCAAGATTGTTCCCCAAAGATTGCTTACTACTTTATCTTTATTTTGGTACTAATTTAACCTTCTACTAATATTTCATTTTCTTTGTAAAAAATTCAAAGAATTTTGAAATTTACAAACTAAAAACACACAAAGTCCCCATGATCCTAATCAGAGATTACCACTACTGAATTTCCAGAGCTTTATACAAATAAGTACCAGTTCTATAGTAATATATTGTGTATTTCACATAAAATGGCATCATCCTTTACATATTAATCAAAAAGAGTACTCTGTGGAGCCAGCCCTGATGGCCTAGTGGTTGCTCCACTTTGGCAGCCCAGGTTCGGTTCCTTGGCGTGGAACACACCACCCGTCTGTCAGCAGCTATGCTGTGGCGGCGGCTCCCACAGAAGAACTAGAAGGACTTACAACTAGAATAAACAACTACATACTGGGGCTTTGGGGAGGAGGGAAAAAAAGCCAGGAAGATTGGCGACAGATGTTAGCCCAGTGAATCTTTCCCAGAAAAGAAAAAAAAGTACTCTGAGGAACAAATTGCAGTGCCACATATTTCCAACTTTACAGATTTTTTTTTTAGCTAAAGAAGGGGAAATGGAGAAAAAGAATGAGCTCAAAGGGAAAAAACAGGTCAATTTCTCATAATATGTAGTACTAAACTGAGTCTAGAACTACAGTAAAAAAATGCTGTCTCTATAAACCAACTCATATTTAAATTTTGCAAGAATGTTCATCCTCAGATAAGCCTGGCTTTAGGAGCAGAAAACGTCTGTATTCTGAACAACATGCCTGGTTGTGACACTCCATGCAGATGTTAAAGCTGCAGACAGCAGCAGTTTATTAATCAACAAAGAGAGACCTTCTGTCATGAACGCCAGTAAGACAAAAGATATGAGTAACATCAAATAAAACTATAAAATAAATTGTTCACTTGTTCTGTTGTCCTCAAAATACATATAGACTTCTGCTCTTAAAGGGTAAATGTAATAGGTAGACATAAGGAGCAATTACAAAACTGAAAAATGGTGTACATGTTTTTCAAACGTTCACCTAATTTCAAACATTCTCACAGTAATTTACTCCTGATACCTATTATAATGCAGATTTTAAACAGTTAAATACGCTCCTATTCTGTTATCAGCTTTTCACTTGAATTTACCTCAAATGCATTCACAACAGTCAAGTGGTCACTTTTAGTATCCTTTGCCAATTCTTTTCTTCTTGCATCTGCGATCTTTTCTTTTCCCTTAAAAAACAAACAGGAAAGCAGGTTAAACTGCTCTGATGGTATATAATAGAGAATGGCATTCTGATAAAAAGCCAATGAAAAATGTGTCTAAGCAAACAACTACTGTGTCTCTAAAAAGGTCTGGCCTTTGTCTGTCACTTTCTTACCAATGGAATGACAAAGGGATCTTTGAAGCTGAGACTGGCAGCTATGGTGAGCACTGGGTCTAGGCAACAGAACAGAGCTCCAAACAGAATCATTTTTCCAATGTGTGGCTCAACTGGTAACCGTGCTAAATGGACTCCAAGAGGCGTCAATTCTTCTTGTTTATCCAAAGCGTTCTGTAAAATGAGGGTTTACATGTAAAACAGTGTAAAGTATCACATTTAATGCTATTTTAGCTTGCTTAAAAAAAAAAAAGACAGGCCACTCCTTTCTTGTGTCCTAATGCCTTAACATTGCTCAGCTTTAGGCTTCTTCATCAAAACATAAGTTTTAAGGTCAGCAAAGGTTAGAAATTTATTTAAATAAAAACAAAACTAATCCACAACTTGCCTTTACTGTAAATATTAGGAGAAAAATGAGAGACATAACAATAGCAAGACTTCAATGAAATTAAAAAAAAAAAAATCACCCAGTAAAGTACAAGCACTATGGGGAAAATAAAACAAAAACAGGAGGTACTGTTATCTATTTGGAATATACAATGCATAGCCCCTCAATTCCAGTAGCTTAGGAGGCATGCAAAACAACAGCAAGATATTAACAAACATATCTAGAACCGATCAAAATGGGGATGGCTTCAGCTCTGATGACCTAGGTAATTTGGTACAATCTCCCCACTGAGGACAGCTAAAGGAGCTGCTTCAAGACACTGAGGAGTTACAAAACAATTACAAGTCTAAGATTCAGGGAGGGACAGAAGCCCAAGGAGATGAGCCCAGCGTAGGGGCTTCTTTTCCTGGCAGAAGCAAGAAAATCCTCTCTGGAGGAAATTATCATCATCTCAAGCTTCAAATTTTTATCTACAAAGAACCCTGTAAGAGAATGTCTGGTACACAAATAAAATAAGTAGGCATACAAGAAGATTTGAACAAAAAAGTAAAGAAAAATATAACCTCTGGGTCTCATTAAACAAAGACTTCTACTAAATATTTATGGAGGACATAATCTGGATCTTACAAAAGCAACTCAGAGACTAGAACAAGAGAAAACATATCATACTCCCAGCTTGTTTTGGAGCCTAGTAGAATCTTGGTACCTACCTGACACGGACATTTGGAGAGAGGAAAACTAGTGAGTAATCTTACTCATGAGAAACCCAAAATAAAATAATGAAAAGTGAATCCCACCAAGTTAAGTCTGTTTCAGGAATGAAAGGTAGTTTAACATTAGAAAAAAACAATGTAATTCAATAAATTAAACATGAAAAATCATATAATCTCATTACAGGAAGAAAAGGTGTGTGATAAGGTAAATTATCCATGCATGATAAAAATCTCCTAGTAAACTAAATATAGAAACTCCCTTAATTTGATAGTTTCTACAAAAAAATCTCTAACAAACATGCTCAATGAATTGACACCTTTTGCTTTAAGAAGATGAACACCAGAATGCATACCAAACAGCTCAACATTGTACTACAGGTCCTAGATGATTGGAAAGGAATAAATAAAACTGTAATTATTTATAGATGGGTCTATGTATGCAGAAAAACATCTACATATAATTATTAGAATAAGTGGGTTTCACAGCATTGATGAATACAAGGTCAATATTCACAATTTACTTCTGTGTATCAGACTCACAAGAAAATGAAAAATTTAAAAGTTAGAACATAATCCAAAAAAAAAAATCACTCACCAAGAAATAAATCTTCTAAAAAGTTCTATAAAACCCCTATATCTAAAACCCTGAAACACCAAGAGAGATTCAATACGTAAATCAATGGGATGGATTGTGTTCTTGTTTGGTAAGACTCAACATGGTAACTAAGGCACCAGCTCGAGAGAGAAATACAGACCGGTGCAGTAAAAAAGAACCTATGAACAGACACCAATCCAGAGCCACCTGATCTATGACCAAGGCTGCAAAACAAAGAGGAAAGCACAAACTGCTCTGTAAGTGCTCACTCAACTGATCTACATATATGAAAACTTTGACTCCTCTCTCACCTTACACACACACACACACACATCAAATGCAGAAGGATTATACATCTAAGTGTGAAAAACAAAACGACAAAGTCAAAATAATATATTTTCATAACTCCAAGGTAGATAAAGACTTACTAAAGGACAAACACCATTAACAATAAAGAAAAAGACTGACACAGAAATACTTAAACATGTGCATCAAGAAACACGGAATACTGAAGAACGTAATGGCCTCATGTAACAGGCTCAAATTTAAAATAACCAAACGGTCTTCCAGTAATCACAGAGTAAAATATGGTAAAGAAATGAAAAGGAATCAAGTATAGCTAGAAGAAACAATGCAGATGAATCCCACAACGCTAAGTGAGAGAATCCAGAACCCAATTTGCTCTCCAACCTCCCCCACCTTTGTGAGTTCATGTAAAGTTCACAAAAGAGGCCAAATAAACTAAGCTCTTTATAGAGATGTACACTTGCCTGGTAAAACCACCAGGAAAAACAGCAGGAGATCACATCAAAGACGTGAGGGAGGTCACCTCTGGGACTGAGGGACAGAGCAGTGATGGGAGAGGGTAGGAGGTGGGCCTTTAGGATACTGGGAACATTCTCACTTCTTGACATGAGTAATGAGGACATATTTGTGAGAAATCATTAACCTGGACATTTTTGGTTTGCACGTTTATCTTGTATGGGTATGCTGCATTTCACAATAAAAACATTTTTAAAAACATGGGTTTCAGACCTTACCTTGTTGGCAAGGATTTGATGGCCTTTCCACAATTTTGTTGCTTGCAAATTGCTAAGTAAAGACTGAATCTTAGGAGAGCAGTGTCAAGATAGCGGCGTAGGTGGACTCTGAACTCACTTCCTGCCACGGACACAACCAATTTACAACTACTCTTGGAAAAACGCCCCCTGAGAGAGAACTGAAAACTGGATATAAAGAGCCCCCACAACGAGGGGCAGTGCTGACTCAGGTGGCAGAGGCCAGCCTGGCCGGGAGCAATCCTAAGGTACATAGCCCTCCCTGGAGGAGCAGGGGATCTGAGCAGGGAGCTTTGCCACAATAAGCAGTTTCAGGACTCGGTACAACTAAGACAAGTGTCATAATATCTGGCTCTGCTGGGTATTAACAACAATGGAGAATGCCCCCAGAAAAACTACTGGACATAAAGGAAAGAAAAGTCTGCTCTTAAAGGGCCCAGGCACAAATTCACCCATTTCAGAAGAAAACCTAAAATCACCAGAAAGGTGGACAGTCCTTTGGTGAAAAGAGACTCACTTAATAGGCTCTGGGTGAAACTTGGTGAGAGATGAGACCTCCCAGGGTAATGAGACATTGGTGGCAGCCATTACTGTGACCTAGTACAGGCGTGCTGGGACAGATGCTGGCAGACACCATGGGAGCTCTTCTCCTGGCCTGTTACTGCAGGGGTCTGCCCCACCCACTAGAACCCAGATTTGATCCAGCTCAGCCAGGGCAGGCGGCCCACCCTAGGGACTGGCCCCACCCAACAGCAGGTCCTTGGGCAACTTGTGGGACCACATAGGTGGAGTATGTGGGGCCTCTGCAGCAAAGTGAGTGGGTCCACCTCGGCAGGGCAGGGCATGTGCAAGGGCCAGAGCAGGCACAAGGGGTAGGCCTGTGTTGGTGGAGTGTGTGGGGCCTCTGCAGCAGAGTGAGTGGGTCTGCTTCAGTGTGTCGGGGCATGGGCACAGAGCAGGAAGGTGATGACAGGCTGCGTGGGCCTGCAGGCAGTGAGGCTTGTCAGATGCAGCAGACTTGTGCTTCTCAAATGGCCACATAAGGGACTGGCCCTACCTTCAAATGCCTGAAATAATTGTGTGCTGCCACGCCTAGGGCCAGCCCCACCCAGCTGCCCTCCTAGGCCTCCAACAATGGTGAACCCGAGCCTAGCAACCAGCCATGCTGGTGGCCTACTCATTTAACAGAAAAACTGCAGCAGGAATGTGCTGTTTAGACCTCGCAGCCAACCACGCTGAGGCTCCCCATGCCCAATAAAGTGACTGAAAGGACTGGAGACCACACAGGGGACACTCCTGGAACATTTGGAACTGGTGACGAGAGGGAAGCACATGGCTGGGCCTCATAAGGCATCTCTTACATAAGGCCACCTCTCCAAGATCAGCAGATATATCTGACCTACCTAATACATAGATATAAGCACAGAGAAAGAGGCAAAATAAGGAGACAAAGGAACACATTTCAAGTAAGGGAACAGGACAATTCTCAGAAAAACAACTAAACTAAGCGAGAAAATAATCTACCTGACAAAGACTACAAACTAACAGTCATAAGGACACTCAATGATCTTGGGAGAAGAGATGAATACAGTGAGAACTTCAACAAAGAACTGCAAAATGTGAAAAAGAACCAATCAGAACTGAAGGATACAATAGTGGAAATGAAAAATTCACTAGAGGGACTCAACGGCAGAGTAGATGATACAGAAGAATGGATCAGGAAATTGGATGAAAGACGACAGGAAATCACCCAAGCTCAACAGATAAAAGAAAAAAGAATTAAAAAGAGTGAGAACAGTCTAAGGGAGCACTGGGACAACATGAAGCACACTAATATTTGTATTATAGGTGCCCCAGAGGGACGAGAGACAAACGGGGAGAGAATCTATCTGAGGAAATAATACCTGAAAATGTCCCTCACCTAAGGAAGGAAAGAGACATCCAGGTACAGGAAGCGCACACAGAGCACGAAACAAGAAGAACCCACAGGCCCACACCAGAACACGTCACGATTAAAATGTCAAGAATTACAGATAAAGAGAGAATCCTAAAAGCTGAAAGAGAAAAAGTAAACCCCATAAGGCTATCAGCTGACTTCTCAGCTGAAATCTTACAGGCTATAAGGGAGTGGCACGATATATTCAAAGTGCTGAAAAACCTACAGCCACGAATACACTATCCAGCAAGGTTATCATTCAGAATGGAAGCAGAGATAAAGAGTTTCCCATACAAGAAAAAACTAAAGGAGTTTATCACCAAGAAACCAGCCCTACCAGAAACGCTAAAGGGACTTATTTAAGTGGAAAAGAAAAGACCACAAACAGGAATGAGAAAATTATCAAAAAAACAAAACAAAACCCAATAAAATCACTGGTAAAGGCATATATACAGTAAAGGTTGCACATCAACCACCGATAAAGCCACTATGAAGGTCAAAAGAAAAAGCACTAAAACGATCTGCTTCCATGATAAGAGGGTAACGGTTACACATGCACTAAAAGGAGGTTAGACATGGTATCAAAAACATCAAATGTAGGAGGGAGTCTGAGTAGAGCTTTTAGCAAGAGGTCTAACTTAAGAGACCATCGACTTAATATAGAAGGCTGTATGCCTAGGTTCTTATATATGAACCTTATGGTAATCACAAACCAGAAACCTGTAATAAATACATACAAAATTAAGAGAAAGGAACCAAACCATAATACTAAAGAAAGCCATCAAATCACAAGGGAAGAGAGAAAGAGAGAAAGAAAGGAAACTATTAACACTCAGGAAAAAAATAACAAAATGGCAGTAAGTACATGTTTATCATCAGCTACTTTAAATGTCACTGGACTAAATGCTCCAATCAAAAGGCACAGGGTGGCCAATTGGATAAAAAAACAGAACCCATATATATGCTGCATACAACAGACACACTTCAGACCTAAAGACACTCACAAACTGAAAGTGAAGGGATGGATAAAGATACTCCATGCATATAGCAAAGAAAAGAAAGCTGGGGGAGCCATATCTGTATCAGACAAAGGAGACTGTAACAAGGGCACTACATAATGATAAAGGGAACAACTCAACAAGAGGATGTAACTCTTGTAAATATCTATGCACCCAACATAGGAGCACCTAAATATGTAAAGCAATTATTAGCAGACATAAAAGGAGAAACAGACAGCAACACAGTAATAGTAGGGGACTTTAACACTCCACTTACACCAATGGGTAGATCATCCAAACAGAAGATAAATAAGGAAACATTGGCCTTAAATGACAAATTAGAAGAGATGGACTTAGTAGATATATACAGAAGATTCCATCCAAAAACTGCAGAATACACACTCTTTTCAAATGCTCACGGAACACTCTCCAGGATTCATCACACATTAGGCCACAAAGCAAGTCTGAATAAGTTTAAGATGGCTGAAATAATAACAACCATCGTTTCTGACCATAACGCTATGAAACTAGAAACCAACTACAGGAAGAAAATCAGAAAAGCAGCAACTCTGTGGAGATTAAACAAAATGCTACTGAACTACAACTGGGTCAATGAAGAGATGAAAGAAGAAATCAAAAAATACCTGGAGACAAATGAAAATGACAATACAACATGCCAAAAGTTATGGCACACAGCAAAAGCAGTTGTAAGAGAGAAGTTCATAGCAATACAGGCCTACCTCAACAAACAAGAAAAAATCTAAAATAAACAATCTAAGTGCATGTAAAGGAACTGGAAGAAGAAGAAACAAAGCCCCAACTCATTAGAAGAAAGGAAATAATAAAAATCAGAGTGGAAATAAATAGACAATGAAAAAAATCAATGAAACAAAGAGCTCATCCTTTGAAAAGATAAACAAAACTGACAAACCTTTAGCTAGGCTCAGCAAGAAAAAGAAGACAGAAGGCTCAAATAAATAAAATCAGAAATGAAAGAGGAGAAATTACAAACCAACAGCTCAGAAATACAAGAGATTATAAGAGAATACAATGAAAAGCTATTTCCCAACAAATTGGGTAATCTAGAAGAAATGGATAAATATTTAGAATCATACAACCTTCCAAAACTGAATCAAGAAGAAATAGAGAAATCTGATAGACCAATTACCAGTAAAGAGATTGAAAGAGTAATCAAACACCTCTCAAAAATATAAGTTCAGGACCTGATGGCTTCCCTGGTGAATCCTACCAAATATTCAAAGAAGACTTAATACCTTTTTTTCTCAAACTCTTCCAAAAAACCAAAGAGGAGAAGCTTCCAAACTCATTCTATGAGGGGAACGTTACGCTCATACCAAAACCAGAGAAGGACAACACAAAAAAAGAAAATTACAGTACCACTCATGAACACTGATGCAAAAATCCTCAACAAAATACTAGCAAATCAAATACAATAACACATTAAAAAGACCATACACCATGATCAAGTGGGATTTATTACAGGCACAGGCATGCAGGGATGGTTCAACATCCACAAGTCAATCAACATGATATATCACATTAACAAAACCAAGAATAAAAATCACATGATCATCTCAATAAATGAAGAGAAAGCATCTGACAAGCTACAGCATCCATTTATGATAAAAACTCTAAATAAAATGGGTATAGAAGGAAAGCACCTCAACATAATAAAGGCCATATATGACAAACCCACAGCAAACATCACACTCTATGGAGAAAAACTGAGAGTTATCCCTCTAAGAACAGGAACCAGACAAGGATGCCCACTCTCACCACCCTTTTTAACCCGGTGTTGGAAGTCCTAGCCAGAGCAATCAGTCAAGAAAAAGAAATAGGGGCCAGCCTGGTGGCACAGTGGTTAAGTGCGCACGTTCTGCTTTGGCGGCCCGGGGTTTGCCAGTTCAGATCCCGGGTGCGGACACAGCACTGCTTGGCAAAGCCATGCTGTGGCAGGCGTCCCACATATACAGCAGACGAAGATGGGCACAGATGTTACCTCAGGGCCAGTCTTCCTCAGCAAAAAGAGGAGGATTGGCACCAGATGTTAGTTTAGGGCTTATCTTCCTCCAAAAAAAAAAAACAAGAAAGAAAAAGAAGTAAAAGTGATCTGAATTGGAAAGGAAGAAGTGAAACTGTCACTATTTGCAGATGACATGATTTTAAATATAGAAAACCCTAAAGAACCCACCAAAAAACTTTTAGAAATAATAAATGAATACGGTCAACCTGCAGGATACAAAATCAACATACAAAAATCAAGTTGCGTTTCTATACTCTAACAATGAAGTAGCAGAAAGAGAAAACTAAGAATACAATCCCATTTACAATTGCAACAAAAAGAATAAAATACCTAGGAATAAACTTAACCAAAGAGGTGAAAGATCTGTACACTGAAAACTATAAACCACTGTTGAAAGAAAGTGAAGATACAAAGAAATGGAAAGATATTCCATGCTCTTTGATGGGAAGAATTAACATAGTTAAAATGTCCATACTTCCTAAAGCAATCTCCAGATTCAATGCAATCCCCATCAAAGTTCCAACAACATTCTTCACACAAATAGAACAAAGAATCCTAAAATTTATATGGAACAAAGAAAGACCCCCAAATAGTCAAAGGAATCCTGAGAAAAAAGAACAAAGTTGGAGATATGACACTTCCTGATTTCAAAATATACTACAAAGTTATAGTAACTAAAATGGCATGGTACTGGCACAAAAACAGACACACAGATCAATGGAACAGAATCAAGAACCCAGAAATAAACCCACACATATACGGACAGCGAATTTTTGACAAGGGAGCCAAGAACATACAATGGAGTAAGGAAAGTCTCTTTAGTAAATGGTTTTGGGAAAAGTGCAGATCTCAACAGAGACGGTTAGGTCAGTTACCACACTTTTCATTTCAACGATTTACTACTCACATTAAAGCTACTGCAATGTTCTGATATGGGCCAAAATCTCAAAATTATCTGCATGGATGGCTCACATAAAACTGAAATACATAACACCCATCTTCCACTTCCTCTAACCCAGCACCAATCAACAAAACTCACAGTGATCGCAGAAATGTTTTGTTTCTGTGCTATGCAGCATGGTAGCCACTAGCCACATGTGCCTATTGAGCATCTGAAATGTGCGAGTGTGACTGAGACACTGAATTTGTAGTTTAATTCAAACTTTAAATTTAACCTACCTCAAGTGGTAGTGGCCAGTGTGATGGACAGCACAGCTCTAACCTTTGTCTCCACTCTGGGCAATGACACAGCCTGTCCTGTGCCTATTCTCAACGTGGTCTTGTGCAGGGACGGCCACCAACTAGGTGATCACTCAACTAAGACACTGAAACTAGTTTCTCAGCGCATGACTCCATAAAGAGGAATTAAGCTAAAAAGCTCTAAGAACAAAATGGCAGGTAGCGGGATATGATACTTTGAAGAAAAGACGCCTGTCAGTATTCCTTCAGAAATACAAGAGTTGCCTATTTATAAGATGTCCATACTGTCATTAAGTTACTTGGATTCGATGAAAGCTCTAGAAACAATACAGTAATCACAAAGTGGAGAATCAATCAACCAAATTCATTTCAAAAGTACAAATGAAGGGTGCCAGCCCTGTGGCCTAGCGGTTAAGTTCAGTGCACTCCGCTGTGGCAGCCTGGGTTCTGTTCCTGGGCGCAGACCTACACCACTCATTGGAGGCCATGCTGTGGTAGTGACCCACATACAAAATAAAGCAAGACTGGCAAAGATGTTAGCTCAGGGTGAATCTTCCCCAGAAAATAACACAAAAGAACAGATGAAGATGAAGATCAGTAATTAAAAGATTTCAAAATGTAATTTTAAATCAGGCCTATGATGAAAAGTACTGTGTGGAAACAGCATAGAATGATAAGAATATCACAAGGGTATCCTTTCATAACTTTCTAATTCATATACTAAGCTGAACAGCCAAACAGTGAATCAAATTTAGCACCGCATATTCATTGGTCTACCTTGCAGCAATGAGAGTAAATTTTATAATTAGCTGGCTTACATGCTCTAACACTCTAAATTTAAGTTAGAATAAAAAAAAAGTCACAGTTACCAGTTCCATCAGGTGTTTTATGGAGAGTGACACGGCTTCATCAGATGGCGGGTCCATTAACCTACTCAGAAAACAGGCAATTCCACCTAGTCTTAAGATCTGGGGAGAACAAACATAATTAAACATGTACCACATACTGACATGACTGTTTAGTCCTGCCTGTGTCACTCACTCCAACAAAGCATTAAACATACACATGATTTTAACGTTAGTTATTTTACCAGAGTAAGTTAAAATCACATTTGTGATTTTATAAAAACATGTTTAAAGGCCAACAGATTACTGTCTACCATCCACCAACTCTATTAATGAGAAAAGTAGTGGTTAAAATCTCAACAAACAAGTTGATTATCAATTACCTTCAAAATAAAAAGGCTAATCATATCAAAATACATAAGGTGCTGAAAAAATGGTAGGTAGCTTATAATGAGGGGTGACAGCTTAAGATGTGGTAATAGAAGCTATCATTTAGTGAACACTTACCAGGTGCCAGGCTCTGTTCTAAGAATTTTGTATGAGGTTAATTTAAATAACTTGCCCAATATAACAGAAGCAGCTTGTCAGGGAAGGAACTGTGGGATTCAAACAGGCAGTCTGGCTCCAGAGCAGTGAATGATTAAAAACTATTTAATAAATGCTTGAAGGAAGTTTAAAAACAGTTTACTAACACATGCAAAAAACAAATGCATGGTAAAAATTCTTTCCTGCAGATTAATACACTACTTACTTCTATAAAAGATGTTGAAAATTAGAACCTCACCCCCATTTAGTTTCTTAACTCCCCCACCTAATTTACCTTTATTTGTAAACACAGCTCTTCCAAAGGGGTTCTCAAAATTTCCGGCAGTTGATAGTCATCCAGAAGGCTTGCTCTAAGACCATTGTACAGATGATAGCAGTGACCAGGTTGAACTCTTAAAAAAAGGTTGGGGGGAGGAGCACTGTCAGTGACATTTACTTGCTTAATTTTTATTAATCATGTATTCCTTTCCTCATCTGTTTTGAATAACCTTAAATCCACTATCTCTGTCCTAGTTTTAAGAATTACAAGATTCCCCCTCCAATAATTTGGTTCCCTATTTCCATCTTATAGAGTCCAGATTGCTGTGCTCAATAACAGTAGTCTACTTAAGTTAATTTCCATATGCCTTGTGAGCATCTTCTGTAACAAATTTTGGCATTATGTTAACCTGTTTATATTATTTTAAAAGATTTTAAGTATGTGCTATTTAGTGAGCTCTCAGAAGGATGCTGGAGAACTTTTTCCTATTGTTTCTATCCAGTGACAAGAAAGATACTATTCTTTGGACAATGTTAAGGACAGATGTGAAGAGGTAAGGGTATTCATGTATTTTCAAGCAAGATAAATATTTCTATGAGCTCTTGCTGCTACAGGAAGGGATGGCGTTTTCCTAGAGGAATGAAAATAAATTCTAAAGATCTTGGCTATTTCGGTCATGAGAGTACAAAGATCCATCATCTATTATATAACATGCCTACAGAAACTAAGAGGAAGAGTGCCTCCACTGAGGAGCACATGATAGAGTCTGCTCTGGCTTTCAAAATAATTATCAATCTAATCAGGCTTTGCTAAAGGAATTTATGTCTATGGAGCCTTCAAGGGACTATCTTTCACTTAAATTAAAACACTGCTAATTCCATAGTTAACCTCCACCAAGACAGTGAGAATGAAGAATTAGATAAAATGTAACACTTCAATTACTTTACTTCCATAATTGTTTTCACACATTAAACCTAAGGCCTCATGTGTTTACTATTCATATATAAAAGTGGGCCCAAACCTGTTCGCTACGGCAAACACTTTCTGAATCAGTATCCAGCGGTGACAGGTCTGTATGGGCAAACCCCAGGGCTGCTGGGCCCTCAATCAAGTTCTCCGTGCTAACTAATGAGAAGAGGACAATTCTTGGACTAAGCCATGACTGACTCAACAGCACCAAGTGCATAATTTCATAAACTACCTGGAAGTTAAATCATACTGGGATAACCTGCAAAGACGACACCAAGTAAGTCAGAGCTTTACAGACACAGGAGTTAAAACAAAGGTTGGTAAAATGGTCTGCAGTTTTCTTTCAACTCTTCCCTCTTTACTTAAATATCTGAAGATTAATAGGAACCTTTTTGTTCTACCTGTTTGAGGCAAAAAAAAAACCACCTCTCTTCCACAACTCCAGACATGATTTTAGTACTCATATGAGTAAGCGTATAAAAATACTGTGAAGTACGTATGAAAATGAACAGTATGTGCAATTATTTGTGTTAAAGGCCAATCATTTTTCCTACCATTAAGACAGAGATATTCTAATTTCTTATGCTACCACCACATCAGTGAGGAACAGGTGCCTTCCTTGTGTTTTCATTGGTAACTAATAGTGAAAAACCAGTACAGCTATAACGTACAACGAGCTCAGGCCGCCTGGATTGAAATCCTGGCTCCGCTGCTCACCAAGCTGTGTGACTCTGGACAGATTCTTTCTTTCAATCTTAATTCCCTGACCTGTAAAATGGAGATGACAACCTACCTCATCACACTGTGGTGAGGATTAGGCAAGTTAATGTATATCAAGTGCTTAGGAGAGGACCTCACATGCAAATAGTACCAATAGTTACCTTAGTAATAAATGTTTTAAAAATAAGAATGGAAACAAAATTATAACTAATAAGAATAAAGAACAGTAATCTTAATTAACCAGACTGAGGAATCAGAAGGTAGAAATCATAAAATAGAAAACTTGGCAGACACTTTTCCAAAGAAACTACGATTAAGACAACTTTCCCACTTAAAAATGTGCTGCAGTAAGGTTTAAAAAATACAAATGGTAACTCTCCTAACAAATAATATTTTTAAATGCCAGCAACACATTCTGCTACAAAAACTTTTGTTGTGTTCTAAAGACTGCAGACAAAGGCCCGCCTCACCTTCCAGCCCGACCTCTCCTCTGCTTGGCGTTGGCCTTGCTAACCCACTCAGCGGACATCGTGCTGATGTTGTTCTGTGTGTCAAAGTGTGTCTCCTTTATTTTTCCTCCATCTATCACAAAAACTACATCATCTATGGTAATGCTGTTTGGAAAATAGATAAACAAAATATTAAAAACACATCAAAAAGCAGATATAGGGATTTTAGAGCATCTTTTATTGCCTCACACTGAGTTTACGTTTAGGATGCTCCCCACTCTTCCCGCATTTGCCAACGTCACAGGGATCAAGCGCCTGCAGAGGCAGTACACTGCCCATTCTGCAGACCATGTGCTCAACTCTTATTTGCCCACAGCCAGACTTCAGAGCTTGCCTCATGGCTTTTGTCCCTAGCTTTGTGGGCCCCCCCAGTGCCATGGTTTAATATCAGCTTCCACAGAGCAATCTGTTTCAGTGACTGTATACCTGTACCTCCAAGAAAATACAATAAATTTTAAAGGCTGCATATAACTAATTACCAAACTACCAAACAATTTTATTCCCAATCAGAAAAAGGCAAAAAGGGCAAAATTGACCTCAGCTCCCATGCTTCTTTAGGAAAACAGGAAAAAGAAAAAGCACTTAAAAAGTTGTTCCTGAAGAGGGCTACAACATTAGTACAGGTGGGAAAAAAAACAAACCTATGCTGACTCCCACAACTAAATTAAACTTGCTTCATTTTAAAGAAATTACAAACTATCTTGTAGAGATAGAAGATTAAGGTATATTAAACATTTATGGAGATCAAAACTAATGTAATCATTAGTAGTTGATATTTAAAACAATTTTTACCTAGTCTCTGCAATGTTGGTAGCAATTACTATTTTCCGAACACCAGGAGGGGTTCTTTTAAATACCTGTAAGAACAAATACATCAAAACCCCAAAAGTACACTAATTTCTGATACACCATTCTTGCAATTAGAGAAATTACTTCAAATACCGTTCATTTTTAGCATTCTGTGTTCACTGACTGACACACACATCTAATATTTATAGATATATTTACAAGGTATACGTCATTTTCAATGCTACAAAATTCCCTTTTGGTAAACCAAACCAAATGTCCCACAGACGTCAGAACCTTATTACAAACAAGATTTCAAATGGAAAACAACTTAATAGAATGTTTTAAACAAACACTAGAAGAGTATAAATATCTTATTGTGTAGACAAAGTTTTAATGGAGATGGAGAGAAGTTTAGTTTAAGAATAAGAGTTATGAATTACCCAAAACTATATGGGTAACAACACCAACCAAACAGGCAGATGCCTTACTCCTCAGAATGGATGTCAACTGGCTGCACCACCATATACTGGCTTCTGAGATCAGACTGGATTAAAAGAAAAATTCTCTTCAAATGCTGAATCCTACAAACAATCCCACTTTGACAAAGCCAACCAAGTATAAGGAAGACATGTAGCCAAGTACCAGTTGGCTGTAGAGCAAAAAAAAAAAAAAATACAGAAACCCATCCTCTCGTTGATAAAAATGGTAATCGCTGGAGAAGACGTTTCCCAGTCTAGTCACGTATGCTCCAGCAAACTAATGAACAGCTGATGGTTAGGATGTTAGAGATGGAAGCACCTCCACACTGGACGCCCCTCTGTCCAGTCTCTGCAGTCAACAGCTCTCTCTTTCCTCTTCTCCTCCCCTCAGGTGTGCACTGTGTATCTAACCCAGCTGGCTGTGCCTTACAGGACTAAAGTACCTGGAGAAAGGATACTAAAAGGGTCTCAAAAAATGTCTTAATACTTCCTTATAAAAAGAGTGGGAAAATGAGAAGGGAAGAGATGCAGATTTTCTCGTCCAACTCATTCCACCTGGGTCTGCAAACACTGCATGCAGTCCGGAAAATGATCCTGCCTTTTGAGAAGGCAGCGCTCATTCTAGCTAGAGAAATCCCCGAATCTGAGAGAGCCAAAACATTCAAAACCATACACATTACTGATAAAACAGGAAATCTCATACCTGCAAATACACTAATTCTGTTAAATCAAAATCTCAAACATCAAGCTGTAGTATGTTACAGAAAATTAACTTCTACATTGATTTATTTTTATTGGTCCTCACATACCTTTTCCTTTTATTTAGGAAATTGAAGTTATTGGTAAAACCAATCTTTAAACTTTTTCCTAATTTTGACAAAATTAATTTGATGTGTGGATTACCCTCTTATTCAAGTTTTTGTCCAAACATCACCTGAAGACTCATTTGCAAAGGTTCTAAAAGAAGTATTTTTTATTTGCATTGCTATTTGAAAATACACCTTAAAAAATAAAACACACAACAAGCAGTCCTTACAGCCAGCCTCAGTTTGAAAGACAGCGGTGAAGCAATTTGACCACATACCTGTGTCTGGTTAACTGTAGGCATCAGTGAATGTAAAGGTATAATAAGAAACTTGTCTGGAAATTAGAAAGAAAATTAAACTGTAAGATAAACAGTTGTGTAGCAAAGTTCCATCAGACATATATGGAACCATAAATTCAGATACTAAGCCACATAATTCTTAATTTATACTCCCAAATATAATCAGACCAATTTTATTCTTTTTATATTCTCATTTCTGAGTGCTCCAACACATTCTTGTCAACATTTTATTGTTAATTTATTTCATATTGATAAGTACATTCCCCAAATCCTTAAAGAATGCTTAAAAGTTGGAACAATCTTTTCAAATTATACTAGAAAACATCATTAACTCCATTCCCACTACATAACTGAAGACCAGAATTCTGCTTAATATGTTTGTAGACGAAAGTGATCCTCACTATTTTAATCATAAAGAGAATACCTGAATTTTTAAAGCAAATTACTTATTAAATTTCCACGTCCTAAGAAAATAATGAAATAGTGCTAGTTAAATGTGTAACATTCCAAAAGTGACCTACATTTTTTAACAGAATTTTGTTAGAAACTTAAGAAATTATACTCATTCGTTTTAAGTTGCAAAGTGAAACAGCTCAAGCCCATTCACGATCATCAGCCAGCAGAGAGCAGCCTGAGTGCAGCAGACTGAGGGCAAGGAGGGAGTGTCAGGAAGCAAGTGAGCTTTCACCTTAGCCGTGGTTACAAAACACGCAAACCGACTTAAACCTCTAGCCAAGTGTCGAAATGACTCGATATGTGTATTTCCCCAGAAAACAGCTGTTGTTATTCAAAGGAGATGATGCTCGCCATAGACTCTCTATCCCTTCTGAACTTACGAAGAAGTAAAAAGCTGTCAAGCAATTAGCACCGCTCAAAAGGAATGCTGATTACTCGTCCCTGTGAGGTGGTCTCAAGTACATCAACTCAATTAATATTCCAGCCAAAGACACTTAAACAGAATCAAGCCTTCACATCTAACTTCCAGCTAAGAGGAAATACAGGAGAGGGTCAAAAGAAATGATACCATGAAGATTCACACAAATCCAGAAAGTTGGAGCTTGTCTTTTCCTCAAGCCATCACCATGCGGAGAGCAGGGGAGGGCGGGAGTGACATTTTAGAACTACAGTAAAAGATTTGTCTGCTTTGACTTTTTCTAGAGTTTGAACAAGCTAGCTGTGAAAGACACTTTTGGGGAAAAATGAGGAAATCTGATTATAGACTGGATTATCAAATGACGTTAAAGATTAGGTACGCTAACGGCCTTGTGGTTATACAGAAAACTGCATTTTTAGAGATGTATGCTTATATACTTAGAGATAACATGTGACAGGTGAAATTGACTTTAAAAAGGAAGAAAATTAGACCACAAAAATAAAGGTTACGTTAAAGTCACTGGTATATGGTGTTCACTATAAGATTCTCCAGTTTTCTGTAAGTTGAAAATGTTTCATTATAAAAAGTTTAAAAAAATTAGCAGCCAGGGATAATCACAGTAAAAACAATTTTGCTACAGACAATATAGCTGGGATAAAAACAGTTTATGTTGCTGATATGCAGAAACAAAGTAGTCAATGGGAACATATTCTACATTCTTATGAGAAGAAAGAAATAAGAAAGTTGATAAGCATTTGATAAATTGAGTTTTGAGATTTACTATTCAGTCAGAATAGAGTTAGGCCAATTTTCCCAATTTCTACAACGGCTAGCACACTATAACTGATTACTAAGGCTAAACTTCTAAAATATAATTTATTCTAAAAAACATTTTTGTTAAATTTTTGAAAGATTTCCTTTAAAAGGCAGTGAGCTTGTAGTGAAAGTATAAATACCTCCATCTTTGAGAATAATTAATTTAAATCAGAAAGATAATGAAGTCAATTATAATAATCTATAACACACCCTTTCCCCCCAATCCTCCAGAAATGATAACACTACATTTTGGTATATATCTTCCTTGCATTTTTCTTAGTAAATACATACACAGTGTGACAGATTTTAAAACTAAAAGCAGATCATACATTAGTATTTATGATGGAGGGAAGAGAGGCCGAAGTTGGAAGGTTTAGCCAAAAAAAATAAATTCCAGTTGTTTAAAAGATTAATTTAACTGTATAGTGTAATCACAGCTATACTTTTTCTATGGAGAAAGGTTATCACTGACCAAGAAAAGAGAAAGCAGTATTCCATTATAGTGAAGTCATGGTAATCAGATAAGGTTATTTTTGCAGCCAGAAAACAGTAAATAATTTTAACTATAGAGAATGCTTTGGGGCATTACCATAATTGGATTTAACAAAGAATAAAAAATACAACTTTCTCTTCTGGCCAATACAAACAGACCAAAATATTTTTCAGTGTTTCGTAAAAATAAAATTTCAAAAGCATTTCAATAGAGTAAGGTTAGAAATTATATCCACAACTATAAAATACTAAATAGAATTTGCTCTGTATTTTACTGATTTGAAGTTAATAATGACTTCTGAAAATGCTTTGACTGAATTTTACAGAAGACAAATGTACCCATGCACTCCTCTAAGACGGAAGAGGGTACATCTCTCTAAACACGCTGTTAAAGCATGAGAATCACCTGAGGACGTTTTTAAACTTCAGATGGGCAGGTCCCTTTCTGAGACCTGCGGAGAGGACGGGGTCTGCATGTTTGAATTTTAACAAGCGCCACAGGTGACTCTGCTCTATGGTCAGAGCTGAGACAGACTGAGCTAAGGAATAAATTCAAACTTCTTTCCTGCCCAACTAAATGCAGCATTGAGCAAAAAGACAAAAAATCTGTTTAAATGCCAACATCTTAACTTTAAAGACTCAGTTTTATCAGGCAAATTTAGGAAGAGAGGAAAAATACTCTCACCCTAATACTAAATAAAGAACTTCACTCCACCATCTTCATCTGTGACCCTAAGGGGAAAAGAGATCCAGCTTTTGAAAAAACCCAACCCAGTCTAAGACCACCAAGTTCTTAGACTGAGGAAGCCTTAGAGGCAACACTTCTTCAAATGAAAGAAAGAAACCAGGCTACATACAATTCAAGTTCCACTCCTGGAACTGCAGTAAAATACGTTTCTATAATACCTGATTTAAACATCACTTGCGACATCAAGAGGTCATGTAAAGTACTGATATTGTCCCAGCCTGGTAGAAAGACCAGTATTGCACCATCCTGCAAGTAGGGGAGAATCACCATTACAAAGAACCACAAGACAAAATACACTACAAGTTAAATTCTGTGCACACATTTTCATAAAAATTATACTAGCTCAGGATACTTTTAGTTACTGATTATAATTAAAGAACACGAGCACTGTGCTTAAAATGGGATTTATAATCCAGATATTTCATTTGTTTAATCTGCAAACAGGCCAAATGTTTAAATCTTTCAGTGTTTTGGGATTCTTATTTCTGGTGTCAAAAGCAATTTCTTCCATAGGCTATTTTTAAAAGCATTTAAAAAATTATTTTTCTTTTTTCATGGCCTTGATATGAAAATAAAAGGAAAATTATGTGACTTCAAAACACCAAAACAAAACTAACCTCTTCTTTCAAAACAATGTAACGAATAAGGGCAGCAATCAAATTCAGATCAACTTTATCATCATCCATCATTTCCATAACACCTACAGTACTTGCAGAATACCTATCAAAGTTAAACAAAAAGTCATGAGATACTAAAGTTTCCTGAGGTTTAATTTGCTATAAAACTTTAAAATTAACTCAATCTGCAAAGAGGGGAACATCAGCAACAGACAGAATTACTGGGATATTAAGTGTTTACAAGTCAAATGAGCACAATATTTAGCTGGGTTATGAGACCTGCAACGCTCTCCTTAAATATGTACGAATTCAAGAAGATGATCTCCGCCTTTTGTTATAGTCATTTAGCCACTGTGTTCTCACTTTCAAACGAAATAAACTTACCTTTTTCGCAGTTCCTTTACATAGTCTGGCCAGCGTTCTTTATAGATTGCTTCTTTTTCTTCTTTTTCTTGTCTATTTACATGCCCTTGCATGAAACCCCTCTTAAACTGTGATCTGTGTTCTTTTTGTTCTGGAACATATCTAAAATAAAAACATTGTTAAATAGCTTCACTTTTTTGAAATGCTTTTTAGTTTTAGCTACTACGACTTTTTACATTTAGGATTTTAAAAAGAGAATTCTAAAGAACATTTGCACTATACTTTCTCATGAATGCTAGATAAACATCAATTTATTTGCAAGTATTCACTAACGTATAAAATCTGACATTTTAGATAAAAATCATTCTTCTCTATTATCTACTCTATACTTCTCTATCTACCTCTAGATCGTCTTAAAAATAAACTACAGTAACTTTCACCTTTAAGTTTGCTCTAAAACAAAAGTTAACATTAAGTCCGAAACAACAGTTACTGATTGTCTAGTAAACAACTCAGATTCTGCATACAGGAGGTTTCCCAACCTGAGTGCACACAGGAGTCCCCTGGAGAGTTTGTAAAATAGATTCCTAACTCCTGGACCTTGAGATCTGGACTCAGGAGGTCTGACTGGGGTCTGCTCATCCAGGAATTCTGATCAGTGCCCCAGGAGATTCAGACAGTGCATCTACAGATCTGCAGACCCACCTGAGAACTACTGAATTCTGCTCAGTCCCACAGACACAGCTAATGGCAGAGCCAGAACCAGCATACAGATCTCCAGTGGCAGGCCAGTGCGATGCCACGCCTCCACCATGCAGCAGTGGCTGCTAAAAACAGAGGGCGTCTGTCCAAGAACGCCACTGCCACAAGTGGGCTCTGAGAGGCAGGGGGTGGAGTGGACAAAGAAAAGTGACCAAAGCCCCTCAGAATTCACCCAAGGAACAGCATCTAGATGGAATGCGGGCTTTAGAGCATGGCCTTACGAAGGGACTGATGTCCTTGCTCTGCCAGTGACTAGCTGTGTGACCCTAGACAAAGTAAAACCTCTGGCCTTTAGTTTCCTTATTTGAGAGAGGAATACTCTTCTAACAGTACTGGCACAAGAACAAAAAAAGTGTGATAAAGTACAGCACAGTGCCTGACACACAGCAGACACCAGTGTGAATCCCCTTCCCTATTCAGTACCTGTGACCCAGGTTCCCCTAAGTCTTCGATACATATAGAGGCACCACCTGGAGGGAGGGCAACCTGAGACAGAGATGAGTCCTAGTCAGCAGGATGGACCCACAGTTGGCTCCCTTCCCAGCAACTGTGAAAGAGGCACCCTCAACCCCCCGCCCCAAGGGCCAGCCACCACCCTCCCGTCAGCACATGCTAGTTTGTCCCCTCCTCCTACCCACAGTGCAGCTCTTCTTCTGGGGAGGGGACGGCAGGGGCTTCGGCTGAGCACTTCTATCCAAGGACCACCCACCTTCAGCTCCCCTCTAAGGGCTGGCTACGGGATGACAAGTACAGAGATATCACCCTTTTCTTCCTTTAAGAAATCCCTTAGCTACAGTTCTTCATACATTCCCTGCCTTCTAGAAAGCTTAAGAGAGCAATTCATCTTTACATGATTTTAGATTACTGACCTCTGAAACTTTGTTTTCATTACTGCCAAGCTGTTGCCTATTATTCTCTTAGAAAACACTGGTAAATGTGCTATGGTAGGAGGTGGGACACATGGTAGAAAGTGGAATTGAGGAGGGAGAGCACACAAATTTATGGGCACTGATGATAAAACCAGAGCATGGAAGACCCACATACCATCTCTCTCACTTTTAGTATGTTCCACCCTCTCTGACACACACACGTCCCTCTTTCCTACCCTGACTTCATGGCTTTCCTGACTCGCTCAACCTATTTCTGCTATATTATCTCATTCCCAATACACTCTACTTGCCCCGAACAGGTCAGTCATACCTTCTACGGCTCCCTATTTAGACATCATTTCTGAGGGTGTGTGCAAAGTCTTTCCTTGTTTTATGCCCACACCACAGCATATACAGTGCAAGCCATAAAGTTTAATAAATATTTCTTAAATAAATGTTCCCTCAAAAGTGAGCTGACTTTTTCTGTGTAAAATACGCTGTAGGGTCTCTGTTCTTGCTTTCCCAGTCACTTCCTGCTTTCTTCTTTAACAGGTAAGCTGTGGAGTCCTGACAAATGTCACCTCAAGGGTTTCTACATCTGTCCACACATTTATTCAGATGTTTACTAGAGGCCAGGCACTATGCTATGCAGTAGCCACAAAGATGAACCCACGAAATCCTTGACCTCAGAAAACACGAAGTCTGGTGCAAGAGGCAAATATAGAGAGAGACGTTACATGGCAATGAGGTAAGTGTTGTAAGACACGATAACAGTGCCACTGGAGTCCAGATGAGAAAGCAACTCACTCTGTGAGAGATATCAGAGAAGGCGTAACAAACAATGACGCTGGGATTTGTTCTTACATGATCAATAGTTTACAGATGAAAAGATGGAGAAGTGGTAAGTGTAAGTCTAAAAGGAGGAAACAGCATGGAACAAAGCATAAAGTCATGAACGAAAGGCATGGGCTGGCATGTAGAGAATGGTGCCTTTAGCATGGGCAGGCCATGGATGGATGAGGCTAAAAAGAGGACGAGGCCGGACTGTAAGGAGCCTCATGATGACCAGCTGAGGAATTGGAACCTGGTCCCAGCCCAATCCTCATCAAGGAACACAAATGTAATTCTGTGTAGCCCTTTGGTGAGGGTTGCCAATACCTAATGGCCAGTGTTGAGGGGATCAAGAACTGGGCACAGGGGCCAGCCCAGTGGTGCAGCGGTTAAGTTCACATGGTCCACTTCTCAGCAGCCTGGGGTTCGCCAGTTCGGATCCCAGGTGTGGACATGGCACCACTTGGCAAAAGCCATGCTGTGGCAGGAGTCCCACATATAACGTAGAGGAAGATGGGCATGGATGTTAGCTCAGGGCCAGTCTTCCTCGGCAAAAAGAGGAGGATTGGCAGTAGTTAGCTCAGGGCTAATCTTCCTCAAAAAAAAAAAAAAGAACTGGGCACATCTGCTGAGGTGCTCTGCTATAGGCCATGACAAACCATTAAAGGTCTCAAACAAGTTTTTGAAGAGAAATCTCAGGGGGTAGAAAGCTTACATGAGCAGGTTTTTTAAGGAAAATCTATGGCAGCAGTGTGACAGTAAGACCACGGTGCCAAAAGAGGAACTATTACATTAGTCCAGGAGAGAGAATAAGACCTTAAGGAGAAGAAATAAAAATGGGAAGGCATGCTCAAGGAGAAAGCTCTCAGGGCTTGCGATGGGGGGAAGTACAGAATGACGTAGACATTTGGTTACTGAGCATGTAAAGCAGTGAACCTATCCTGGTACTAACTGCTTGACAAACACTAGCTCTTCTGATTTACAGCCTAGACAACAGGAGGAGGACAACATCAGTAACCATTCTAAGACACACTGGGCAAGACATATTGTTTTGTTTTGCTGTAACTTTTTGGTGGAAGCATGGTGGGGATCAAATATAAGATAACGACTTTGGTTTGAAAAATGTGAAGTCCAAAGTATCCGTGGTACTGGAACGCTGCTGAGCACAGAGATACATAAGAAGTTCAGGGTTCCAGAGCTTCAGTTCTAAAGCTATTGTTCTGCCAGCCATGAAACAGAGAACTATCGTCATGGAAATAGGACGACACAGCGAAACAGTAAAGACTGAGAAAAGGCTCAGTGAGAGCCCCAGTGGAAAATCATATTGAAAGGGTGGGCAATGGAAGCCAGCAGAGGAGAACAAAAGCCAGGTGGGAGAACCAGAAGAGAGGCTCAAGCACTAAAGACAGAGGTTCCCAAACTCTGCTGCCCAGGGATCTTGAAAAAATACTGATGCCTGGCTACCACCCCAGACGCTGTAACGTAAGGGACAGAGATGAATGCGACATCTGGATTTTAAAAGGCTCTGGGTGATTTTAACGTGCAAGCAAGTTTGGGAATCCCTAAAACAAGGAAAAATAATGTTTTAGAAGGAAACAGTTAACAGTGAGTTTCTGAGACTAAGGTTTGACAGGAGAAAGGTGACATATTAGTAATTTTTGATGTCTTTCATTTCCCTAACAGTTACTTACCTTATTTTTTCAATTATATCTTCCAAAAGATACTCCACAACAGGAAAAGTAAAACCAGGTATGTGTATCATTGGACAGTTACCTAATATGGCAGACAAAACATAAATCTGTACTTGAACATTAGAACAATATAAAGAAGTAAACAGGACAATGACTTTTATTACTTTTCTTATCTGCAGAAAATGGTCCTGTAATTTTTACCATTCCACCTGTTTTTCCACATCCAGATTAATAAAAAGCAGCAGCCTAGTCTTCACTCAAGACCATTTTACTGCTACCACACTCTATACACATCTCACAGTTCTACAAAGTAATTTAAGGCAAAGAATAGAGCATTTTGAGTTGGACTCAAAACCCGTTAGTTAGAAGTCTATTTTCTCATCATTAGCCAAGATGGTGCCATTAGAACTAAGTTTTACTGAAATCTACATAAGCAGCATCAGTCCTGTGGCACGGAGAATTAGAGAAAGAAAAGCAGTAGTCGGAACAAGCAAAGCAAGCAGTACACACTATACACAGAGGTCAGCAGTGCATGAGGTGACACACTTGAGCTGGCATCACAGCTCTGCCTCTGACTTACACATGGTTGAGCAAGTTACTCAGCGTTAGCTCCGGATATCTCATTCAGAAAAAGCAACATAATATACCCAACTAATCTCACAAGGCTGCGAGGGCCAACTGGGCTGAATCTAAGAAGACGGACTCTACTGCGCTCCACTGTAGCTCCCACCCCTCCCCTCCTGCCCCTACAGTTACAAGCAGGAGAGAAAGTGAGGGGTAATTTTAGGAGAATGTCCTTTGCAGCTAGTCAAATTTAGTTTCACATCCTCTCAACTCTCTGGTTAACTATGAAACCTTGGGCAAGCTACTTAACTGCTCAGAGGCTGCGTTCTCAACAGTAAAACGGGAATAACGGCACCTACCTCACAAGGTATTATGACGACTGATGAAGACAAAGTGGCAAATATACTACCTGGCACACTGAAGGTGTCCCCTAAGTGATTGCCAGTATTATTGTTATTGGCAAATGGCCACCCTAACCTGCGATAGCACACAAAAAGCCACAGGGGAATCAGAGGAAAACGTTTATAAAATTATCCAGATCTGAGGTTTGACTTCATTGATGCCACCTTAATTATCTGATGGTAGAACCAAACAACTACATGTCTTCACTATGAGAATAGAGATGATGCCACCATTTAAAAAGAGGCCCAATTCTCTAATCTGTGACACTGGAAGGTAGGAGAACATTAAAATAAAACACACTGCTAAACATATGACTACTTTGAACCTGGCACTGTATTAGTTTTTTAAAAAATTAACCCTAAAATCAGTGGCTTTGAGATAACTTTATAAAGTTACAATCATAAATTTTACTCACCAAAATATTCTGAAAATTTCTCAGCATTCAATGTTGCACTCATCAGTATTACTTTGAGGTCAGGTCGAAAATTGAGAAGACCTTTAACAACAGTCATTAAAACGTCTGACTGTAGATTTCTCTCATGGATTTCATCAAGCACAATATGACTAACACTGGACAGATGCCTATAGCAGAAGTGTAAAGTACATAACTCAGCACAAAATTTAAAAACTGAATCATTTTACCTTAACAATTAGTAAAATCCAATTCAATACATACATCTTTTGATAACATTTAACTAAACGTCCTGAATTGAAACATACTCACGGGTCTGACTGGAGCCACTGAAGGATGATTCCTGTTGTACAGTATAAGATAGAACCCTGTTTCCTTGGCAACCGACTGTGAACAAAAGACACAAATTAACAACTCTCTACTAATAAATTAGTAAGTACTACCATAAAAGTCTAAAAGAAATTCTTCAGTTTAAAAAATGCTTTCAATTTTAATGAGAGCTACTTACTTTTTCAGTTATAAGAATGCCTACCACAATAGGGTAATGAGAAACATTACATTCAAGTTCATTATACCTTATTTTTATTGTCATAATACACTGTTAATGACTTATTTTTAAAGGCACAACCATTAACATTTGGAAAATGACTGAATACTTAGGGGCTTAAACTTCTGTTCATTGACTAGAAAGTCAGTTCATCTAAAAAAGTAAGTGGAATCTGAAGCTCCAGGAAGACTAAAGAAATACAGTGGAGTGGGATGGGGGTTACAGGCACCAAAATCAATCGAGTCAGTCAGGGGCTGGGTGGCGGGACCAAAGGTAAAGGACAGCAAGTTCTCCTAATGAATGTCCAGGAAAAAGGTTCTTTTTTAATCATTGTATAATGTAAAAGCACATTTTAAAAGGGCAATCTAAATCTGAATTTGGGTTAAAAAAATGAGTTTGTGGGCTGCAATCCTTTTATGCTGCAGCTAGTTTAAACATTAACATTAATTATTAGCATAAAAATGGGGAAAATCTTTCTTTTGAATTTCCAGTTTTAAAGTTTTACTAAAATCTACCTGTAAACAAGAAGTGATCATTCTTTACCTCTGGAGACGAATTTGGTATCCGGTACTATTACCGTTGCCACAAGACTCTGCCCTTTCTGCAGCTACTCGCTCTGCGACCTTTAATTAAAAATAATATACAGTTACAGAAAAAACTTCATTTCATTTAGGACAAACATCCTGAACATCCATGAAAATCTGAGATTGTTGAAAAATTATTCATCAGATGTTCACATGAGTTAACAAAAGAGTATTAAAATCTGAGGTATCTAAAACTGTGTGTCCCTTAAGAGCTGCAGACTGCTTACTTCTTATATTTATTTTTCATTTTCTCTTATAATGCCCTCCAAGACCAAATGCCCTCTCATGTTTTCAAAGTGCCTTGGTATAGCATCCTTTCATTAATGTCTACCTTTTTTTTGGTCTTTTCTAAAAGAGTTGGAAATCGTGATCTAAACTTAGAAAACTTCTGCGTAATCTGAGGGTAACTACATGTTGATACTTTTTTCCTCACTTTTCTTTTTGGTAGAGATTGGTGTTCTTAACACCCAGTTCTTGGTTGTGTCCTGAAAGTTATGGCTGCCAAAGAGCAGTTCTGGACAGACGAAATGTTATTATAATCCAAAACTGTTTTGTGTAACTACAATAACCAACAGTCATGTTGTGACAGAACAGTGATTTATGAGGTTAGAAACAGAAAATGACATGATTAAATTTTAAGAATACTTAGAAGTAAAATTTTCCAATTAGTATATACCATATATACTGACTTAGACCATTATTTTACTTTTTCTACTCATTAAACGGCCCATTCAAATACCAACAGATCTTGCGGAAAAAAACAAAAAATAACTAGTTAGCATTTCTTCCTACTGTCAATGTATACGGTAACCGCTGCATACTAGTGAAAATGATAATATCAGATTTTTAACTTACTTAGGTACAGCTACATAATTGCATTGTGACAAGTGGTTATTTTTCATTCTGTAAATTTAAAGCACCTAATGATGGAGATTATTTGAAACTCACAATCAATTCTATAAAGATTTACCAGATTTTCATTCTTCCAGTTTTATATTGAAATTTGCCTAGATTTATAATTTATCTTCAACAAATAAACATCTATTATCAGTAAGACAGAAATCAATCTTTTGGTCTCTGATACCAAATATTTGTCAACCAAATACTTGCCTTGATAGCAATATATCCTAAACCTAATTAAGAGTAACTCCAAATCTTAAAAATCAGTAAGTCCAAGCAAGACTACCCAAAGGAGAATGAGAAATAAAGTGGGGAATTTTAGAAAGTGGGAGATTACTTACTGAAATGGCACTAATCCTTCTTGGCTGTGTACAAACTATTCTGCATGCAGATCCTTTCCCTCTTTCAATGCAGTTATCCAAAATGAACTGAGTAACTTGAGTGGTTTTTCCACAACCAGTTTCACCACTTATTACTGTTACCTGATGGTTATCGATCATATTTACCAATTCCTATTTCAAAAGGAAAAATAAGTGAAGGACATCACTTGTTGACTAAGTTTGAAAAGATAATCAAAATTCTACCAAAGAGAAGGTACTTGTTTTTAACAAACATATTAACGGTTTCTAAATTTTGTTATATGCAATGCTGGCAGTTTGGATATGTGAATCTACCAGTGTTCAAGAGATAAAACGCACCAAATTACAAACAGAACAGAGCCAAGGCATTGTTAAAGAAAAAGACACTGACAAAACAAGAAGAGACAGCTCATAAGGCCCATGCATAGGAATTACCTAATTAAAAAGAATGTTGACACGTGAAGCTATTGAATACCAGGCTAATCTCCTGATACCTAAACACCTACTGAGGACACTAAGGATTTGTACCCTAACTCAGAAATAAGGCTTTGTCTGCAGGACAAGCTTTTACAGACTGTTTTAGAGAACAAAGAAGAGAATCATTTATTTCAAGATTATTTCCTTTTAAACAATTAAAATAAAGACAAGTTTTAAAATACCTAAATCAAATGGGTAAACTTTGGGTATCTGGAAAATCGCATATTTGGGAAAGATTGTCTTTCTCAAAAATTTTAGATAAACACTAATATTTTTAATATTAATATTCACTTCATCTTACCAAAACATCTTACTACTTTCAAAGGGCTGTTATGAGTTATTTTTATCTACAAAACAATTTAACTTGAAAACCCACCTTTTAAAAATTTCCCATCTATTCTAACTCTTCTTATATAACAGAAGAAGTTCCAAGTTTGAACACGGAAATTATAGCTGGTAAATACTGAGAAGCAGAATATGACTCGTTCACTCAGTAAGTATTTACGGGGGTCTGTAGAGTCAAGAAATACAGTGAACAAGACAGACTCTGTCCTCAAGAACTTACATGGGCCTAGGAGGGGAAGACACACAGATGTCAGATGGTAGTAAGTGCTATGAAAAGCAAAGAAAAATCAAAATAAAGTCAGGTTGAGAGGACAGACAAGGGGGGCTATGTCATTCTATATAAGGTAACTGTGTGTGATGAAGCATAATAAATTAATTAAAGCACTATATATTCAGCAGTGCTTCAATTTTAATTAAAATGTTTGATCTCAAATTAAGAACAAGGGTATTTACCCAAGGTAACATATATGTGAAAATTCTGCTTTTTAAACTCTAAAGATTTCAACTATGGACATACATTAGAAAACTTCAGGATAATTGTTTCATGACTATTTTTTCTTTTTGTCCTTCAGCAATCCAAAAGAATAAAATGAACTTCCAATAATACCCTTTAGGAGAAGATTCCTTAATTTATATTTCCTCTTGATATAGAACCTTTTTTAAAAAAATTATGTTTAAGTATCTTGCAAATCAAATTAGTGTATATTCATTTTACCTTTTGCATTCCATACGAAGGCAGCTTTTCCCTGAAATGCTGAAATTAAAAAAAAAAGCTTTTAATTTCACAAAAGAAATGTAATCAAATTTAATTCCAGTAATCAGAATATATCATAGACAAATACACTGGACCCTTAAAGGATTTTTATTACCTCTCTGCTTATGTGAAGTATCAAGACTTAAAAAAAATTTTTGTAAAAAAGAATAAACTTAGCAATCTCTTTTATTTTTGAAACAGTAAAAAACAATTCTACTACATCCAATAGAACGGAGACACTCTGCTAGACTTAGTGGCAGTCAAATGAAATCTGCCTATTATCTAACAGCATTCTTACAATCCCTAACTTACTTCTACCATTTTTTTTTCTATCTCTATTCTATATATTCACCTTAGATTTGATTTCTCCACCACATTCTTTTTCCCACCCATTGGTCTACCATACTCATGCATTAGGCACTAGTGCAAATTCAAAGATTACTTCTGGGAACTTGCCTTTGAGTATGTAAGAAAAAGCAAGTAATTATCTAGAGTCAGAAAATCTGGTACTGCCATTAAATAACTGCAAACTTAATTAAGTCAAACTTGGAGCGTGAATCCCTCAAAGGTTTTATCTCACAGAGTTGCCACAAGATCTGAATGAAAAACCTGTATGTAAAGCAGTTAAAGTTCGGTGCGCTCTGCTCCAGCAGCCCGGGTTTGGAACCACACCACTGGTCTGTCAGCAGCCATGCTGTGGTAGTGGCTCACGTACAAGAAGGACATATACAGCTATGTACTGGGGCTTTGGGAAGGGAAAAAGAAGAGAGGAAGATTGGCAACAGATGTTAGCTCAGCACAAATCTTTCCCAGCGAAAAAAAAGCTGGGAGCAGTTTCTGATACACACAAGCTACTCAACAATTTCTGGTGAATTACAATGGAAATAGTAAAGAGAGAGTGATTAATTCTTTCCTGTGTATTTTATTTATGTGATAATTTCTCTCTAATTTTGAATGCTTTTATGAAACCCCGTATCACACTACATAAAAATGACATACGCTAAGAAGCAGTGCTATTGTTTATACTGAACCAGGTACATCACACAACATGAAAAAGTTGTCAGTGGTATAAATAAACAAACCACTGCTTTCGCAAACCCCCTTTACTTAAAAGGAAAAAAACGCAGAAAACCACAACTGTCCTAGCTAATCCAGTATGTCACTGCCATGCTTGTTTTTGTCTTTTACTTTCTTGAAACACCGTCCTTGTTTACTTTTTGCCCACTTGATGTGTTAAAATGGAGACTGTGTCCAAGTCTCCCACTGCTAGTTTTTATTGAGGTAGAATTGACATGTAACATCATATCAGTTTCAGGGGTAGAAAATAATGATTCCATACCTGTATATATTGTGAAATGATCACCACAAGAAGTCTGGTTAATATCCATCACCACACGTGTTACAATTTTTTTTTCTTGCAAGGAGAACATTCAAGATCTACTCTCTCAGTAACTTTCAAATAAGCAGTGCAGCGTCAGTAACTCTGGCTACGTACAGCCACACTTGCTACGGTCAGGTAATTCTTACCAGTACCACAAAGATGAGAGTCAACATGGGACTTAAATGAATACTAGCGCTTTGAAATAATAAGTCACCACACTTTTCTTAGTAATTTTTTTCTTCTGCTGAGGAAAATTCACCCTGAGCTAACATCATTTGCCAATCTTCCTCTTTTTGATTGAGGAAGATTCGTTCTGAGCTAACATCTGCGCCAGTCTTCCTGTACCTTGTATGTGGGTCGACCCACAGCATGGCTGCTGACAAGTGGTATAAGGTCTGCACCGGGAACCAAACCTGGGCTGCCAAAGCAGGGCATGCCAAAGTCAACCACGAGGCCACAGGGCCAGCCCCCAGTAATTTTTTATTATAATTTTTAAATTATTTAAAAACCAAATCTGAATATTTCTAAAAATATTAATACCCCACTCAATCAAATGTAACCATCTTAAGTATATACAAACTATCCCATTAAATTTGAAACTAGCATTAATCATATTTGCTTTCTATATATGTAAATGCTGCTAAAGAGAGTCACAATCCAATATTCTTTTCCAAGGTAGACAAACCTATTTCCTAATCTCTGCCTGTACCCTGAGATATAACATAATGAGTATAAGCTACCTGAAAAGAGGGAAATCTTATTAGTCTTCAGAAAACATAGCAAAGTGGCAGACATCTCACAAGTGGAAAATTAATGTTTATTAAACAAATTATAACATAAAGAAAAAATATGGCACATTATCAAGGGGGACTAAAAGTTGAGCTCTTGAATTTTAGACCTGGTTCTGTTACCAGCTGTGCAAACGCAGATAAGGCACTTAACCTAAGCTTCTTTTCCTCATCTGTGACAGACACACACTCTCTCTCACACAGGGTTGGGAGGTTTAAGTGATGTAGTGCTGTGTCTGGCCAACAGGAAGACCACCAACTATTTCTGTGTTTTGCACATTTCTTCTCCTAACTTTCTCTGAACTAGGTCAATCACTCATCTTCAATGATGTTTGAGTTCTGTCCTCCACACAAGGCAAACAGAGAAACACTGGTTAACCCTCCTTGTTCCTCAGGCTATGAAAGCAGCTCTCCTCTCAACCGTAACATTATGAATTAATTCATCTTGAAATCTCCTGTCCTCAAATCACATTTTCACTCAACAGGCATCAAACAGCAACACAATGTGGCCCCTGGACAACCTCGGCTCATCTGCTGTAATCAGGACATCCAACCTTCATCAGCGACAGTCAACGGATCCTTTCTTTTCTACGACAGGAGACGTGATATTCCACATCCCTCAAAAACAGCGGTACGTATTTGCATATTAAAGATATGGCCCTCAGAATTTCCTCAGTATTTTAAACTCTTAATTAAAAAATACATGTGAACATTTTATTACATCTATCTCTAGAGCATTCACAAAGCACACAATTTTATGTTTAAACAGAAAGTGATTTTAAAATATCTTGCCTAGCATGGAAAGAAATACTAGAAAAACTGAGAATTTCAGTTCTTGTTACAGTCCTGTCTTGAAAATGCTGGTAAACAGACCACGTCATATAACTTTTGGGAGATTTAATTTCATCATAAGTCAAAGAAAGGAGTTGGAATAAATGGTCCAGAAGAAAGTTTACAATTCTACAAAGCTAATTTATGGTCTCTTATGACATCTCACTAAACTGGCCTAGAAAAGTTAGGAGTGATTTTCTGTCATATGTACTACCATTTCTCAAATATTTCTCCTTCTCACCATGTAAGCTGCTGTAGATGAGACAGGCCCCTGCAGGTGATGTGTAATTCCATCCCACTGCTCTTCTCTACTATATGGGAAATAAAAATTCCCAGAGGACGGCCTGTTGAGGAATTTCACTGATCTGTATCATGCAACTACCTCTAACCAAAAATACATTTTTACCAAGTATGAGAAGAGAGCACAAGCAAAACTTTTTTCCACATCTTGCTTTCCGTTACCTGCATTTCAATATAGCGACGGTCAGTTTTTTTCTTTTGTAAATCTTCCAATAATTGTTGGTCTAAGGTTGCATCTGGCTCATTTTCTTGGAAGAGATATTCAGAATCTCGGTCAATGTATCTGTCCCTGATTCTAAACGTCTGCTTTTCTTGATTTATCAATTTCTTTTCCTGGTCCTCCCGTTTCTTCTCTGAGTTTGGTTTGTTCTTAGCAGGAGCTTCAGTACCATATCTATGTTGACAAAATAAAAAAATGACAAATGGTTAAATGAAGAGCCACTCGAGGCCTGAAACAATGCAATATGCTATTTGTTTCAAAATCACCCAAATCAAAAGCTTCTATTCTTTTCTCTTAGTAGAGCAATTATAAAAATACTTAGATTCCTATAATGAATTCAAATTTTTCCTCCCCGTAAATAGGTATTACCAGACAAGTTATTCCTTGTGATGGTTAAAAAAAATAAAAATCCACACAATAGACATTCCTCCATTGCAATAACTTAGTGTTTTTCTTTTTCTGATTTTCTGAGCCTTGTTTTAATTCCAAAACTTCATTTTCTTCCTGCCGCGTTTTCTGAGCTATAAATGGAATGCTACATTACACGGTCCCAGAAAAACCTCTACTAATCTTTCCTCCAAATGATATAGCTTCTTTACTATTCCTAAACAGTAGCAATGTAACTTCTTGCAGATTTCTCCCACAGGAGAATTTTGGAAATACAAAGACATGGATAGGAAGAACAATAAATAATAACTTAATAAATCTCATATCCAGATAGACTATTCAAACCATTTAGCTTTCTGTAGGAATGAATATGCCATCTAAATTTTTTTCTGTCACCAAATATGCTCAATCTACTTAAGCAAAAAAAATTACTTTGATGTTAAAATTCACTCATTGAAGAGTCTAAAGATGTTGTTGTTATTATCTTTGTTCCCCCAACCAATGCTACAACGGAAGTGTTACTCTAGGCTCATCCTTTAAAAGAACATTTTTGTTTTACCCATGATCTTCAGGAGCAAACCAGGATATCTGTGCTTCCGAATCCTTATCATTCTTAGCTTGGACAGAATGCAGTAGCTGCACAATTTGTTCTTCTCGACGTTCATCCATGTGTACTACAGCTCTCTATTTTGTGCAAAGGAAAAAACATCCTTATGAACATGAGAAAGCATGTGCAAAATTACTTGATAACTAAAAGAAAAATAAAGGCAAGAAAATATGTTTAACAAACATATATAAAAGAACGTTAAAGTCCTCTAGCCCAATTTCACTTCCTAGACCTAATTAAGGTTAACATTTTTGTATGCATCCTTCCAGACCTTTTTCTACTATGTATTTACACAATAACTCTAATATGACGGGAAAAGAAAGCATATTTATGTCCCTTACTAAAACTTCGCTTCCTTTACCTCCTTCTCTCACTTACTAATTATTATGAATTTTTCACAATCTTAAGTTTTCAAAGATACTCACAATTAAAGTTATTAAAAACACAAATGTTCTGTTAAAAAAACTAACTTGAAAACTGGAATAATACTTTGGTTGCAATGAGCATTTTAAAGTTCTTACACTAAAAGGACAAATATACTGGGAAGTAAGAAGGCTGAGATCACAGGGAACAAATAAAATTGATCAGCATTCACAGGGGTCCAATGTGGCAAATGCTGCAGCTGCCTCGGAGAATGAAAATTAATTTAAAAAACACACCACAGATATGAGTTACATTCTACAGAGTAAATACAAGAACTTTTAAACGCTTTTACAACTGTAAATTATAATTAGTTGAATTATAAGTAAACCCAGGAGTTAAGAGTGCGTAAAGTTTTCTTCAAGTATGCAGACAGGAAAGACGGCCAAGGTATTAAATGAAAAAAGCCAGTTGCAGAAAGTATATACAGAAAGATCTTATTTTATTATTAATTTTTTAAAAAGTTATTCACTTCACATTCTAGATTTCTTGTAGTATTTCTTCCAGATATATTTCTGGCACACTGCAGACGCCCCAGCAACGTCTATCAGATGAATGGCTGAACCTATCTTTTACAACAAGCATGTATGACTTTTGTGACAAAACCACTTTTCTCTCTAAAATAAACAAACACACAAAAAGAATACAATGAGATCTCTGGGGAATTCCAGAAGACTTTTGCCAATAACCTATTAAAGGGTTTACTAAAAGCATCATTATGCTCATACAATTAAAAAGTTGATAGAGTAAAACTCTGGCTGCTGGGAAAGCATCAAGAAATTACCAGCTGCAGCAAAACCTGCTTACTGACAAGCACTAAAGCCTGAAATTTTGTTTGTTTTTTTAACGGTATGCTCAGAAATCTTTTTAAAATGGCTTACATATTAGGCTGGTGAATTCTTCTCCCTAGGGCAGGATGTGTCCTCCCCACTAGCACTGGAAGCTTCCAGCTGGTCTCTCCAGGACTCTACCTGTGCACCTTTTACCTTGGCTGATTGTAATCTGTAATAATTTACTGTAAAAGACCATCACTCTGAGTACACCACCTTTTCAAATTCTGTGATTCCTGCTAGTGAATTACGGAACCTGAGAGCGGTCTTGGGGATCCCCAACACAGAGGATCATGATTAGAACATTTGTGCCCTATGCTTTAAATTCTGAAATGTCTTCAGCACATATTAACATTTACTGCCTTGTGTGCCTACACGAGATGGTTATCGATTACTACACTTTTTCTTGGCAGTTAGAAATTTAAGAATCTATAAGTCTTTGATTAAAGACTCCTCTGGGAAGGAACCCCCAGGACATAAAGTCATTCTCCAGCAAAGTTTCCTTAACTTTTGCATCCTTTCCAACCATCTCAAGGGCTCAAAGCATTCTTTCTTTCATTCACTTTCAAAATATAAAGATAAGACTAAGTCATTTTTACATGAAGAATGATTTATTTCCAACTGAAACGCATTCACACTACAGCATTTCTTCAACCAACCAAAGGTTTACATTTTGAAGCTTTTCCCTCTACTAGCAGAACAAAGGTTCTCCTCCTCTCCTTGTTACATGAGTTTTAGATATCCCCCCAAAGGCGGGATGATTGAAAAGTGAAACAGCCTATGAAACATAATTTATACTTTCTAATAAAACACAATTCACATTTTTTATAAATTATTTTAAATGAGGTTCTCCCCAGAAAGAGGCCCCAGAGTCTGCAGGCAGTGAAGAACTCAGGAGAGCTGAAATTCCAAAGCTGGATCTCTCCTTTCCTTGTGGCTGTCTCCTTCCTACCCCCCAGCTCCATCGCCCTCCTCTTCACCCCACCCCCGCCCGCAGAACCTCAGACACATACTTTATTTTTCATGACTATTTCGTTTTATCACGGTATTTGACTTTTTGATTATTTTCCCCCTTTCTGGACATCCTTAAATATTCTTTCTGCTTCTAAATTCCTGGCAAAGAAAGACCTTCAACAATGTCCAGCAAATTATCCATATCTATCTTATCAGCTTCTAACTATCTGCAACTATTTCAAACTTTCTCCATTCTCTGTTAGACACCGATACTACGTTCCTGTTCATCCTCAACATTTCACAAAGAAAACAAAAACCGAAGGAAAAGTCCTTAACTGCTTGCCACCAAACCTAAACCCAGCTGTCTCAGAAGCCCTCCTCTGCTCTCTTCCTTCCTGTGAAAACGGAAGAGGAGCCCATTTCCCTGCTTAAGGTTAACCTCTCCACCTGAACTCTGCAGCCCAAGACCTTTCACTTTTTCAGGGCTATCTCCTCCTACTGAGATTTATCTTCTTTTCCTAAAGCTCTGCCATTTTAGTCATTAGGCTGCTGACCAACATTCTGGTTTGCTTCCTTCCAGATAAGCGGTAGAAGGGCATTTTCCCACCCCTAAGTTAAGCATGGCCATGTGACTTACTGGACAGAGAAATGTGAATGGGGTTCTCTAAGAATCAGGGGCAATTTCCTGTACTCGCTCCCTTGTTGCCACTAAACTTGCTCCGCTTGCGATGGGCCGAGGCTCTGTGAGCCTTTCGTTAAGGAGAACTCTTGACTCAACTCCAGTGCTCAAGCAATGTGAGTGGAAAAACCAATGCAGCTGGTATAAACCATTAAGATTTTGAAGCTGTTTACTACTGCAGCATGATGTAGTCTACTCAGACACCTCTTCCTCTCCACTGGCTCCTTACGTGGTATCAGTACATGAACACAAACACAGTCAAATCTCTTCACACTTAAAACAACCAAAAAGACCCCCAAAATTCCTCCCTTGAATTCTCCCACACCTATCAGCCACTGCCCTGTTTCCCTCCTCCTCTTCACAGTAAAACTGCTTGAAAGCGCTCCAGTTCTTCACGTCTCCTTCACCAGCCGCCCCACTGCAATCTGGTTTTCCCTCCACCACTCCACAGAAAGAGTTCTCATCCAGGTCACCGACCACCCTGCTGCTAAATCCAAGACATCCTGAGCTCTTGCCTTGTTCCACGTCTGTGTAGGGTTTACCACTGATTACTTTCTCGTTTTCATATGCTCTTTTCTCCCTTAAACACTACTCTGAGATTCCAAAACAACACTCATCTCCTTATTTTTCTCTTCTCTGGCTGCTCCTTCCTACATTCTTTTGTAAGCTTCTCTTCCTCAGTCCATCCCTTAAATTCTCTTGTTCTACACAGTCCAGCCTGAGTGCCCTGCAGACCAACGGCACTGGCATTCTCTGGGAGCCTGCTGGGAAAGTAGGATCTCTAGCCCCAGCCCAGTGCTACGTTTTCCCAGGACGCCAGGTGACTCCTGTGCACACTGAGGTTTGAGAAGCAGTGGCTGTAGAACTGAGAGCTGCACCCACCCCACTCCTCTTCTCACTGCTCACTTCCACACTCCAACTCCTGTCCATGGGTCCACAAGCTGCCACATGTTCACCTGCAGCCCAGACTTCTCCAGGCATCAGATTCACACTGAGCTGAGTCCACCACCTTCCTCCACCAAGACTGTTCCATAGTCAAGAAAGCGCTCACCGTCAGCAGCAGCTTTCCCCTTCCCTCAGATCAAGCCACTCTAACCTGTCCACTTCCCTCCGTCTCCACTGCCCAAGTCCAACCTCAAGCGTGGTTTCTCAGCTTAATCACTGCAAGGGCTACTTTACCGTCCCCCGGCCCAGGACTGCCCCTTCCAACTGTTCTCCACAAAGCGAACACAGACCCAGGCACTTAACCTTCTAGTTCAAATGCTGCACGACCTGCAGTTTTTAGGGAAAAGCCCACGAATGTCAAGGCCCTGCTCATTCTTGTAGCCCGGGGCTTTTCAAATGGCTGTGTATAAAACTACAGTAAAAGATCTGGACCAGTCTTCTAAAAGAGAAGGCAGAAAAGTACAAACAACAAAAACCCAGAGTCAAGTACAGGTAATTATCATTTTACGAAACATGTGTTCGGTCACACGCGTGCGCGCTGGGCTGCAGACTAGAACACATCCTTTCTGCGGGAAGCGGCCCCCAGTCTGGGCCAGCTGCCCTCGGGACGGCCGCGTGCGGCCCTGCCTGAGCTCCCTGTCCGAACCGTGCTCACTGCGCTGCCCGTGAGGCCGGCAGCGGGGCCCGTTCCGCCTGGCACCGTACTCCCGCCTGCGCAGCCCCGCAGCCGCAGTCCGGCGGGTGGGGCCAGATCTCCCTGGGACGGCGCCTGAGACACCGGCCCGCGCTAAGCATCTGCCAGAAAGAAGCGCGTCACTAGCACGCGCTCTCTCTGCTCACACGGGTTCACGGAAAAGGAAAAGCCGGGGAAACTCTGGCTGACGGCGGCAAAGGGCAGGGGAGCTGATCGCCGAAGAACGGCCCTATTCGGGCGCGAAGACGGAGAGGCGCGCTCCAGAGCAGGAGGGCGCGAGAGCGCACAACAAACCCTGGAACACAGCGTCAGCACCGCCCCGGGAGGTCTCAGGGGGCGCGGAGGGCGCCCCCCCCGCGGAGCCGGGCACGGGGCCCGGAAAGTACGGAGGACGCGCTAAGCGTGCCGCGCGGGACCCCGCGGCCGCCGCCCCTGAGAGCCAGGACCAAGAGAGGCGCGGGGCTGCGCCGGACAGGGCCAGCGGGGGCAGCGGAGCGCGGGGCTCCGCCGGACAGGACCAGGGGGGGCAGCGGGGGGCTCGGACCCCGGCACGGACCCACACCGCCGTCTGTGAGCGGCCGCATACTGAAAACGGAGGCAGACCAGAGCTGACATGAGCTCGGGGCCAATCTTGCTCAGCAAAAGAAGGACTAATAAGAAAATAGGCAGAGCAGACCTCTGCGGGACAGAAAGACAAGGATCAAACACAAACGCACTCTGGCCTCGCAAGCGGAGAGCCTGCAGCGACGTGTACCAAACGGGAGACAGCCTGGCGAGGGGCGGACGCCGAGAGCCCCAATCGTGACCGCCGCACGGCGGGCCGCAAGGGAAGCAGAAACGCGCTCCGCGAGTTCTCCGTTGCCCTTCGAGACCACCTCCCCGCCGGCGCCGGCAGCCCGGACGCCACGCCTCCCCGGGCTCGCACGCCGGCACCCAGAGCGGCCACGCGTTCCGCGGGCGCGCCGGGGGCAGGCAGAGGCCGGGGGCGCGGCGGCCGACCGGCGGGGCCCCGCCCGAACCTTCCCGGCCCGCGCCCCCGCCCGCCTCACCTCCTGCCTCTCGGCGTCCCGGTTCTTCTGGCCCTGCTTCCGTGCGTACCACAGGCCGATCTCGCGGCCCTTCAGGTGCCCGGGGTGCCGGCCGCGCCCGCCCCGGCCGCCCCCGCCGCCGCCCGCGCCCCGGCTCCCACCGCGGCCGCCGCCGGAGCTGCGCGGCCCGCCGTCGCGGCCCCAGCCCGGAGGGCCCTCATAGCTCATCGCCCCGGCGGGCCCAGCCCGGGAGCGCCGGCAGCCGCTGGAAATGGCGGCGGGCCCGGAAGCGGGTGCGGACCGCTTCCTCCTTGCTTCCGGCGCCGGCGCGAGGCTGCCCGTGGAGCGACCCGGCGGGCGCTTCCGGTGACGTCAGGGCGCCGGCCGTGAGGTCGAAGGGCGGCCAGCGAGGGCCTGTGTGACGCTTTCCGCCGGCCGCAGTGGTGCGTCTGCGCCGAGAGCGACCATGGGCGGCAGGTCTGGGCGGCGCGCGCCCGGCGTGCGAGGCAGGGGGCGGGGCTTCCTGTGGGAACCCGGCCGTGAAGCCCGAGCTCGCTTCCGGCGCGGCCCGCAGCCTCGAGGACGCCCGCCCGGTCCGCAGGCTCTGGTCTCGCTGCCGCGGTCTCGCTGAGTGCGGGGCGCAGCCCAGGGAGGCGGGGCGCCCGTCCGTGGAGAGTGGGGCGTCGGGGCCGCGTCGTCCGCGCGCCTCCCGGGCCGCCGGGGAGGCCGTCGCTTAAGCGGGGCCGGCGCCACGCTGTCCTCGAGGTCCCGCCCCGCGCGCGGCCTGCAGGGCCTGCGGTGAGCCCGTCCTCGGGGCGGACCCGCAGCCCGAGCTACCGCCGGCGGAGGCCGAGCGCTCCCACGGCGGGGTGCAGCCCTGGCGGCGGGCCCGTGGGCCGGGCACCGGGCAGCGGGCGGGGACGCCGAGGGGCCGCGCGCTGGCCAGGAGTGCACTCGCCGCCGTGAGCGGGAGGGCGCAGCTGGAGGCCGGGATCGCGACACGGCGGCCACCCCCGGGAGGTGGGGACGCGTCGCAGGCGGAGACGTAGCGGGCGGGCGGGCCGGCGGCCGGGTCAGGATGGGGGTCGCCCCCTCCAGAGCGGGGGGCAGACGGACGCTCCGGGCGAGCGTGGAGGCCGCCCCCCCGCCCGAGTGTGGAAGCCCGGCCCCGCGAAGCCGCGGCGGGAGACGGGCCTTTGAGCGCCACGGGCCTGGTCGTAGAGGCGGCCCCGGTGCAGGGGCCGAGTGTCCCCGTGCGAGAAGGTCTCCTCGGGAGACCGGCCGCCCTGGCTCTGCCTGCGGCTACGGGCAGGACTCCTGCGGCCCGGCGCGCACCGGGGCGGGCGGCGCACACCGGCTCGGGGCGCACTGCTCACGGGCGGTCGGCCGGTCGGTGCCCCCAGGCTGTGCGCGGCACCGTTCGGGGCCGGGGAGACACGGGCGCTCGTCGGGGACCCGACATGGCGTGTTGTCCCGGTTGTCCGGGCCTTTCAGCTGGAGAGGCGAGGCGAAGGGAAGTTTGCAGGGGTACGACGTGGGCACCCAGCCTCGGGGGCGGCGGAAGGGGCCGCGGCGAGGGGTGCGCCCTGGGTCAGGCGGGTGAACCTGTCCGCGCCCCGCGGCCGTGAGTGCCGGCCAGGGCCAAGTTCGTGGTCGGCGGGCAGCAGCGGGAGTGACGGCCGCGCGCTTCGCCCAGGCCTCGTGGCCGCCCCAGGGGGTGGCGCCTGCTTTCTGACCAGCCGTCCTCTGCGCCCCGTGTTTGCCGGCCCTAAGATGCACCTCGGACGCGGATCTCGTCGCTAGCTTTCCTGGCGCCCTCGGCGTGAAGCGCGGACCGCTCTGAGCAGATGGCTGCACGAAGGATCCTGCGCAGGGTGGGCCGCCAGGATGCTGCGGGAGGAAAGACGCCCGCTGTCCCCAGGCTCCCGCGGCGCTGGGCACCAGAGCGCTCCCTGCCCGGTGTGGCGGAGTGCGTCTGCGCAGCCTCCCAAGCGTCCTCCCCACCGCCCGCAGCCAGCCCGCAGACGCACGGCCCCTGCTGCACGCCCGCCGGCCCGTCTCCGGTCCAGCCCCTTTGCACGGACGGGGCCGGGGGGCTCCCTGACTCTGCATTTTTACCCCGACACTGTGCAACACCTTCGGCAGGATTTTTCAGGGGTCTAACGTTCTTGAAGCCCGGAGTGAGGAGTTTTTTTAGTGTTCCCCTTGGAGAATGAAACCCTTAATTGACTCTTACTGCATCTTGGGGTGGGCAGAGGGGAGGTGCTGATAAAAGTAATCCTAGACGGCTATAGAATATAACGATCTGGCTGTGTGAGGCTGGGAAAGCAGGAAAAATGGAGAGCTAAGATCATGTTATGAGAAGAGCGTGGATGGGAGATGACCGTGTTCATCTTTGGAAGACCGTCCGCTGTGTGTGCTGATTCGCGGCTTCTCCAAAACGAGGTCACCCCATCATTTTGACAGCTTGACAGACTTCTCGTGCTGCGTCACAGACACTCCTGCTGCTGCCCTTGTGACGGCTGGAAGGAGGAGCAGGGATAGAGCACTCGCTAATGTTTAACGAGTGCTTATCGTGTGTCAGGCACTAGAAGCAGGCGCCATGTTCTGTTTTACTACAGTTGGGCCAGGAAACTCGAGGAATGCAAAGACTGAAGAATGAGACCTCTCCAGGGAAGGGATACCATCACTGATCTAATCCGTGAAAAATGATGCATCTGAGAAAAGCTAGGAAGAACCAGATGTCTGCAGAACCGTTTATGCCTCCTTCCTTTATAAAGCTTCCATTTTCAATCACTGAAATCTCATTTATTTATCAAATATTTTTAAGAGACTAAATGGACATATTTTCAGTCTTCTCCTCTCTAAGTCATATTCCCCAGTAGACTCTGCACAAGTATAGCTCGAGAGAGGGGGGAGAATGAAGTCTGCCTTGGGAAGGATAATATGAGGAAATGGAGATCTCTGATTCATAGGAAGTAGTACAAGGAAGCCTTATTATTGGAGGAGAATGCAGGAGGAGTGTGGGAGAGAAGAGGAAGATGTTTGTGTTACAAACATCCCGGCTTTTTTGCCATATTTCCTGCTTAGATCTCTGAAAGCAGACCATGTTTTTTCTGTTTGTTGGTTTGGTTTGGGGTTTTTTTTTTGAGGAATATTAGCCATGACCTAACATCTGTCACCAATTCTCTTTTTGCTGAGGAAGACTGGCCCTGAGCTAGCATCCGTGCCCATCTTCCTCTGCTTTATATGTGAGATGCCTGCAACAGCATCACTTGATGAATGGTACACAGGTCTACACCTGGGATCCGAACCGGCGAACCCTGGACTGCCGAAGCAGAATGTGTGAACTTGACTGCTACCCCACCAGGCCGGCCCCAGCAGATCATGTTTTGAAATACACTTTTTAAAAAACTCCAGTTATAGCTTTTAGTATATCCAGTGCTTATGCTAAAGAGAAAAATTACTTACGGAAGCCTATATTCCCCTGGAATTCTAGGAGGGTTTTGCTTTTTCGTTATTTCAAAGTGATGTATCCTCTATTAGGCCAGTTTCATCATTTCCTACTACTGGCTTCTCTTGCTTCACTAACCTTTGGGGAATCTTAGACACATCAGGATTTTCTCCTGGTCTTTATCCTAAAATTGGTGAATGCTAAGGTTTTTTATGTTTGTTTTTTGAGGAAGATTAGCCCTGAGCTAACTACTGCCAAGCTTCCTCTTTTTGCTGAGGAAGACTGGCCCTGAGCTAACATCCATGCCCATCTTCCTCTACCTCTATTTTATATGTGGGATGCCTACCACAGCATGGCTTTTGCCAAGCAGCGCCATGTCCACACCTGGGATCCGAACCGGCGAACCCCTGACTGCTGAGAAGCAGAATGGGCAAACTTAACCACTGCACCACCAGGCCAGCCCTGCTAAGGTTTCTTGATCCAAGAATACCAAACCTGTGCTCTACCCAACTCCATCAAGGGTATTCTTGATTAAAAAGGAGAAGAAGATCCTCATCAAAGTGGGGTTTCAACACAAGAGGAGCTGAGAGGATCCAGAACCTTCGTTTGGTATCTTAGAATTGTATATATAATGCTGTGGCTGAAAGGTTTTAGAGAGAATCTAATCCACCTGGGCCTGCGTCATCCCCAATCTTTCTAACATGCATTCTAGAGTACACTGAGTTCTTGAGAGTTGAGCTTCAGGCTAAACAGCGGTAGAGTCAGAGATGGAAACCAAGCCTTCTGATTCCCAGCCCAGTGCTCTTTCCACTGCAACCAGACCAGTTAGGCACTAGGAAAGGTTACAGATTGGAGACACATCTGTTAGAGTCCCTACAGAAAGCAGATGGCAAGCTTGAAACAGGAGAATTCAGGGAGCATTTGTATGTATTTACACGTGTTAAAGCTGTGTACAGGTGCATGTGTAAAGCCTAGAAAAGGTTTCAGTAAACTGGAGCTAGCAGCAGCAGAGATGTTACCATCTCTAGGCCCAAGTGAATGAAGAAAGGGGGCAAATGCTGGCATCCTGAAAGAAAGCTCCATAGAGCCAGCTGCCAGCAAGCAGCAGTGACCACTGATAAAGGGCAGATCCAGTCCAAGGTGATCCTGCAGGGAAAGAGAAGAATAAACATCCTGACCTCACTCTCCTCTCTGGGCTCTTGCTGGAAGTCCCTGTTGGCCAAATCCCGTGGAAGCAGAGGGCACATGCTTCTGTTTGTTGACGCAGTTGAGGCAGACGGGAAGGTGACAAGAGCAGAGGGGTCTGCAGGAGAGCAGTGAAGACGACCAACACTGGGCCAGAGCAGACTCTGCTGCTTTTAGTTGCAGCAAATTGTAAATATTTCACGGAGGCAGAGATCAATCAGAGAAACTCCAGTCCCTTTATTGTCTGTCAGATGCAGATATTATCTGCTTCCAGTCTCCTGTTTGAATTTGACTGAACATCCAATGTCTCCAGAAGGCATTCTTTGCGAAGACCAGGAGTGGCTGTGTGCTCACCTTTAAGCCGAGTTTCTGAAGGCGTGACAGTCTCGTCCTTTTATTACCTCCTCTCAGGGGTAGGTCCTTGATGACATTCAGTCATAATTTTCTTATTTCATTCGAAATACTGAAAGGGAAATTTCTTTTTATTCTCTAATAGAAACATGAAAAGCAAGCAAGAGGTACTTTTAGTAGGAAATTGCAGATGTTACCTCGTCTGCTTTTTAGTTACAGTTGGTAGCTTATGTTTTGAGGAAAGAGCATATAGATTAGGGGTTACTTGCTTCAGAACTGTAAGTAGAGTGACTGTAGAATTTCTTGTCCACTCTGGGACACTCTGAAGAGTGAAAGAGGATGCTATTATTCAGTATGCCAGGAGAAACAGTCGTACACTGGGATTATCCCCGGCAAGCCGGACGTTTTGTCATCCCAGCTGTAAATAACTGCCACTATCGGCTAATTCCATCTCTTTCTCATGAAAAGGAAAAAAGAAAAATTGTGACTTGGTGAAGGTGGAAGGATTCCAGGATCCATGTTAAAGACCTTGACTGGCTTATACAACATACTTTCCCTTGACAACTACGTAATCTCATTAAAGTGGATTTTCCTCTGCCCGGTTTAAGCACACAATCTTGGAACTTAGGAAAAGATATTATGAATGAGTATACTAAGAAAAAAAATTGTTTAATTTTAATCAATACATTTTTTCTAAATTAAAAAAGATAAAAGTACAAAGTACACTTGAAATTTATCTGATGTTATAAACCATTGTTAATTAAAAAAATCTAGAACACACCCGGGTCACCGAATCTTATGAGATCACTCTTGAAACCTGCTTCTTCCAGGAAATTTCCCTCAGCTAATTAGTGAGTGATGCTGAAGCCCCTGATGTGGAAATTCCTCAGACCCTCTGTCCTCACAGCCCCTCTGAATGCATTTCACTGTACAGAGTCAAAACCGTTTATTTACTCATTCTCATTTTCCTCAAAGTAGTTATTCTGTGCTGTTGCTCTTATCTGACATAGTAGATTTTATGGTCAGAGTTTCTCAAACTTCACTTATTGGTGTACTTCCGATAAAATGTTTACCATATGCAACTATAAACTCTACTACTAGTTTTGAAATTTCATGAAATTGACTCATTTTTATAGTCAGTCATTTATTTGAAAGGGAAACTTTATATTACTATTCTAGATGTGAGATTAGCATTTTTTCATAAATAGATAAAGATAAAGGTGAATCAATGAAAACAAAACAGTGTAATTGAATTCCAGCTTGAGTCATTTGCCCGCTGAGTCTAGTTTAAAGCCTGATTTCCCATTGTCAGAAAAGGAGAGAATCGAGTGGTAGAGAGAGCTAAGGACTTGATAGTACCAAGCTGAGAGTTGTCTCTTATGTAAGCAGAGAAAATAAAAAAGAATTAGATGTTCTTAGAAAGAATAGGAATTAAGAAGGAGTAACTTTCTCATTGTTACTTAATGATTTATCAGTAACACTCACTGAAATCTTATGCACCCCCACTGTGTGTCACAGATCTAGGACACCGTGTCCTGCTCACGTGCAGTATTAAGTGATCTGTATATCATGTGATGTCCTGTATAGGCTGTAACTTTTCTACCCAGTAAAAATGTATTTCCATGTGTGAAGTTCAGAAACCCTCTAATGGGTGATGATGAGTCAAATTCATGGTTCCTTTTGTGGGTTACTGCACGAGAATGGATATGTGGGAGACCTCTGGGGGCTAGTAATGTTCTGTGTCTCGATCTGGGGGGTAGTTACATGAATGTTAAATTTGAGGAAACACATCCAGCTGTACACTTAAAAAAAAATTTTTTTTAAAGAAAATACAAAGTCTTAAGGCTTCTGTTAGCGTGAAGATCTGTATCTTTACTACTATAACCAGGTGACCGTGGATTTGTCTAAACCCTAATTTTTTTGACCCTGACATTTTACAGTTTATGGGAGTTTCTGCTATGTGGTGGAGACGAAAATTTAGCTCTGAGGCATTTTTTTCCTCTTTTCTGGAAAAATTACTCAGTGGGACTATGCTTGTGTAAAAGTGGAAAGATCCTCCTCTGTAATAAAGTGTTTCAAGACAATGTGGCTCCAGGAATCTAAATTGTTCTGTGTAATATTGCAAAAGACCGTCTCCATGGTGGTTTCGTATTTGGATTTTGATTGCCCAATGCCAGCAAATTGCTGCTGTTCTTGAGAATATGTGTTTTTGTATGTGTGAATGTTTGTGTATGCGTGTTCTTGACGCATTTTAAAGTTGAGATCTCAAGACTGAAGGAAAGACAGACAAATATGACTGTCTTTGTATCTTAAGCTGGAGAGAGCCTAGAACAAGTTGACCGAGGTTTGGAGCAGTATTGTCTAGATTAGGGTGTTGATGTCCTAAATTTAGTCGAGACCCAATAACTCAAACTTGGGGAAATGTAGCACTGTTGGGTTACTGTCTGCAGCACCTCTGTCCGCATCTTATGACACCAGAGAGGGGCCCCTATTCACATTCTATCACCGTATGGTGTGTGATTGTCTAGTCAGGGCCACAGCGTGTGGCAGAGACTGGATACCTAGCTGCTCACCAAATTTGGGTTTCTTCTTCCTGTGCACACACCTCCTCTGCAGTGCAGTGTGGCTGTGTACTGAGATGTGTCCAGTGTCGTGGAAGCTGGAGTGACTGAGGGGCTGTTCTTCCAGGCCAGTCCCACTGAGAGCGCGAGCGCAGGATCCTCCCTGCCATTTCCCCTTCTGCCGGCTTGACACAGACAAGCATAGTGATCGTAGGGAATGAAGAAGTGGAACTGTGAGACGGACAGAACCCAGGCCCTGGAGGAGAAAGGCTCAGCTGGTCAGGAGCATTCATTGACCTGCTCTGCTTCTCTTCCGCTGTACCTTCCACGTCTCGTGCAAAGGTCTGTCGTTGGCAGCTGCTAAACCTGGACCTTGCCGGCAAGACAGACTGGGAAACATAATTTTGAGGCTTCTAGCCTCTGTGCTACATGGAGGACTTTAGAAACATTGGGATATTCCAGAATATTAACAAAAAATAGATGCCTGAGGTAATTTGTTCTCAAGTTACAGGTTCCACACATAGATGTTTAATAAATTTATAATCTAAAATTACCAAGGAAATCCTCCTTATTTATTGAATCAGAATACAACACTGTCACCATCTCCACTGCTGCACCCTAACCCGAGCCAACGTTGTGTCTAACCCAGACCCTTGAAATACCCTCCTGCCTTTCCTTCGTAGCTGTATTTGTACCCGTGTGGTCTTTCCCCTGACAACAGACAAGGATTCTGAAATCAGACACGTCACTCCTTTGCTCAGAACCTCCCAGTCGCTTCCCACCTTGTTTAGAATAAAAATAAAAATCCCAGGTCCCGACCTGGTGTGCGGGGTGCTGATGGTCTGTCTTCCCTGCCCTTCTGTCTGTCTGTCTGTCTCTCTCTCAGCTACACTCAGCACCCTCCGGGATCGTTTCACAGAGCCCAGAAGGCACACTCCCACTCCTGGAGACTTGCTCTCCCTCTGCGGGACTGTGATTTCCCCGGATGATCACACAGCATGCTTCCTCGCTTTATTTGAGTCTCTGATCAGTGAAGCTTTTCCTGACTAAAGTATTCAAAAAAGCTGTCTGTCCATCCTTGTCTTTTTATTCTAGTTTTTCTTCTTAGCATTTTTAGTACTTCTAATACCTATTATCTGTCCATACACTTAGCCTTCCCCGATATGTATATATATATAAATGTATAGTAAAGAACTTAACTTTATCCAAAGGGAGGTCTGGCCTTTGCCCTTCTGGGGAGGTGATCTCTAAGCCCTTGGAATGTGGTGCCTGATAGGAGTGCCTTTGTTTATCTGGGGGCCTCAGACCAGCCAGAGAGTAACTGTGATTTAGGATAGGGGCTTCCATATCACCTGACCTTCTGGGGAGCTGGAAACTGAGCTCAGTCACGTGAGCCGTCAGCCATGCTCGCCCTGTTCCTAGCATGACAGAGTCCCAGTAAAGATGCTGGACACCAAGATCCAGAGCAGCTTTCCTTGCAGGCAATACTCCATGTGTGTTGTCACACGGTGCCAGGAAAGTCATGCTGTCCGTGACTCCTTGGGGAGAGGACAACAGAAGCTCCGTATTTAGACTTTTTCTAGACCCTATTGTATGTACTTCTTCTCTTGGCTGATTTTAATTTGTATCCTGTTAAAAAGAAACACCAGGCCCAAAATGGAGTTGCTTGTGCTAAGCCCCACGTCAGCAAAGCAAGACTTAATGGCAGTTTCAGCTTCTCCCAGGAGTGGAATTTCAAACCCATCAGTCTGGAATTTCCTGACCAACACTAGTGAGGTGATCCACCTGATAAGACCCCTGCCTTCCGGCCCCTCGGGGAAGGTGACCTTGCCTCAAACAATCCACTCTGTTTTCATAGCTTCCTTGCTCTGCTCCCTTCTGCCTATAAAGACCTTCCATTTTGTACAGCTCCTCAGAGCGCCCTCCCATGGTTAGATGGGGTGCTGCCCGACTCATGCCTCTTTTAATAAAGCCGATTAGGTCTTCAGATTTACTCAGTTCAATTTTTGTTTCTAACAATCTTTTCCCTGTATACACCGAAACTGTGACTACACAGCTTGCAGTAAGTTCACTGAGTTCTTCCAGTGAATTACAGAAATGACAGTGGTTTTGGGAACACCTTGAGCTTGCAGTTGATGTCAGAACAGAGGGAAGTCTCATGTGGACTGTGTTCTCTAAATTTGCAGTTGGCTCAAACTCACAGTATGTATGTATTTTTGGTTTTGCTCAAAACCAAATATAGGTACAATTCTAAGTACCTAGAACAATGTCTAGCATAGAGTAGGCATTCATTAAATATTGTAATGAATAAATGAATGAAAGTAGCTGAATAATATACATAAAAAACTAAGAGAAAATTTATCTATGAAATCCAATACTAAAGAACCATGTTGAGAAAAGCTTTCTGATAATGCACGGCCAAATCTTCTTTCTCGTGTTCTGAGTAGGGCTGCGGTGTTTACTGTCTTCCGAATGTTGCCTCTGTCCATCCCAACTCTTGGAAGTCTTTGGGATTATTATGTTATTAGGGCGTTTTAGGGATTACGTCTTTTCAGTTTGTAGGAGTCACCACCAGATGGCAATATTTTTATTAGATAACAAGTAGTTGTCTTCAGATACATCAATTTGTAGAGAAAAGAAAACCTGTATGAAATATGGCATTTATTAATAAGAAGAACAATATAACGATGCAAGGGTAAGATATTTAACTATGCACAGGACACCTGTAAGGGTGTGTCCCATACCAGAAACCCATTTTCGCCATCATAATCCCTTTGAAGACTAAGTAGACTTTGTGCTGGTGTAGCTTAACCTGCCCTCTCAACAAGGACTGGGAGGAGCCCTTGGTGCAGAAGCACAGCCCCTGTGAGTCTCCTTACAGAGTCAGCTGCTGTTGGCCTGGAGTGGGAAGTGTTCCGGGTTGGAATGTGATGCTGATTAGCCTTTCAAACTATGACTTTGGGCTAAATGGTTCTGGCATTGTGTCAGCACTGCAGGATTTTTAAGTGTATCCGTTGTATAGCTAATTCAACAACCAAGAGCAATCAATATCCTAGTGTTTTTCAGTTCCCCCAGTGAAGAGAAGATGGAAGACAGGAGGGAAAATGTGCACTCCTGTCTTCCGGTCCAACTCAGTGCTCTTTAAACCTTAATTCCATCTTCTCCTCTTCATTTGAAGCACTGTGCTGCTATAAAAGATTTGTTTGTATTTAACTCTTTATTTTCTTCTGTTTTATTATGATTTGGTGTCTAATTTCTTTGCTGCCAGAAATTGCACTTTACAGCAGGAAAATCACTTTTCTCTTTCATAGAATTTACATAGAATTTCATAGAATTTCTCTTTCATAGAATACACTTAAATATATCAAGGCTGTCCTTTTTTTGCAGATTGGCACCTGTGCTAACATCTGTTGCCAATCTTCTTTTTTTTTTTCTTCTTCTCCCCAAAGCCCCATCGGTACATAGTTGTATATTCTAGTTGTGAGTTCCTCTAGTTCTGCTGTGTGAAACGCCGCCTCAGCATGGCCTGATGAGCAGGGCCATGTCAGCACCCAGGATCTGAACCAGCAACGACTTGGCCACTGGGCTGGCCCAAGGCCTGTGCCTTACAAAGCATTATTAGAATATTCAATTCAACTTTCTCTTTTATAACAGACATTTAATGCTGTTGATTTACAACATCAGATTGATCCGGCCGTTTGTCAGTGTGAAATAGCCCTCAATTTGGGGGATAAAAATCCTTTTTAAATGAAATATATTTGTAATGAGAATATATTTAAATTTGAATTTATATATTATGCACTATTTGAGGCTTGCTTTACAAGCATTGCTAATGGCTTTACATTTGCTCCCCAAGTTTAGATGAGGAGATATGGGTGAGTTAAATGAGAGTTAGGGAAAGTCTATTGAGATAATTATTTTCAAAATGACTTCTTGGTGGCAAAAAAATCTGAAGATGAAACGATCTGAAAGCCCATGTCAAGCAATTTAGAATTCTGATTCAATATAATGAAATAAAAACCAAAATAAATCATTTTAAAAAACCATTCACTTAGTCTGTAAATAGTAAATAAGATATGTGGGTGAGGTGGATGTGCACAAAGTTTAAAATCATGTAAAATATCAACTCAGTAACTCTGGAAAATAAACATTTAAGTAGTACACTTAACATATGTTTATAGAAAGATCAGAATAAAGCAATTTGAAGGAAATCACTTCATAACTTTTGAAATATACATTACCAATATTCTGACAAGGTGATTCCTGCTTTTTTGCAATTTGACACATTTTAAAATTAGTCTTGAAATGTACACCCTACAGTCATGTAATATAATACATTGAGTTGTTTCTTTGAGATATACATCTTTGGGAAAGAAAGCACCTAGATTTGGAATAATATTTGAACTAAAATTTTCTATGCTTCAAGAATAGCTAAGAAAGTTTGCCAAATCTGCAGCTTTAGAAACAGACTCTTTTATTTTGGACTTAGAGCAGTTTCCTTTGCTCTACCCAGAAGTTGGTCACTCTAGTTGGGTGCACTTCACAGAACTTAATCTGGCAGTGTTTCCCTCCAATTTCCATTCAAATAAGCAAAACAGTTCAAGAAATGGTGTGTACATTCACAACCTTTTCCAATAGTGTGTGAGCTAGGGACTGCTTCTAATTCCACTTAGGACACGCAACATAATTGTTTTAAGGGCAGTCTTGATATACTGAAAAGATGAAAGGAAAACACTGTTATATTTAAGAGAGAGAAGAAAAAAACATTTGGTAAACAATTTGTATTTTATAGAAATGAAGGAAACTGCTATTTACAGACCAGGGCAGGCATGTCTTGAAGTTGGAAGGTGGCCGTTTGACACCACAAGAGATGTCTCCCAGACATTAGCATAAAGCTAACGTGGTCACTGTCAGAGGCGTGTTTTGCTGGCACATCCAGGCAAGACTCTTCAAGACAACTTAAGGTTTTGCTCCATTTCTTCCATTCCCAAAGTGTGTTTTCCCCCTGCCAACAGTGGATATAGACACATGCGTGGGGACAGTACATTCATTGAGTTTGTGCAACTTTCTGTTTGCTCTGAGGTTGATAAACAGCCAAAAGCACTAGTAAACTCGGCCAAGATTTGACTTAGAAAAGATCTTTAGAAATCCGATAAGAAACAAAATCTTTTAATAGCACAGTGTGTGATCTATGGGCAACACATCAAAAGCACTTGTGTTCACACTACTTCCAGCTGTTTGCACTACAAGTAATTAACAGTGAATCTATAAAGCTAACGCAAACCAGCAAATACTAAAGGGCATCCCGCAGCCTCCGAGCAAAGGCGTTGGTGAAGCAGGTTGGAGTTGCAGAACCACCCTGCTCTTTTAGACCAGGGGATCACGGGCCCCTTGGCTCGCTCGCTCTCTCTCCCTGTAGGCTTTGTTCAACAGCTGGATTTCCTCTTGGTGCCCCTCCCTCTCCTGACGCTGCTTCTTGCTGTTCTGCCTGTGCGCTTCCACGGTGTCCGGGATGGAGATGTTGATGTCCCCTTCAGGACTACTTGTGGGCAAGAAGAGAGAGTAGGAGGCTGTCTCCCCTAAGTCACACGAGACGAATCTGTTTTCTTTCCGGGAGTAGCGCAGAGATGGCGATCTGACCTGTGTGGACGACTGGCTGATGTTGCTAATGATTGACACGGTGTCCAAGGCCTCCTCATTATCACAGATTTCAAGAACTTCCAAGTGTATTTTCACACTGGCGTCCGCGAACGTGGCGGGAGAATCCTCAGAGTTTGGCTCATGGCCGACACTTTTGGATCGATAGACTTCTATTTTCTTAGAGGCTGGGGATATTTTTTGTCCTTCTGCACTTACCTCATAGGTAGACAGAGAAAGAGTTTTCCCTGTAGGCGCTTGGAGAGACACAGTGCCCTGGAATGCACACAGGGGGATGGCCAGGCCACCACCAGAGCGCTGGGGACAAAGACAAAACCGTTATTGTTCGGAACTAGTTTCTCAGATAGGGCCATTTAGAAATTCATTTTACTTATCAAAATGTAAAGTTCTTCTATTTCAGACCCATTTCCCTAGAAACTTTTTATGAATATAGGATTTAAATTCTGCCCTCAAAGTACCGTAGCTCAGTTTCTTCATGGTCGAACACAACATCTGCACAAGGGCAGTCAGGAAGCTGCCTTTCGAGATAAAGGACACACTTCCACAGTGTAAGGCAAAATTTGTGTATTGATGGGCGGCAGTAGATGTTTTCAAGGGCAGAATTGGGGCATAAAATTGGATACGTATTTACAATCTGGAATTGCTTGTCAATTTTTGTTACATGTTCAGTTACATTAAAAAGTTTGCATAGGTTGAAAGAAATACAGACCGTGTTATCAAAATACACTTTCTTTTCCTGTTTAGTATGCCAGGGAGCATGCTTATGAAACTGTGATTCAGACTAAGTACAAAGAATATCTCAGTTGGTAGGTTGAGCACAGAGGAGAGGAACCGATGTCAGCAGAGCTGTGCTACGGTGTCCTTACTTTTCCACCGAGAAATCAGTCGTGATTAAGTAAACCCAGTCATAGAGAAGTGCCCCACATCTCTGCAAAAACCTGCCTGAAAGTTTAACCCTTTTGTATTCTATGTAAAACTTTGTATATTAAGACCTTTTAAAAACTGTACTCACCACTGAGAAGTGCTTAAGAAATGAAAATAGGACCAATTCCTATAAAAGCCTGTCCTTTATACTGTTGATTCATGCTTCCATACTCTCAGCTGACTCTGGTTTTGGTCACATGTCAGTGTCAGAAGAAGACAGTAGTATGCCAGACTTCTAGAGCAGCGGTGCTCAAAGCCGCGTCCTCAGACCAGCTTCGTCAGCATCACCTGATAACTTGTAAGAAATGCAGATTTTTGAGCCCTTCCCCAGACCTACCGAATCAGCACCTCTGGGGTGGGCCCGGCAGTCTGTAATCTAGCAAGACCTCCAGGTGAGCCTGTGCGTGGGAAGGTTTGAGATCCACTGCTGTAGCCAAAGAAATGCAGCCCAGAAAAGGAAGCGATGGGAGGGTGGTTAGCAGACCGCTTTGTACACCCCCTATGACGCCCGGAGTTTCTCACTGGACTGGCTTAAGTGTGTCTTTCCACCTGGGGAGTTGGCAGGAGGGCTCATCGTATTTGGCCAGTCTAGGATGATCAATCTTCCCAGTTTGCCTACGACTGTGCCAGTTTTAGCACTAAATGCCCTCATCCCAGGAAACCTCTCAGTCTCAGGGAAATCAGGATGGCAGGTCACCCTATTTTCCTTGGGTATTTTGTATCTGGACCTAAGAGTGGCTGGAGGAAGCTCAGAATCAGAGTCACGCTATTGGAGAGCAATTTGGATTCTCTTCTGCTTAGAGAAATTTTTAAGGGAGGATGCATTGTGAGCTTCATTCGGGTGCCTTCCTGTCCCACCCTTTGAATTCATGGACCAGAAAAATACAGTCTAGGCTATGTGAGACATGTCACCAGTCTTTTCCAGTTATTCTCTATGGAGAAGTCTTGAATTCTATTTATCCATAAGGGGACCTGGGAACCTAACTTTAGGGCCTTGCCCCACACGGGGCCAGAAACTGAACTCTTGCACTATGAAGTTCACTTTACCCTTCTGCTGAGGCAAAGGATGTCATCAGCTTCACAGGGACGATGCTGACTGAAGGAGGAGAGACAGAGGAACAATACTTGGGTTCATTACTTACCAGAGCATTGTTTGAATGGTGGCAACTTTCGGCAAAGTTTTATTTTTTATTCATCCTTTTTGTGTGTGTGTGTGTGAGGAAGATTAGCCCTGAGCTAACATCTGCTGCCAATCCTCCTCTTTTTGCTGAGGAAGACTGGCCCTGAGCTAACATCCGTGCCCATCTTCCTCTACTTTATATGTGGGACGCCTGCCACAGCATGGCTTGCCAAGCGGTACCATGTCTGCACCCGGGATCCGAACTGGTGAACCCCGGGCCACCAAAGTGGAACGTGTGCACTTAACCGCTGCGCCACCGGGCTGGCCCCTCATCCATTTTATTAAACATTTACTGAATACCTATTATGTGCAAGATTCTGAGCTTACATTGGGTGTACAGATATACTACGTCTTCATTCAAAGACTCTACAGATAATTAGGTGAGAAAGACATGTGAAGAAACAAAATGAAAATTTCAGCTCTAACCGTAATAATAGAGACAGGAACCTAGTTCTGTGGGGTCCAAGCAATGACCACTTCTGGTAAAGAGATTTCATATAGCGGGTGGCATCTGAAACTGATCTTAAGAATAATGAAAAGATGGACAGTTTAAAAGCCTTGCTTTCTGAGTGGTAAGTCATGAGTTAAAGGGCCAACCTAAAAACTTTCCATCCTCAGAAAATATTTTTGTTGTCAAAGACAGCAACTTTTATTTTTTAAATCAAAATCGACTGAAACATTATTTAATCAGAAAATTTGTGTCATTTAATAATGTGAATTATAAGTACAGCCTTCTTTATTCTGAAAGCTAGTTAATCTGAAAGCTGAACTCCCTTACATTGCACTTTCTTGCAAGGAGAAAAAACAACTGTGTCTCAGTGCTTAAAGAATTGTTTATAAGTTTCTCTTTGAAGTGGCGCGCTGTATAAACGATGTCCCATGGAGGGTACCAGTTTAAAAAGAAAGACACCATAAGAAAACCGAGTTGTCAGACAGTGCCCAGCAGCATTGGCTTGTCTGACTCAGCACCTTTACCAGGACTCCAACAGCATTACCGGGTCTTTGTGGGTACCAGCTTGTGTCACTGACGGGCAGTTAATATAAAGGCAAATGTGGTAAAGAATTTTTTTGCATCTGATTTTATACATCCACAGAGGTAATGCAGATTTCAGTAACTTCCCCACGCTAATCTTACCCTCAAGTGAACAAACAAGCTTTACTGAGTTATCAAGCGACAGCTCATTAAAATTAGCATTTTAGAATTGCATAGTGCCAGAGTTTAGCTACATATGAAGTCTGGTTGTTCTGAAATAGCACACAGCGTCTTGAGTTATCAGAATTCTTTTGTGAAGAATTTGTATTCAAAAGAGCAGTCTCCACTTGACAGTCATAGAAATAAAGACACAGAGTCAGATTATGTAGAAAGATCTGAATGTACATCTTCATATTATTAATTCAAAATTGGCAAGTTAGTTTCATCAAAATGGTACTGTCACTCTAAGCTCATTTAGTAATTTTAATTTTACTGGCTATGAAAGTATTTAATGTATAAATTTGTTTTGGTCTTAGATTTGTATAAGAACTATAAGCATAAAGAGTTTATACCAAATGTTGTTTGTACGCCTTTAAGCAAAATGATAAAAATTTGATGTGACAGTGAGGTTCATAGAATTTCGTTTTCTTTAAAAGGGACGTCTCCATTATTTAAGATAGAGACTCATTGCTCTAGGTGAGGGAGAATGGGAGCTTGAATGAAGGGAGCAGTAATAGGGGTAGAGATTCAGGGAGAGAGCTGACAGAATGACAGAATTTGAGTAAAGAACAGAATTTCCCACTTCCTTTAGAGTATGGAGGGAGGATTATAGTGGAGAGAGATTAGAAGCTGGGAGAACAGATGATGGGACCACTGTTACGTACTGGAACTGGGTCAGCTGCTCGGTCTACAGCGATGGATGAAGAGGCCGCAGAGCCATGGAATACACAATGACCAAGCTCATGGACAGCTGCATTTGTGTGTCATTCATGGGACCACAGACCCAGGCTGGAGTATGATGAGCGTATGAAATAACAGCCCTTAACCAGGTGGAGTGAGGGGAAAGGAGACCCGAGAAGTCTTCCCAGAGCAGAAGTACCGGATATCAATGCTACTGTCTAGTATGTTCTAGAGTCCGAGCTGGGCCAAAATCAAGAACAAGGAATAAGAAATATAAGTGTTGAGTAGGAAGAGACAAAATTATCATAATTGTCCGATGAAAATACTGTCTACCTAGAAATTCTAGAGCAGCAAATCTAAAAAAGAATTCAGGAGTTTAATAAGGTGGCTGAATTCTAGGAAAACATTGACATCAATAGCAACTACCAATCAAAAAATATGTTTTTAAAAAGTCCCATTCAAAATAGCAACAAAACTATAAAAATGGGTGAGAGCTATATGAGGAAAACTACTATAATAATGAGAAGTCCTGAATAAACAGGAGATAAAAGAAATAATGTTTCCACATGGGAAAACTCTATGTTGTAAATATGGCAATCTTCTTTTACTTTATTGATTTAACACAAGTTCAATAAAAATCCCAATGGAATTTTATTTTGGAACTTGGAAAGTTCCTTCTAAGACTTATTTGCAAGAATGAATGCTTGTGGATAACCAAGAAATATTGCAAACAAACCAATGAGGTGGATTTGCAAACTTTATATGGAGCAACCGTAGTGAATATAGGGGGTTAATGGTGAGCTGTGACAAATCAAGGAGAGTCAGGAAACCAGATGGAGTATATCACAAAGATGGCATTCCATAGTAAGTAAGGACTCATGGGAGCTCTTACATATTATTGGCTATCCATGGCAAAATTAAATTAGATTCCTTTTCATGTTATATGCAAAAATCATTTCTTAAGTCTTAATCATTCTTTTAAAATCCTGGATGAAGAAGAACTTTCCAAATCTGGAATAAAACCAGAAATGACACAGTAAAGGATGAACAGATTTGGACTGCAGAGAAATGGTAAGTGTCTCTGTAGAAACATACGCTAAAGCAGCAATAAAGGGCAGGTGGCGGCCAGGGGAAACGTGGGCAGCTCAGATGCAAGGTAGAGGGGAGCAGTCGTACACGGAGAGTAAGATGGAATACCCAGCCGCAAAGCGGAAGTGAAGTGGGCAGAGCTCTGATGGGAAGAAACACAAGCGGGGATAGAGCTGTGCAAAGACATCCAATTCCACCAGTAGTCAAACAAGGTAAGTAAAAACAATGCATCGTTTTTAGCATCTCAGATTGCCCTCCACCAAAAAAAAAAAAAAAAGATGAATAAATAAAAGATAGATGCCATGTTTACAGAACGTTTTGATTGTATTTAAGTACAAAATAAAAACTACATATACTTACCAGCGATCCTATTTCTAAGTCAGTTTGATGTTTACGTCACTGTGGCAAGTCCTCGAGTACAAGTGACCTAAATGTCTATCATTTGGTAAAAACTGATTAAATTACGGTACAGTTCTGTACTGGAAAACTATCTTGAAAGAGTGAGCTAAAACCGTAAGCTCTGCCTGGGTAAAATAATTTCAATACATTTTAAGTTATAATAGCAAATGCAAAACAATGTGTATAGCACGATCCAGCTTTCCTGTAGAAAAGTGCCTATCAGAAGACAACGCAGCAAATATGTGTGTCTGGAATAAAAAACAGATCCATAGGCACGCGAGCACACACACATATTATACGCACAGAGAAGACTGAACGGCTACACACCAAACGACCGTTTCCTCTGGGACTGGATGGGGGAGGATTTCGACTTTCATGTTTTATATTTCTAAATTGCTTGATGGTGATTTTGCTCATGGAGGTTTATCAGGTAGTAGAGGAGGCAGAGAGCGAAAAATATTCCAGAAGGGCGCCCAGGATGTAGGGGAGGGTGCAGAGTGTGGGTTGCTGCGATGGTAGTCAGCCTCAGAGTTCAGCGTGGGGTTTGTGCTGCACTGGGGGTTTGTGCTATTTTTAGGTTAGGAGAGGAGACAAGCGGGATGGAGGGCACTATCTCAAAGTTTTCCCCTAATGGTTTGGTTGATTAGAATGAAAGTGCCAGTTGAGGTGTAGCTTATTTTTCATTCACACTTTAAAAGGGTAGAGAAAGGCACTTAGGACAAGAAGAAAAAAAAAAAAGAAACGTTAAATGAAAGGAAAGGGCCAGGGTCTGTAATAAGTCAGATTCTCCTGACTAATTTTCCTGGAAACAATAAACATTTGAGTCCAACAAGCTGTCGATTTAACATTAAGTTCAAATAAACAAAGAATCTCACTTCAGAAAAAAAAGAAATACTATAGAACTGGAGTCACAAACCACAATGCGGCCTGCAGATCTGCAAAGCATTCAAAAAGTTCAAGAACAATTTCAAAAAGAGACTAAAAGTAAAAAGCAATACAATCTTAAGAGAAAATTAACATTGTGAGGAGATAATACAAAAAGTGGTTAATATTGGTTTAATTTATCCTCATCTTTGTATAGTTGAATAGGGTCCCCTCCAAAATCCATAGCCACTTGTACCCTGTGAATATGACCTTATTTGGAAATAGGGTCTTTGCAATACAATCAAATTAAGATGAGGTCATACTGGATTAGGGTGGGCCCTAATCCCATGACTGGTGTCCTTTTAAGAAAAGGGGAATTTGGGCACAGACCACGTAGAGGGAGGATGGCCAGGTGAAGGAGACGGCGAGTGGAGTTACGCTGTCCTAAACCAGGAACAAGGGCCCTCCCCTAGACTCGGAGGAACCTGGCCCTGCTGACATCTCGATTTTGGAATTCTAGCCTCCAGAAATATGAGACAGTAGATTTCTGATGTTTTAAGCCATCCAAGTTTATGGTAATTTGTTACAGTAGCTCTAGGAATAAATAAATAAATGTTTTATGCAAACAGGTAAAAAATACATATGTAAGCAAACATTTTGTAAAGTCCTACAACTGTCTATTTTCTTTTGGATACTGGAACAAAGTGCCATTTGTGTCAAATCCGCATAGAACGTAATCTCCTCAAGGGAAGGGAACATTTCCTTGTTGATCTTTATTTTCCCTGCCATCTGTAGCAGCACCTGGCACATAGCAGGCCCTCAAAAGAAAAATTTGTTGAATGAATAAACGTGTGCATGAGTGAATGAATCTGCAACACTGACCTTGTAGACTTTTTAGGTTCCATATTTTAACTTTCTAAAGGACAAAAAATAAGATCATCTTTTAAAAATATTGCTGTCTAGAATTTGTTTTGTATTTTAACAGCCCTATATAATAAATGATGATAGTTTCAAGTGCATCAGAAGGTCATATTAGAACATATTCTTTTTATAAAAATAGAATGTTATTTTGAATTGTACATGAAAGTTTATTGCATGATAAAAATGATAGATTCTCAGAGAACATAAAACTACTCATTTCATAGTCTCTGCTTTCTTTCCGTTTAAAAGTCTGTGAATTAGCATATGCTGTCAGGAATAATGATAATCCATTAATGCTGCATCCCTGAGCGTAGGTGGCTGGAGCTTTTTATTTGGCACTGAAAAGCATCTCTAACCCTCAGAGATGCTTCAGGAGAGAGCATGCCGTGTAAACACACTAGCACAAATCCTCGGCTGTGATAATTGATTCAGACTTAGTGACCTTGGGCATATTCAACTTTTATTTCTTCACTATAAGCCTCCAGGTGAATTCAGGGTGAAATTGCGATATAAAAGACTTGTTCTAAATTTCTCTCCTAATGAGGCGGAGTATTCTGTTGAATATCTGAGTCACTCACCTTAAGGAAGGTGTATTACAACATGTCGGATCACAGCACTTCTCAGAGACCATGATTTCTCATCTTATAGAGGGGGAACCGACAGCCAGAAGGCTGAAGCCACTTTCCCAGGGTCACCCAGGTAGTAGAGGCAGGACGGCACCAGTACTCAGGGTCTTAACTCCAGTTCCATGCTCATCCACCACACCCTGTTGTCCCTTTGAAAGAAATGTGCTCTAACCTGGAGGGAATCCTGGGTTTTCTGCCCTGGAAGCTAGAATTCTGTCACTAACTCATGAGTAAGCCAAGTGACTGACAGTTTTAAATTAAAATTCTATAGATGATCTTGAGGTGATTTAAGTGACTTCTAGGCATCTAAAGGTACAGACACTGAGAAGTCACGCAGACCATCTAAGGTGGTTTGGGGGAAAAGCGTTAGGGACACACATACACACACAACTAGAGTGAGAACTTTGTGAGAAAAACAATAAACTAGATTTTTAGTGACTTACTTTTGGAATTTTTCTTTAAAACTATGTGATTACTATATTTTCACATATTCAACTCCCAAAATATTCCTTGTGTCATACTGTCACTCTCACTTAAATGTTTAGTAAACCAAATTAAAGAGGGAGACCCAGGAATTTGCTCAAGGACAGGAGCGTAAGGGCAGGGAAAGAAGGACCTTTATCCAGGGCCTGCTGTGTGCCTGGGAAGCGCCAGGTGTCCTGACACACTTTGCTCCGAATCCTCAGACCTGTGAGCTGTCAATTAGATGGAGACACTCATCCCAGTTTTATGGATGATATACAGTCATGTGTCACCTAACATCAGGGGTGCGTTCTGAGAAATGCGTCGTTGTGGTCTCGTCGTTGTGTGAACATCACAGAGTGTGCTTACCAAACCTAGACGGTCTAGCCCACCGCACACCTAGGCTTCATGGTACTAATGTTATGGGGCCACCGTCGTCTCTGCGGTCCATCGTGGACTGAAACGTCATGATGTGGCGCCTGACTGTGATTGAGTCCTGGGGAGATAACTCGAGTCAGTAAATGGCATGGTCAAATCCACATCCAGGATTATCCGTCTCAAAACCTCTGCTCTTAGCTGTTCTACTACTTCCAGGCTTAGCGTTACGGGATGAAATATGAAAAGCATCTCCCTGTCCTAATCCAGCTGGAACCCACAGTGTCCTGTGGGAACAAGGGACAGGAGGGGTTTATTCACATTAGGAAGGAAAAGGGGTATTTAGAGAAGATATTTAAAAAGTGGTTTCTAAATAGGGCCCTAAAAGGTAATTTCAGTAGGCAGAAAAGCAGGAAAAACGTATTCCAGGACGAGGGACCAGCAAGAGCAAGGGCAGATGGAATTCTAGGGGATGACACAGTAGAGGGAAATGGGGTGGACACAGAGGCGGGGCCCAGGGCTGAGCCCCGTCCTGCGGGATAACAAGTTTTGATTGTAACCCACAGGTAAGCAGGGACCACACATCTTTGTTTTTGCATTTATGGAAAGGAGGGAAATTAAGATGTATGGAGTGTCTATTAGTGCAGGCACTGCACGTGGCACTTCACGTATGAAATCTAATCTATGATAGTCCATGAGGGGGGTAAAATTATTTCTGTTTTACAGAGAGGTAAATTGAGGTGTGAAAGGTTAACTACCTTGTTTAGGTTACGTAGGAAGCTCAGTTTTGAACGGTGACCTAAACTCAGCTCAGATTCCAAGCACTTTCCCCCAGGCCACCTAAGGTCTACGAAGATAATCGGGACCCTGTGAAAGATTGGAGGAAGGAGAGCCTGGTGGCAGGGAGACCAGCTAGGAGGATTTTAAAATCCTTGTGTGCAAAAGAAAAGGGGATCTGACCTTCAGCACTGCTAGTAGAGACGGCAAACGTCGGGCGGACGATGGGGGAATTGCCGGCTGCGGAGGGCGGCGGTGAAGGACTGCGGTGGAGTCACGTGCACCTGCCCTGGAACTCAGCTGAGTCACTGTCTCTGCAATCCTTGCCCGCTCAGCTTCAGGCGTCTCATTTGCAAAACATGAAGGATAAATGCGTTAATGCATGTCAAATGACTACCTAAGTGCCTCACACAAAGGAAGTGCTCCGTGAGCATTAGCTGTTCCTAAGAGGTGAGTAGGAGAGAGGAATCCATAGCGCTTCTGAGATTTCAGGTGCGTGTGTCTGTACCAGTAGTTGAGATAAGGAGCTTAAGAGGATGTAGATAACTTAAGGCTCCTTTTACAAATTTCACCTCCGAGTCAGCAGCATATCCCTCTGCAGTGTTTTATCCTAATGGTCTAAATATACCAAATAAAGGACAGTGATGGCCAGAGTGGATTAAAAACACAACTCAACTATATACTGTCTCCAAAAAACTCACTTCAAATATAATGACAAAGGCAGGCTGAAAGTAAAAGGATGGTAAAGACACAGCATGCAAACATCAATCAAAGGAAAGCAAAAATGGCTCTATTACCGTCAGATGAAACAGACTTCCGAGCAAAGAAAATTACTAGAGACGGGGAAGATTACTGGATAGGGTTAAAAGGATTAATCCACTAAGAAGACATAGCAATCGTAACTGTGTCTACAACAAGTAGCAGAGCTGCAAAAAGGTGTAGAACACACTGATAGAGCTGGAAGGAGAAACAAACTCACAATCACAGCTGAGCCCGTACCACCCTTCTCTCAAGAACTGATAGAACAGCCAGATGGAAAATCAGCAAGGACATAGAACGCCATCAACCTGCAGGATCTAATCAACATATACAGAATATTTTATAGAAAGAAAAACTTTTATTTGTAGAAAACTGTCCAACAAGAGCAGACTACACCTTATTTTCAAGCTCCCATGAAACATATACCAAGATAGATCATATCTGGGCCGTAAAATAAACCTCAGTACAAGGATTAAAATTATACAGAGTGTGTTCTCCAGCCACAATGGATTGAAGGTAGAAATAAATAACAGAAAGATAACAGAAAAATCTCCAAACTCTTGGAAACTAAACAAAACACTTCTAGATAACCCATGTGTCAAAGAGAAAGTCTCATGGGAAATAAACAAATATCTTGAAGTGAATGGAAATGAAAATACAACATATTAGAATTTGTGGGCTGCATCTAAAGCAGTGCTGAGGGGCTATTTAAGGCTCTAAGTGCTTACGTTAGAAAAGAGGAATAGTCTCAAGTCAATAATGTAAACTCCCACCTTGATAATCTAGAAAAAGAAGAGCAAAATAAATTCCAAGCAAGTATAAGGGAGGAAATAATAAAGATAAGAGCAGAAATCAATGAAATTGAAAACAGAAAGCGATAGAGAAAATCAATGAGACAAAGAGCTGTTTCTTTGAACAGATCAATAAAATTGACAAACCTCTAGCAACACTGAAAATTATCAATACTGGAATGAGATGAGATCTCACTGCAGGGATAGCAAGGGAATACTACAAACAACTTTACACACTTAAATTTGACAACTTAGATTATAAACGGACAAATTCTTTGAAAAACGCAAACTACAACAATGTACTCAATATGAAATAGATGATTTCAATAGTTCTATAAATATTCAGGTAATTGAACTCATAATTTTAAAAATCCTAAAAAGAAATCTCCAAGCCCAGATGGTTTCACTGGCGAAATCCACCAAACATTTAAAGGAGAATTAATATAAATTCTACACAATCCCTTCCTGAAGATAGAAGAGGGAACACTTCTCAATTCATTCTCTGAAGGTAGTTTTGCCCTGATACTAAAACTAGACAGAGACAGTTCAAAAAAAGAAAACTACAGCTCACTATCACTCATTAATACAGATGCATTCTTAACAAACATCAGCAAATGGATTTCAGCAGTCAATAAAAAGAATTATACTCCATGACTAAGTGGGATTTATTCCAGAAATGCAAGGCTGGTTTCCATATTCAGAAATAAGTTGTTGTGATCCACCATACTAATAGGCTAAAGAAGAGAAATCACATAATTCTATCAATTGATAGAGAGAAAAACTGTTTGACAAAATTCAACATCCATTCACGTCAAAAGAAAGGTAGGAACAGAGAGTAAGCTCCTCACCTGAATAAAGAGCATCTATAAAAACCCTACAGCTAACATCAACTTAATGGTGAGAGACTGCTCTCCCTCAAAATTGAGAACGAGGCAAGGATGTCAGTTCTTACCGCTCCTCAATATGGTGCTGGAAGTGCTAGGCAGTGCAATGCATCAGAAAGGGAAATTAAAGGTGCACAAATCAGAAAGGAAGAACTAAAACTGTCAGTGCCTGCAGACAGCACGGTTGGTCTAGGTAGAAAATCCCAAGGGATCTACAAAAACTCCTAGAACTCGTAAGTGGGCTGCTCAAGGTTGCCTGCAGGTTAAACATGCAACATCTTTTGTATTCCTATATACCGGCAATGAACATAAGAACACTAACGTTGAAAATACAGTACCATTTATACTTGCTCAAAAAAGAGAAATCCATAGGTATTAGTCTAAGAAAACCTGTATAGGACTTACATGCTGGAAACAACGTGACTTATCAAAGAAAGAAGATCTCAATAAACGGAGAAACATATCATGTACGTGGTCTGGAAGACTCAATATAGTAAAGATGTCGGTTCTCCCCAAATTGAATATAGGTTTAATGCAATTACTGTTCAAATCTCATCAAGATTTTTTTTGCAGATATAGACATGATTATTCTAAAAATTTATATGGAAAGGTAATGAACTAGAATAGTAAACTTATTTTGAAAAAATTAATATAGTGAGAGTAATCAGTCTATGTAACTTCAACATAGGTACAATATTCAAGATTGTGTTATGGTGGAGGGACAAACACACAGATGAATGGAACACAATAGAGAACCCAGAAGCAGACCCACACAAATATGCCCCACTGCTTTGGACAAAGATAGAAGAATAATTCAATACAGGAAAGAGAGCCCTTTCAACAAATGGTGCTGGTGCAGTTGGATATCCATAGGCAAAAAAATTAACCTAGAACTAAGTTTCATGCTTTATTCAAAAACTAACTCAAAATGGATCACAGACTTAAATGTAAAACTATAACACTTTTGTTAAAAACATGGGGGCAAATCTTTGCGATCTAGGGCTAAGCAGAGAGTTCTTAGACTTGGTAGCAAAAGCATGATCCATCAAAGGGAAATGGATAAATTGCACTTCATCAAAACTAAAAACTTTCATTCTGTGCAAATGCAGGTTCTGATTCAGTAGGTCTGTGGTGGCCTGAGATTCTGCTCTCAGTGAAAGCTCTCAGGTGATGCGAGACTACTGGACCGTGGACCACACTTTGAATAGCAAAGGACATACAGTCTGCAAGGCTCCTTACAATTCTAAAATTACATGATTTCTTGGGTTAATAGATTTTTCTTAGTTTATAGTGTTAGCAATTTAGAGAAGTAGAAGATAGAATTCAATTTCAGTTGAAGGAATAATAGAAACCCCTCAAAAGCCAAGTTTATAGCTAGTACAATAAAAAGCGAAATCTTATCTTTTCAAATTCCTTTAATATATTCTAATGTTTTATTCAAAGGACATATATTGCAAATGATGAACCATTCTGATGAAAAAAGATCAAGTTTCTGCATGAATCTTCATTTTACATCAATCTGATGGCCAAAATGTAAGCTTCTGAAATGAATATATCATTGCATTTAAATTATTTTTTATTTATGGAAATTGCTATTCTCATAGCTTTTACCTTTATCTGAGCCCATGAGCACAAGCATCACAGGCTACAGGAAATCCTGCAGGAATTTTGAATTTGTTTGTTTTTGTTCTTGGCAGTATTGGATAGGTTTTTCCATTCGCTGGTTAAATAGAAACCAAATCTGTTGTCTTATCTCTAATAATGACACTTCAACTCAGATATGATGTATATCCAAATTCATCTCCACATGTTTTCACTTCTTTCTGCTTTTCTAACAACATAAGGAAGAAACTGTAACTTGAAAAGGAGCGTGCATTGTCTCTATTTAGGAAAGAAATAAGATTTTACCAGGAATAAATGAATCCTAAGAAATGAAACAGCTTTTGTTGTCTTAATGATAAACGCTCATCCAGTTGCATGTTGTCTAAGTGAGGAATATCCTACTAAAAATGGTTGAAGGAAAAAATTTTCTCTTACCTCACTGAGCAGAATTAGGTCAGGAATGAAGGTATATTTTCATTTGTAAGACAGTTTCAAAGGATAAATACAACGTTTTTGGTAAGATTACTATACTCCAGAAAAGGTGTTAAAATTCATGTTGGTGGTCTTTGTAAAAATATAGAAGACAAAAATGTTTTTTATCAGCTGGCATAATATAGTAAAAAGATCAAACCAAAAAACAAATCTATGGAGATAGATGGTAGATGAGGAGTAACCTGACACAACATGGTAATGGGTCAAGAGTAACAGGCACGTGGGATCTAACTGGTGTGATGAAAATGCTCTAAAACTGACTTATGGTGATGAATGCACAAACTTGGTAAATTTACTAGAAATCATTGAATTGTACACTTGAAGCAGGAGAATTATATGATATGTAAAATATTCCTCAGTAATTTTTTTTAAAAAAAGGAGCATTTGCCTGATATTCAGGAGATGCTGAAATACAACTCCTGTTCTGCCACTAAATAAATAACTGTGTGACCCTAGACAAGTAGAGTGCTTACTGTAGACCGTTATTTCATTATCTGGATAAAGAGGGGGTTGGGCAGATGAACCCCAAAGTGTCTCATGTCTCTGCCCATTGCAATATTTGATGACTCTATTTTGACACAGATAGCCTCAAAGAAAGCACCTTTTTCCCTGAAAAATATCTAAGTAGGGATGCTCTTCTGAAAGAAATTAAAATCACAGAATTCTCTTTGAAAACTTGCTGAAAGAAATCATGGATCCAAGCCCCTTCAAAGACCTCCCTTTCTATCAACAAAGCATTACTGCTGATGGAACATTTCTTATGTTTTCAAAATATGTGAAATCTAAGCCACCATGCACACTGTCCAGTGAAAATGTCCGGCGTAGGAAGACAAAATAGCAAGCAAGAAAGAAAGCAGATTGTAAACTAGTGCTTAGAAAGAAACCTGTAAGGAGGGTTTGATGATGCTCATTAGTTCTAGTTTAAATCTTCAGTCATAGGAAGCATTTACTGAACACTAGATATGGGTAAGAGATATGGAGAATCCTGCGTATAAGAGTATATATGGGTTCGCATATGGTATGTGTGTATGCATAATAATTTACAGTTAACTTTTTCCTGATGATAAAAATAATACATTATTGCTTAAGTTTTGCCATTAAAATAATATCTGAAGACTATGCATCAAGCAGTCCTTAGGTTCTAGATTATTAAGAAGGACTTAATGTGACTATAATTTCAATATTTTAATCCTTTTGAAAAAAGAATCATTCAACTCTATATGGCCTATGTGGATATTATGAGTTATCTAAAAGGGATTTTTTCTAATTTTTTGAAAAATTATTTTTTTCCAAAATTCTCTAGAAAGTTTTTTTATGCTTATTATCTAGAAAATTATTTGATAAGCCTAATATTTATACATTTAAAAAAGACAATACAGGGGCCGGGCCGTCCCAGTGGCACAGCAGTTAAGTTCACACATTCCGCTTTGGCGGCCTGGGGTTCGTGGGTTCAGATCCAAGTTGTGGACATGACACCACTTGTCAAGACATGCTGTGGTAGGCGTCCCACATATAAAGTAGAGGAAGATGAGCATGGATGTTAGCTCAGGGCCAGTCTTCCTCAGCAAAAAGAGGAGGATTGGCAGCAGATGTTAGCTCAGGGCTAATCTTCCTCAAGAAAAAAAAAAAAGAAAGAAAAGAAAATAAGTGCCATTAAACTCTGGTGCTTTGTGTTCCATAAGTGTGGCTAAGCTGAGAATTAATGTTCTCCAGAATCCCCTTTCTTGTATACTTCCAGGTTAGAATTGGCCAAGACAGGGGCTTACTCAATATTTGGAAGGTAGGAACAAGGCAGTGGCCGTCACCAGCTGAAGCTCTTGTCTTAGGCAGATACAGAGACAGAAGAAGAGGTGCCTGGCGGGTGGCAGCTTGTCCTCTCCCTCTCCTGCTGCACATCCAGCTTTTCTTCTTGACTGCCAGCACTGGTGACCAACGTGGCCCCAGACACTTGGCTAGGGACTCAGAGAGGTTGCCGTTGATTCAAGGCAACAGTTTTCCACAGAACTCTCCACAAATTCCCTTCATGTTCCTGCTTTGGTGGCCACACATACCTGGCTTCTCAAGTTGACTGATGGTAACTCCCTCTCTGAACCCTCAACTTTTCTTCCAGACCTTCCCTTGCTTAGCTTTCCCACAGCCCTGAATAAGGCTCTCACCCCACAATACTCACAGTGCTTCAGCTCCCCTAACTGAATCTTGACTGACACAAAGCCTACTCAGTGGAAGAGAATCCCCAAGCTTAACAGTAAAAAACTGCAATGACTTAACTAACACAAAAACCCACATACACTTATGGGTGAAGGTGGTAGAATGCAATCCAATCACAGAATCTCTCTCATCCAGTAATAAGATGAAGAAGAAAGAGCAGCCATGGATTCAAGCAGCAGCCGCATGGAGAAAGGGTCCAGCATCCTGCGTACACTCCTAGAGGTGGTGACACACAAGAAACAGGTGGCTCACCCACTCGCATAAGCAGCTGTGCAGGAAATATCTTGAGAATTCTGGCTGTGGACTCTATTTTGGCAAGAGGTAGTTGGAAGCAGTGGTTCTCAAAATGAGGGGGGCTGCCTAGTCAATACTATTTCCATAATAATACTGACGCTTTATTTGTCATTTTCACTGTGTTGACATGTTCACTTTTTTTTTTTTTTAAGATTTTGTCTTTTCCTTTTTTCTCTCCAAAGCCCCCCGGTACATAGTTGTATATTCTTCGTTGTGGGTCCTTCTAGTTGTGGCATGTGGGACGCCGCTTCAGCGTGGTTTGATGAGCAGTGCCATGTCCGTGCCCAGGATTCAAACCAACGAAACACTGGGCCACCTGCAGTGGAGCGCGCGAACCCAACGGCTCGGCCACAGGGCCAGCCCTGACATGTTCACTTTTGATGGTGCAAAAGCAATGATAGGTAGCACTGCTGGCACTTTAACATGAATCAAGGCAGTGGACCTAAGTTCTACTAGTAGGCACTGTATTTTCACCACTGCACAGGTGTGCAAGCACGCACACACACACACAATCCAATTTCACTTAAGAAAGACCTTGATGAAGCTGAGCATTATGATCCCCATTTTATAGATGAGTTAACTGAGATGCAGAGATGATAAGTACCTTTTTCAAGATCAAGCAGATACTAGTGGTAGAAATGAGATTCTAATCTGGTAATATGACTCCAGAAAAAAATCATACAACCCAACTTATTCATTCACTATACTGTTATTGCATACCTAATATGAGCCAGACACTATTTCAGGGACTGGGGATATAAAATGATTTTCCATCTGTTATCCATCCATCTATCCATCCACCAACCCACTCATCTATCCATCCATCCACCCAGTCATCCATCCATAATCCACCCATCACTTTTCTCCCTGTCTATGTGCATAGAGAGCTGTGGTTCTTTCTGTGTAGTATGATTTTCAGTTAGTAGCCTTTCTCTTCTTGGTACTTTTCTGTATTGCTTGAATTTTAAAAATAGTGAGCATATGTTATTTTTATAAAAACAATAAAGTCATTATTCTTAAGACAAAACCTAATGCAACTCATTTCTCTTTTGAAGAAAATACAAAGTAAAATTTCAAATCTTAAACTCAAAGGAGTATGAAAAGACTGCTCTGTTCTTTCTTCTCACGCTTAAATTTTCTTTCTTTTCACTGCTTACAAAGCAATAGAGCATGACATGTGGAAATTGTTTTCTAAGACTGATTTAGAAGGCAAAGTCTCCAAAATCTTCCCATCCCACACATCAAGTACTAAAGCAAATTTTTAAAAAACATTGTTACAAAGCTTCTTTAGAAAAAAATTAACTAAAAATCTTAGTGATATCATTGGATATCAAAAAAGGAGAATGCTAATGATGCAGTTATACATAGAACATCACCCATATGCACACTCTTTGGAAATTAACCATTTGCCTTCAGAGGAAATGAGTCCTGTGAGGGTAAAAATGGCGTCTCTGACTGGTCTGCTTATTCCTTGGAAGAGAAAAATATACACATATATAACAATGTCAGGGATAGATAAAAGTTCGCGTCCTAATAAAATTTCTATGTTTGTAACATGCCTGATAGTGATTTTTTTAATTGATGGAATTACTAAGGCATTTACATTTAAATTTTTTCTGGATTTTGGTTTTAACTCACACTAGTTATTTGTGTAGCATATAGGACAACCAAATGCACAAATGTGTGTTTTAACTTCACAGGGTGAAAATCAGTAATGCTCCAAAGTCTCTTTTTAAAAATATTTGGGCCAGTGCATAGTGTTTTTTTTCTCTTCCCCATCAATAATTATTAAGATTTCAGAATGAGTTGGCTGTCCTAATGTGGCAGTCCCAGGAATTGGCAGTAAGGCATCTGGGTCCTCAGAACCAACGATCCATGGTATCGTAAAAGTGTTTCAACACAATTCAGTCCGCTAGTTGAGACTCTGTTCTTCAGCGAGTCAGGCCTACAACTGGCTTCTTCAGTTCCCTAAACCAGGTGTTTCCAAACGCCAGTCTGAGCTGACCACGTAAGGATCACCAGCAGAGCTGGTTAAAGTACATATTTTTGGCCTCGCTTTGGGAGATTCTGACACAGTAGGTTTAGAATTGGAACCAATAATTTATATTTGTAAAGAGCTTTCTAGAAAATTTGTACATGTGGCCAGATTTTGGAACCACTGACTTAGATGATACTAGAAAATGAAGAGAGAGCTGCGATGTCACACAGAGGAAATAATTTCCTGGTTAATTGACTGAACACCTCAGAAAAGCACATTCAGAAATATCTTGCCACCTGCTCGTGTTCTCTGATTCCCAAGCTTTAGTGAGAACTACAGGTGAAAAGCAAATGGGCATTTGCATTAGCTGGGACACTTCAAACTATTTAAAAATGTCAAAACCTCAGGGAGGAGACATTTATCATGATGCCACAAGTTCTGTGGGCTCCTCTTAGTGCTGGTTATTGTTGGAAGCTGTAGCGTCCTGAGGGCACAGGAGGAGGTTGCAACAAGAAAGCATTTCCAGGTAAGTGTGTCTGGGAAATGACCTAAAGAGATCTCAGAAGAAAGATGCCTGAATCTCCAAAGCACCAATAGCTTTGTTGTGGTTTCTTTTCTTGTTCCAAACAAATATTCATTTTCATATCTAATTCTGTATTCATAATTTATATACATTTTTTAAAAGATGTCTCTCCCAAAGACATAACATTCATGTCCTCCATAACCTGTGTGCACGCCCTCTCAAGGTCAGGATTAAGGAATCACAGCAGGAATATCAGGCTTCCTTAGAGACACGCCACTGAAGGAGCATTAGACACAGATCACTTGATAAGGCAGTACCAAATGACATTTGAAGAATCCTCTAAGAGGGACTGGAACAGAAGGTGCAAAGTTCCAGTGGAAGGAAAAAGCATGGCATCTTCAAGAACGTGAAATTATTAATAGTTAGAAGGACTGGAACAGAGTTCAAGAGGAGGTTGAGGAGAGATAGAACCACAGGAACCAATCACTTAAGCCACATTAAGGATTTTCAACTCTGTCCTAAATGAGGAAGGAACCACCAAAATGTTCTAAACAGGGGGCTGACGTGATGAAAATGACATTTTTGCAAATTTATTCTGGGCTGTGGTCAGTAAAATAGATTGGAGGTGTTCAAATCCAGAGACAGGAGGACCAGTAAAGAGGCCCTTGAGAGAGAAGGGGGGTCTAAATTAGGGGAGAAACAATGGTTGTGGTGAGACATGGGAACAGAAAGACGTGTTTAGGATGTAAGATTTGGTGACTGAGTTGAGGTGAGTTGAGAGTCGAGGATGGTGACCAAGTATCTGGCTTGGGCAGCTGGATGGGTGGTGGTGGTGTTTGCCGAGAGAAGGAAAACAGGAGAAGCAAGCTTGGAGGGGTGGGATAGTGGGCTCAGGAGAAGACAGGAGTCAGTGTTGGAACGCTGAAACTGAGGCTCCTGGGGGATGTCCAACTGGAGAAATGTAGCAGGAGGCTGGATATTGGGGCCTGGGGCTCAGGAGAGATTTGACCTGAATATATATTTGGATATATAGTTGAGAGGAAATGGAATCAGGAAAGTGTGTGAAATGAGAAGGGGATCCCAAGGAGTGGGCAGAGGTAGGGAGATCATGAAGCAGTCCCAGAAGGAGTGAGCCAAAGAGGTCGGAGGATAATCAGAAATGTAAAATGTCATGGAAATCAAGGAGGGAGTAGAAGAGAGACACAACAGCATCACATGCTACCGAGGTGTTAGGTAGGATGAGGACTGAAAAGTTCATTGATCCTGGAGAGATGGGGATCCGAGATGGGGGCTCAGGCTACCACAGATGGAGTCAATGCAAAGAGGCACACGTACACTCTGTCCTCTCAGGGCCCAATGGGGACAGTGGCTGATGAAGCCCACATCGAGAAGCCCCTGAGAAATGTTAAAGGAAGTCCACAAGCCTTCATCACTGATTGCCAAGTACTTTGCTCAAATAGCCTAGCTTTTATCTGAAGTTCCAGTTTATAAAATCCTTTCTTGTCATATGTGTTTACATTAGTCAGAATTGGTAATCAGATTTTTTGTTGCTGCTCAAGGAAATGCGTTCACTGTATGTTTTAGGAATAAATGTGGTGAGAACAAGAGACACAGTTCCTCCTGCCTTCCTCTGTCTTGAATATCGAGGGCCCACAGGAATGCACAGGGCTTGGGGCCGGAATTCCTTTCTCGGGCATACACACTTCCACTCTCCTGCGCCAGAGTGATTTAGGTAGTGACAACACGGCCCAAAGAGAAGTCGATGACCATTCACTGCTACGTTCTCAGTGCCTAAGACCATGCCTGGCACATCATAGGTCCTTAATAGATACTTACCAAATGAATGAATGAAAAGAAAATGAAGGAAGCAATTTTAACCTTTGTGTCCAAGAGAAGAGTGAGGAAAAAAATATTGCTACAGAAAATACCTTTTGGGTGCTTAGAATTGTTTGCCTGACCAGTTTAAAAGAATTACGAGCTCTTGACCACACATCAATTTTCTGTTCTCCAAGAGTCCCCAATGGCAAGGGATTGGGGCGAGGGCTCTAGTCCCTCCCAACACCCAGAAATAGGGCCTGGTTAAAATTCACAAAAACGAATACCTGACTGTATTTAACAGCTAAGGAAAGGAACACTGGTGTGTCACATTTGTGTATATAGCCCAGGGGCATGTTTTGGCAGAAGAAATCATTCTTGGCAAACTCAGGAAGCAAGGGGAGGTTGAAAAGCAGTGAACTGAGGGCCTCTCTTGCTCCTGTGGTACCGTCATTGGAGACACAGACTTGGGTCCTCAGAGAAACCCTTGGGGTGGACCGGGCAAAGTGGCATTTCCAACACCCACGCATCCTTTCTAACAGAACGCTGTCACAGAGGCGCTCAATAGTGGGCTCTTTCCCGCTGGCTTCCACGTCTTATGTGATGTGGTCCAGTTTGAGCAAAGAGAAATATTTAGAAGCAGCTGTAGAGCAGCTTTTGACAGAGGTTTGCTTCTGGAAGTTCTAATATCCTATGCTCCTTAGAAAATATTCATATGAAATTTTAATCCAAATGTTCACCCAAAAGCTACTTTTAATATTGCTTGCTTCCTTTTCTTTCCCTAGTAGAGGTACACTCTCTCTGTTAATATGCAATTTTATTCGTAAGTAGGAAACATTACCTTAAAAAATTTAACAAATGATTTGAGAACATTTTGTCCTCAATAGTTCCATGCCAAAATATTACATTGTATAAATATTGTAGTTTTTCAAATGACTTTCATCTTTTTAAAAGTTTCATCTCCCCATTGAAGTCTTTTCAATGCTATCATCAATATCTTCAACACCGCAGGGCATCTTTGTTGGTATTAACTCTGTATGAATTCTGTCCAGAATATCTTTAGGCTATTTTGTCAGCTTGGCACTAGAACATTATTTTCACCAGAGGACTAGATGTGCCAGAATGTTAATTTTTCACATGCTGAAAGGACCCTAATACCGAAAGTTACCATGAATCAAACTATATTTTCTCATAACTCATAATCCATAGTGGAATTCAGTCTTAGCAAAGACCATAAAAGAAGAGTTATGCTGAAATTAAGGGCATGTTCATATCCCTGATTATGAGAAGTATAAAACGATTTTCTGTTTTTATCACTTGCTCCTTAATATGCAAACTTTAGTTGCTGGAAGAGGCATTTCTCACAATACCCATCTCACTGTTTGTAAAGAAGTCATATAATCAGGCTTCCAATTTTCTTAAAGAAATTAATTTTCTCCACTACAATCAAAGTTTCTAAAAATGCGTCCACGATAGCTTCGCACTTTTATAAGTCAGTTCTCTCCATTCAAGTTGCTCCTGCTTGCACACATGTCAGAATGAAGCAATGTGTATAAAGAGATTAGTTATTGGGATTAAATTCAGAGTTCTACCAGGATGTCAAATACACAACGTTTTGTGTGTGTGTGTGTGTTCATTTATATTGTCTGTAGGTGTATTTATAATTTTTTCCAATACTAATACCAAACAAATATTATTTTGGAGGAGTGGGTGACCGATTCATATAATGTGCCCACATGTTGCATCATTTGTCTTAGGGAAGCAGGACGAAAGGAGCAGTGTACACTCCACAGGGCATTCCCGTTTCAGAAAGCTTTATCTGAAAACACACAGGCGATGAGGACATTGTAATAGGAACAGAAAAGGACACGCAAATCACTCGCTCTTGCAGTGCTCTTGGGAGGCTGTTCAGCTCAGGGTAGCCTTTGGGCTCAGGGCTCACATTTTGGCTCCGCCACTTCAGATACGGGTGACGAAGGGCAACTTCTCTGGGCCTCGGTTCCCTTTAACGTAATATAGATATGACGGTAATGCCCATTTCATAGGGCTGTTTTCAGAATTAAATGAAATAAGGTGAGAAGCAAAGAAAACAGCTGTGTAAAGTATTTAGAAGAGTGTAACTTTCAAGAAATATTAGCTACTATTATAAGCTCAGAGCACCAGTAGTCCTGAATTTAAAAAAGTTCAACAGAAGATAACAATCAATACAATACACAGGGTGAATGGGGGTAGTAAATTGTGGCAGGTATTTAGAAAGTGAAAAGATGTGCATTGGCAGTGGAACATCATTTTAAATTGAGTGGGAAGAAAATATGTTGTATCATTACTTAATGAATATTTGCTCATGTGACCCTTGAATGAGAATAAAGTACTCTAAGAAAAGAGAGATTTTAGGTAAAGGATGTTTCAGTGTTAAATTTATAAAGCATATCTGTGTAAGCCAATATGAGCAGGGTGCTCTGGCCTAGAACATCTTCTTGCTCTGCTCTGCAATTATTTTTTATTTTAACAAACAGTTTTAAGGCATAATTTACGTACTGCTAAACTCACCCATTGTGAATGTACAATGCAATGATTCTGGTAAATTTACCAAGTTGTGCAACCGTCACCACAATCCAGTTTTAGAAGATTTCCATCACTTCCCCAACAAAGCTTCATGATGCCCACTCGCTGGTGATCCCTGTTCTGGCTCCCAGCCCCTGGCAACCGCTGCTCTGCTTTCTGCCTATGTAGATTTAAATCTTATGGACATTCTATATAAATGGAATCATATAGTGTATAGTCTTTCAGGTCTGGCTTCTCTCACTTGGCACAACCTTTTTGATTTTATTTTTTATGTGGTAGCATGTACTGGTAGTTGATTCCTTTTCATTGTTGAATAGAATCCCACTGTGTGGGTAGAGCACATCTTTCCTTCATTCTCTACTTGATGGACATGTGGATTGTTTGCAGTTTTTGGCTATTATGAATACTGCTGCTATAAACATCATGCACCTGTCTTTGTAGGGACATATGTTTTCATTTTTCTTGAGTATAATCCTAGGAGTGCTGGGTTGTATAAGTTTATATATGCCTTTTGTGTAAGCCACCAAACTTTTTTCCAAAGTGAGTGTACAATTTTACATTCCTACCAGCAATGTATGAATGTTCCAGTTTCTTTACATCCTTGCCAACACTTATTACAGTCTATTTTTTTGATTGCAGCCATTTTAGTGGGTGTGTAGTGGTATCTGATTGTGGGTTAATTTGCATTTCTCTAATGGCATTGAGGATCTTTTCATGTGCTTATTAACCATTCTGTATCTTCTTTGGCTAAGTATACGTTTCAATATTACACTTATTTAAAAAATTCGTTGTTTTTCTATTGTTTGTAAGAGTTCTTTATATATTATAGATACAGGTTCTTTATCAAACATATGATTTGTAAACATTTTTCCTGCTCTGTGGCTTATTTATTTTCTTTCTTTCTGTTTTTTTAAAGATTGGCACCTGAGCTAACAACCATTGCCAATCTTCCTTTCTGTTTTTCTGCTTTTTCTCCCCAAATCCCCCAAGTACATAGTTGTATACTTTAGTTGTGGGTCCTTCTAGTTGTGGTGTGTGGGATGCTGCCTCAACGTGGCCTAACGAGCAGTGCCGTGTCCACACCCAGGATCCGAACTGGCAAAACCCTGGGCTGCCAAAGCAGAGCACGTGAACTTAACCACTCAGCCACAGAGCTGGCCCCTTTATTAATTTTCTTAATGGTGTCTTTTGGAGTACAAAGTTATTTATTTACTTTCTTTTATAAATTAAAATTATTTATGTACTTACTTTGATGTTCAACTTTATCGATTCATTCTTTTATGAATTATGCTTTTGATGTCATATTTAGGAACTTTTTGCCTAATGCAAGGCCATAAAGATTTTTTTCTTGTGTTTTCTTCTACAAGTTTTGTAGTTTAAGGTTATACATTTGTATCTTTGATCTGTCTTGAGTTAACTATTGTGTATGGTGTGAGGTAAGGGTCTAAGTTCCTTTTTTTTTTTTGCATATTTATATCCAATTGTCAGCACCATTTGTTGAAAAGTCTATCCTTTACTCATTGAATTGCTTGGCTCCTTGTCAAAAATCAATTTTGCATTAATGCAAGCGTCTTCTTGTAGACTCTCAATTCTGTTTCATTCATCTATATGTCTCTCTGTATGCCAGCACCATGCTGTCTTGATTACTGTGTCATTATAATAAGTTTGAAATCAGGGTGTGTGTGTCCCCCAACCCTGTTGTTCTTCCTTTTGTGCTATTTAGAACATTCTTCACATTAAAAAATACAAGATTTAAAAACAGGATTAGCCATGTGTGTGTGTCTGTGTGTGTGTGTGTTCCTGTTGGCTGAGGGTGTGAGCATCAGTGGTGTGCAGGTCCTTGTCAACCCAGATTTGTGTTCTGTCAGTCTATTTCCAGGCAGTTAACTGAAGGCATGCTCTGCTGTGCTGTAGAAACCCAAATAATTAACTGGAATTATTGTTTGGCGGGAAGATTTTTCTACCATTTGAACGGAAGCCCATTTCCTCAAGCCCCCGCTGTCACCACAGTCATTTAACACAGAGAACAAAACAACATAAAATTAAGTAAGCAGGCAAGTTGTCCTTTTTGCAGGGGAGCTGCTTCTACACTATTTGTTCCTACATTTATGTGATTACATTAAATTACTTATTTATGTGATTTATAGAAATAAAACAACATTATTTCATCTAAGGCCCCATTTAAACTCCTTTTTATGTGAAAACATAATTAAGAGATCATTAGGACACATCCTTTGACTTAATCATTGTGCTCTCCTGCACCTGTGGCCCGAGAGTTCCAGCTACAGACGACACACCACGTTCAGGTTGCTACTGAGGGACAGAACACGAGCACGGTGCTGCCCTCACATTAGGGCGTGACTGACTCAAGAGACACTGGCCAAGGGTGTGATTCTATTGCCTAGACACCTGTCTGCAGCATGACCAGGTATGCCCAGGGAACCATGACAAGTCTATTCGCGGAATCTTCTTGAAGCACATTGTGATTCTCTTTGTACCTTAACTATAATGTAGAGACAATTGCTCATTAAACATAAAAAACCTTCATACTGGTGAAAATCACGTGGGTCCTACTATAGCAGAGAAAAACGGAGGTCATTCCCTCCTTGTATGCTTCTGCAAACAGGCTCTTTTACTCTGCAAAGAGTCCTCTAACGCCTCCTCAGAACAATTTCTCTCTTCCTCATCTTTATTTTAGAAATGAATATGTTTCAAATTTAATATTCTGAACTAATAATTAACACAAATTAATTATTTCAAGGTCAAAATTGTTATGCCTAAGTAAATTAAATCCAATTCTATAAAAGCATTTAAGGGTTAGATTATTCATATACAGTTAAAAAAAAAAAACGCTCATTAGCTTGACCACCTGCTATTAGGCTGTGTCCGATAAGCCCCAGGCAAACCCAAGCCCAGAATCTACTGAGCTGGGCCAGTGTCAGACACAAGATTTTAAAGTAGGAACGTTAAACCCAACACCAAACCCCAGGGGCAGACACAGCTGAAGGAAAATTCCTACAGCTATCCTGGTTTCTGAGTCTAGCAGATATTAAGCTTCAAACCAGTAGTTCCTAAGTCTAGATATTACTCAGAATCTCTTCAGAAAAATTTTGAGAAATACAAATACTAGGATTCCACACTCAGAAACTTTTATTTGATTAGTCTGGGTGGGAACTGGGCATCATTAGGTAATTCGGATATGCCATCAGGTTTAAGAAACACCATCTTAAATACAACCCCCAAAAGGCAGCTAAGTGTGATATCATGACCGGTGCAAGTGATTTTTTTCCCCAGTTAAAATATATTGAGAATAACATGGATGCCCCAGGAGGTCATCGCAGACCATCCAGGTACATTCACTGGACCTGGCTATTCATGTGCTCGCCTGCCCAGCCGCGTTGCCACGATCCGACAGGAAATAATCCGGAGAATCAATATGTTCTTGTTGCTCATTGCACACTGGCTTTTCAGATAACTATACATTATAAATGTTGCAGATCAACAATCACCACATTTTGATTTGAGAAACTGAGCTTTTTCAGCTAGCATTTTTCTTGAGTGCCAACAAAATAGGCTTTAGTGCTGGAATTGCTGTACTTTTAAATTAATTCAGTTCTGTTGTTCTATAAACATTTAGGGTTTAGTTTTTCTTATAACTTATAATTACTTTGAAATGGTCCCTACCATATCAGAAATGTCTAATTGCTTTAAAATATTTAATATGAAGTCATTATATTTGGTGTGGGGGGAGTGAGGAGTTTTCAGATAAAACAGACTTTAAGATGTATGGTGTGGAACTAACCTGAGAACTTACTAAGATCTAATTGGAGAAATAAAGGTAATGATTTAAAGTCCTCTTATGCAAGAGCAGGAAAGTCATATGTTGTTAATTCATAGCACTCAAAATTGCATTTGGTGATAGGCACCATTTTTTAAAAATATGTGACTACTTCCTAACACAAATTTCTTAAGAGTACGCATTTGTCTTGACAAGGGAGTAAGGGGAAATATTATTCTCAACCTAAATGAATCAAATTGATGCTAAAATTACCTATTGTGCTGCACAACTACCTCAGTCATACTCCAAATAATAAGAAATCTCCCAAGAGAGGTTATTCTGCTAAAAGCCAGAAAGATTTTTTTTCAACACAGAGAGTCACTACTTCCCCACTGGTTTTTAAAGTTTCTTATAACTGGCATTTTTGTGAGAGATGAGGAAACACTTACAAACTGCACGTTTGAATGAAAAAGAGGACAGGCCTTTAGCTCTGTTGTGTCTTGAGCTTTGTCAGTGAGGCTGAGCGGGAGCCGGAGAGGAGTTGAGTCTCAGCGCTGTGTGTCTCCCGGGGGTAAGAGGAGACGGCCAGCGATGCCATCCCAGCCATGTGGGTAAGACCCACTGCTTCAGGAGTGGCACGCTCCAGTCAACGCCAGAGGCAGGTACAGCAGAGTTCAGGAGGGTGCATGGTGCAGGAAACACTCAAAATCCAGGAAGGCTGACCATTGGTGCAGGAGGTCTGTCCCTGAAAGCACAGACACAGCACCCAGGGGGTTCTAGATTTCTTTGCCAAAACTCATTTTTCAGAAAGCCAATTTATTTAAAGGTCAATTTGTCAAATGACCATTTGATCAAATTTACCAATTATCAAAAGCTTGTGCTGAGAAAGAGTCTTCCTGGATATATTCAATTATTTTATTCCAGCTGTATTTTATTTTTATTTTTTTTTACTCCAGCTATATTTTAAATAATGTTCAATTTATTAAGTGCTGAGGGTCATAAAAGTCATTAAGTTTTCTTATGAGCATTTTCTTATGAGTATTTTCATGAAGAATAGGTTCCCAAGAAGAATATTCACCTTTAATATATTCAAGAAGAATATGTTCTTGATCATATTCAAGTAAAACATATTCTTAAATATATTCTCAATAAGAGTATATCCAAATTCATTTAATATATTGAAAAAGAATGTTCCCTAAAACAAATTGTTGGTATATTGAAAAATGTATTAAATTCAGTGAATTAGTCATTCAGAAAATTGCTCCTTCGGGCAATTATTTTTGGTGAACTGCTCTGTCTTCCATGTGGACTGGAATTCAGGGGGTAGGATTAGGGCTGAGATGGGAGTGTTGAGATCTGGAAAGAGGAAATAATGACTCTAGGTTAGATCGTAGTGAGGGCAGCCCAGGACACAGCGCCACAGCCCCAAATCTGGTCTAGCCTGTGGGAACAGGGAGCTATAATAAGCCTGGATGAATGGAGGCATTGGGCCTGAGGCTACTTATTTATAGTCTACTGAAACCCAAATTGCTCTGAAAACAAATACGAGGCTGGATCAGCAGAAGATGAAGTGCACTGACCCAGCTGTGGGAGAAGTGGGGATGGCAGAAGTTCAGAAAACAGGCCAGGGGCTGAGAAATTCCGCTGAGCAGGCCACATTTATAGGGTCTCAGACCACACTTGATCATCCCTGCTTCCTTTGGGCTATGTGTGGTCCCAACATAGAGACAATTCCAGTAGGATTTGGCTGAGGCTGTGGGCATCTGCTTCTATACAGATTCTGTCCTTGAAAGGAAGCAGTATTTTCAATTCTGATTTTCTTTCAGTCTCTGGCGGTGAATATGGAGCACAGCACTGGGCACACTAAAGTGGGTTAAAAAATGCTTGTTGACTTGATATAGTTATTTGTGGACTCTTGAAAACTCTTGTCAAGTCATTTATGGCCTTTCTCAAGACAAAGTTCTAGTTTACGCTTTCTACGGCAATTGCCCCAGTACGCAGAGTCTCATATTTCACAGGCATCTGCCTGAGGAACAGAAGCACTGCAGTCACACCCTGACCTTTGAGGAGGTGCTGGCTTGAAACCACGTCCTCTGGGCTCAGAGAGCTGAAAGTTCAGGGACATTTAGAGAATTGTGAAGATTAAAAGGCTCCAGGCATTTTTCTGAAGTCTCAGGTGAGATTTTATTTTCAGTAAATTCAACTTAAATGAAGTAAAATTATAAATAGCTATTGCTAGTAAGGGAAAGGTCTAACCATTTTCTCATGTAGAAACATTTCCAGGCTCTTTAATTACATAAAGCAATTGGGGTCACCTCAAACATAAAAAGAATTATTCAAAACCTAAGTCTGTTTGCTTGCTCAGTGACCACCTCCAGGGGCACGGCTCTACGGGAGATAAAATCAGCATCAGTAAGAAACACCAACTGAGGCAATTACAGAGTTGACATGGAAGCCTAAAGTTGGGGTCACATAACTGGGATGGGGAAACCCTGCTACACTGGACAGAGAAGCTTTTGAAGTGAAATTGGGGACAGTGCAAGGTAGGGAAGAATTGTAGACAGCATTTTAAGGCTGGAAAAGACCTGAGGTTACCTAGTCCCAATCTTTCCATTTTTCTCAAATGTCTCACATTTCAGATGAGGAAACAAAGGCCAAGAATCTGTCCTAGTGTATATCTGAGCTTCCGGGTTGCATATGGGTCAGTCTGTGTCTGGGAACTTGGTGTTGAGATGTTGTTGGGTAGAGAAAAGCAACTTGAAGTTTACTGCTATGGGGCAGAGCACGGATGACGTGTTTGTGGTTATTCCACCTGGCTCCCATCCCCATCCCTTTGGTGTTGGAAAATTCAGAGTAGGCATTCATATGTTTTGTACCGATGGTGAGTACGAAGAAGTCTGAAACTCAGAAGAGGAACTCTGACCACATGCATGACATCCCTGGATACAAACTCCTTGGTCAATTTCAGTACACCAATCTCTGTCCTCTTAGAGAATGACTTTCCAGTCCTTTCACAGCTACCGGGACAGTGAGTAGAGCAAGAAGAGGTCCATGTTCTGGGTAGAAGCTTGACCAGGCTGCTTTTCAGCTGTATGGCTTTTGGAGAGCTCCTTTTGGTTTGTTTACTTGTTTACCATCAAGTGTACATGTGGACAACACCCTTAGGAACGGGTTGAGGGACAGACATAAATACAAAGATCTCCCATGCAGTGACTTCCACAAATGTCTGTAAATTTCTGACTCTTTGCTGCAGATAAGGAGAATAACTAACGGCTCATAACAAACATTAGTTGAATGAATACATGAATAAATACACATTTAATGAGCAGTAAACACCTAATATTTGAAACATGCTTCATACTTTTAGCTTGTTTCACCTCAATCTCCTATGAGGTATTTTTATCCCCCTTCTTAGTTGAGGGAATTGAGGGTCAAAAAGAGGGGAACAATAGTCAAATTGGAACTAGAAAGTGCCAGCTTCGAAGCACCTGGCTCTGACTCCAGAGACCCACAATTACAACTTACACAACTGGAGAGAGCTCGACGTTGTTTCTGAAGACTCAGCACACCTGTCTACCTTTGTTTGCACGGGGTAGGCTCAGCCTGACAAGTTCCCACCAAAAAGGTTCAGGCCTGACCTCAAGGAACACTCTACTGAGGGAGGAGGGTGGTGCTGTGTCCTGGTGCGGCTCCGTGATCTTAGGAGAGGGCTGTTTGCACCCATGTTTTAAGAGACCAGAGTTTCTCAGTCAGCCCGCATTCGTCTCCCCGACTGCACGGGAAGCCCTTTGCAGTGGGAAGCAGATCCTGAGGGCAGCAGCCGTCATCCCCTCAGGAGAGACCACCTCTCACTCTCTGATCCACCGAGGGCTTGCCTCGGAGAGACTGTCACCCTACATGGGCTAGGTATCTCTGTGAAAGATGTCGCTGAAGAAAACGGGCTTTGGGACAAAAAGAAACAGCCACAGAGGATTTAATCCTCAGGGAGCTGACACTGACATTTGGTCATCTAAAACACATTAATTTATCAATTTTTTTTTGCAAAAGCATTTCCAATTAATAAGTTAGGAATGTCTGAATAGGAGAGTCAATATTTTAAAAATATAATAATCTACATATTTCCCTCCTATCCATCTGGGATAAATTCAACTTTTCTCTTTTGGAAGAAGGTTAAAATTTTCCTCATTTTTTTCCCTGTAATATAAATATCGAAGAGAATCTCAGGACTATGCTTACTCCATGTTCAATTTTAAAATGTATAACTGACTATATATAAACAACATCAATGACTGCAGTTTTTGAATAGAAATTTCACACCAAAACAAGACGTGGACAGTTCCTGGACTTTCAGGGCCTGTGTGTTGGAACCTGCTCCCTTCCTCTGCCCTTTCTGAGGGTGAACTGTTGCTCCTTCCAGGCCCCACGAGAGCTGTGTTGGTCTCAGCTGTGCCCTCCCCCCTCCTGATCCCTGAGTTGCTTGAGACAAGGGCTCTATCTTATCGTCTTTGAATCTCAGTACCAGTACCCAAGCCCTGGGCTCCATGAATGTTTGTCGAGTGGACAAAATAGGCCTGGTCAGAAGTACCCTCACATTCCCCTCACACCACCCAAGCTTACATCAATGACCTGATGTGATCTCGACCTGACTAGGCGCCAGCATAGGGCACATCTCCCATCTTCTCTAATTTTGGGGGAGCATGAGTCAGCGAGCCTGAGTTACTTCCCTAGCTCAATTGTCTGCTGTCTCTGGATGTCTTATTAAACTTCAAAGAGCTGTACCTCCTCCTCCCTCATGGGAATGGTGGAAGATGAACGAGACCACATCTAAGGACCAGGTTTCTTATTAGAGAGAATGGTTATTACCCTCACGCCAGCAAAGTGCCGATGCTCTGAAAATCCACCCTGAGAAGAACAACCAATCATGTACCTTTTCAACCCACCTGGGCTGCTTTCTGTTGTTAAACAGTACACATCCTGGAGCCCCTGTCATGTGACTCTGGGCCAATGGAGCAAAGGACAAGACAACAGTGAGAAAAATAAGCCTGAGCATTATTTTTGTGGAGGACCACTGACTTTTGTAACTTGCCTCAAGGTGCAGAGGTATTTAAAATAAAGAAATAATAATTGTTTGCCTATTTTGAGTTGGAAGAAAGCATACTGATGTGTGATCCATACACAGTTTTTAATAAAATGTATGTTAAAAAATACCACTGGTTTTTTGGGTTGCTTTGGAACTTATGTTTCAGTTAACTTATTTCGAAAATCTCAATGATTCTACGTTACCTTACATTTTAAAGTACATTTACATTTAGTTTTCCTCATCTATAAAATGAGTTATAGGGCATTAACTATAAATTGCTGAGTAAATAGCAACATTTCAAAATATATATATATACTTTTATGGACTGTAATTTGTGGGAAAAGTACTAATTTGGAATCCTTCTGTTTTTCCTGAGTGTATCAGGAGAATTTCAAGCCACTTCTCTCTGTCTCAGTCTCTCTCCTCTCTGTGTTCCACTGCACTCCAAGCTATAATTTCTGATTTCTGAATTTACTGAGTTTCTAAATACTGTGGCCTCCAACTACGCTTTTACCTGAGGACTGACTTAGGAAGGACTTTCTGGTGCCTTGGAAGCAGCATTCAGAAAACACAGCCCTGCCCCTCCCCAGCAAGGCCTGTGGAGCGGATCGGCAGGAGCAGGACAGGCCATAACTCATTACTTACCCTCCCCGACTCTCCTGGCCTGAGTTTGACTCCTTTGGTGTGACCTGGACATTGACTATACTAGCACAGAAGGATCTTATTCATGGCACAGACAAGGGAGAACAGAAGGTTCCTGATGAACTGACCACTGTCAGGAAAACCAGTGTCACTGTTAAGCTAAACACTTCACAGATATAAACAGGTATTCAAACAAAATAAAGCAACCGCTTTGTCTGCATGACGGTGGGAGTGGGAGGTAACACGGGGGAGGAAGAAGAACAGGCGGATTTCCTCAGAGTTCCAAGAAAAGTAAACCACCTGTAGGAAAGTCTGGGAGAGAGTGGTTGAGCCCCAGATCATTCATTCATTCATTCATTCACCATTATGGAGTATTAAGTCCACACCAGGCACCATGCAAGACTCTGGGAGACACAAAGATTCGGTCATAATCAAGAGGAGATGGCAGACACTTAAGTACAATAAGATGATTAAAGAGAGGGTAGAAAGAGAGGCATTTAAAAAGGCACAGAGGAAAGAGCGATGACTTATGTTGGAGATGGAGTGCATCAAAATCACTGAAGTCACCAGGGAAACGGGTCCAAATCATCTTTGAAAATGACCTATCTCCTATGCGTCTTCAGATCAGAGATGAGCAAGGGAGACACTAGGTCTTCTGGGATCATTATAAAAAGCAAACGTCCGTGACATCTTAGTGCAGACGGAGCCTCCCGACTTTGGGTTGGCACCAATCTTAGGTCAGAAGTGTGCAGGGCGGAATTTGATTCCCGAGTCTCTCCGATTTCTTCTTTATAAAAACCTGACTTTAGCAGGAACAGATGAGAAGAAAAGAAGTGCACCTCAGCTATTTAAACTAGCTTTAAGACATAGAAGCTCTGGAGCACGTCCTTCCAAACTTTTTGCAACGGTAGAAATGTTCTGTGACTTCACTCTCCAGTGACGCCGCCACTAGACACGTGCAGCACTGAGCTCTTGAAGTGTGGCTAGTGTACTGAGGAAATGATGTTAAAATTTTATTTAATTTTAATTAATTTAAATTTAAGTTCAGCCACACGTGGCTAGCGGCTACATTATTGGACAGTACGTCTTTAAAGCATAAAAGACCCGCTCCTAGACAACTGAGATGAAATGGCCAATTCAGACTAACAACTAAATTAACAAATGTGAGTTATTCTAGAATACAATTGGAAGAAAGTTTTAGACACCGTAAGGCTTAAACCCAAATCTAAATGCTTTAAACATTCCAGTTATACAGATATGCAGGTGTTCATCGATCGGCATTGACCAACCCCTGCCAGAGGCCTAATGATAACTTCTACCCGGCAACCCAACTCTCCAGTGAGTAGCTTCTGTCTCTCAGTTGTCATTCAGGCTGACTCCTCCCTTCCTGCTCTGTAAAAAGAGTAACTGCTTTCTTACAGAGTGCAAGTCTGAAATAGATTGTCTTATATTGGCAAGCCTATAATTCATATATGTGAAAGACTGCAACGAGGAAGAAACTTGTAAAATTACAATATTTTAGAAGGAAAAGCCAGTGTTGGGATATTAACCTGCTAGGAAGCTAAAACTAATACTTACCTAAAAAAGCAAGTAAATCCTACTCCTCAGACCTGACTTGTTCTTCGGATGTGAACAGAAAGGCAAAGAGGTAGATTTGGGGAAATAGCTTAAGAATCAGGTTGTTTAGTAATTTGTAGAGCAAGACTAAAACCACAGATACCTAAAAAGTCATGTACCCTGTCAAGTCAAGCTAATGTTTCCCAAATCTTGATGCACACAGCCAAAAACCAGATGTGGGAAAGCAGGAGATCACGTGAAATAACTTCTTGATAGGAAAACTCAATCAGGGGCTTCAAAACATTTATTTACTGTTTGAAAGCTGTATATTTCTTGACTATTAATACTTTTCCTGATTCCTTAGGCTCAGATAGGGGCAGGAGCGTTCAGGATTTGTAAATGTGCTGGCGTGTGTCTAGTTTTGAACCTAAATCTCAAGAGTTCTGAAGTGGTTTGTATTCTGTAAGATTCTCACTGGAGTGTGTCACTCCAAGCAGATTTTTTCTTTTCATGTTGCCCTGATGAGCTTCAACTTACAAATTATATTGAAAGTTTTTATTTGGATTAACCTCCATTTCTTATTAGGGAATCTTTGTTTAGTGGGGGATCAATATAACTACTGTCACTTCATAAGTCAGGTAACTTAGATACTAAGAAATAAAGTCGAGCAGCTAATTACCTGTCAAGGAATAGAGGAGGTCTCATGTTATTGGCTTCTATTATTAAGGAATTTATATTTTTAAAATGTAACTAAAGAAACAGTACTCTTAATTATAAATATATACTCCCAAATATATATATATATATATACACACATGTATTCTTTTGTTTTGTGACTTTTTAACTTATTACAATGGGATGCTTAAAAATGTTTGTCTGTAATAAGTTGACTTTATTTCTCTTCTTTTACTTCAAAGGCTCCCTAAATCTAAAACTTATTGTGACTCAGTATAGGAACTAGCCATCTAAATTAAACATTATATAATTTGATAAGTTATCGTATTTAGAGGATTTAAAAATCTAAATTATATCTGAAGGTGAACAAAACATCATGATTCTAAAGACACAATTTCAAATAAAGCTCAGCATGAATGAGATAATTCTAGGAATGCAAACGTTAGGATCAGAGTTTTATTACCTATGTAAGGACTTCGTGGGGCTAGAGGCCCTCGCTCTCTTTCCTTTGTCTTTGCTCACCCTCTAAGTCTTCATCCATCATTTCCACCAGCCTAGGGTAGGGAGGGAGACTGGTGAAAAATGAGAACGGCTTCTCTGTCAGTTAGTTCCTTCTTATTTTAAAGAATATAGTTTTTAAAAAGATCATTAAACATTGAACCACAAGATGTGGCCTTGAGTTTATAATACCAGCCATGTGATGTGGGTGTCTGAGCCCTTCCCACTGCTCTGTGTGTCCACCGGGAGCGGTGGGGGGAGGAGGGAAGTAAGCGTTCATGGATTAGAGATCCATGTCCCTATTAGCAAATCCAGTCCCTATTATTTGGGAAAAGTTGAGAGTCAAGCTAGGAAGATCAAACGCCTGAATCAATTCTGGGGTGAGGTGCCTGGTAAAGGACAGACTGATAAAAGAAAAACAGAAAGAATCAGGTTCCAAGAAGGGATAGAGTCAGAAATGCTCATGCCAAGAGAAGGCAGGCGGGGAAGGAGGGGTCGAGGAGAGCCGACATGGAGGGACCATGGCTCCTGCGGTGAGACACTGGGTGCCTTGTGTTGGTCCTCTTAAAGGATGGAATATGCCAGGGTGTGCTGGAGCTGGCTTGTGCCCACTTGGGAAATCTTCAGCAATCTTGAGAACCAGTTGTTGAAAATTAAATTATATAAACTTACAATCAACTAAACATTATCAAAAACAAAAATAATGAATACTCAAAACTCACCACTTCCTATTTATTACATTTTGTTATTATACCTTTTCTTGAGATTATTTGCACCTATTGCACTTGTATGTTGGAAATACTATGTAACATACTCCTGTGCATCTCTGCCTAACTCTGCATTCAGGGATGTTACGTTGGTGGCTTGAAATCAGCTGTAGTGGGAGTATTTATACCACCAAAGTCAGCAAATGCTACAAATTGGTGCTTGAGTTTTTTGTTTTGTTAATTGCCTAGACTTACGAAAGTAATGGAGAAAATATTAATAATACAAATTAAAATTAAAAGTGTGTTTTGTCTGTAGTCATCACATTGTGAAGAGACCAGCAAATTGAAAACTATTAAGTGATTCAATAAAAGTCGTTATATCATGACAACAAAAGACAACATATGTCTCTGTTGTTTCACTTTCATCTTACTCATCAATGGGTGAAGATATTAACCAACATTCATGTTAGAATGACATCTACTTGCCAATTGCACATATAGGTTGGCTGTGGATTTAAGATTTTGACAAAATCAATGAAAGCGTTCTGTGAGAGTCCAGTGGCTATGTGGAATTTACAATAAAGAGTAGTGTCTGTTTTAACATTATTTGTAAATTGTGTGCTACATATCCTTTATATCAGTAAAATTTATAATAAAGGTACATAGGCATATTCCCAGATACATATTTACACCACTGGAATATTAATCTCATTTCAATTTACTTATCTCTCAAAGCAGATGAAAACATCTGTGACTATCCAGAGGGAAGATAAGATTAGGCAATACATGTGAAAGTTCTTTATACATTGTTAAGTGCTATACAAATAATGATTGAGATTATGATTAGGGAAAGTTAAAGCACCTTTTTTCTTCTGATCCAGACTTTCTTAAAGGCTTTAAAAGGGAAGAATCTTTACTCTTTGAAATAAAGACTCACTGGAGAGGAGAGCTGCTTTATGGGGTCAGCAAAGTTGTGTCAATTTCATCTCTCTCTGATATTTTTCATGACCTTTTATCCTAAACTAGAAAATAGATAATTTAGAATGATTATTTCTATTTGTATCTGAGTTGAAACCGTTATGTTTTCCCAATATACACAGCTAAGAACAGGAAGATTTGAGTGTAATTTAAAAAAAGAAAAGAAAGAAAGAATAGCCCTGAAACATCATGGGAAATGAGGTAAGCAGAACATAATTACTACAAGTGAAATTTGGCTGAAATGACAAATTCAAAAGCCCAACTATTTCCATTCATGCTCTTGGATCTTAAATCGTTAAAAGTGGCCATGACTCATCTCATCCATGTGGGAACTGAATCAGAGGAAGCAACGCCATTTGTTCAGTGATGCTCATGGTTGTCACCACTTGGTTGACTTGGCCAACTGAAGAATGACTGAGTCAAGTCAACCCTGCCTAGTGTTCACCATCTGTTCACATTAAAGTATGAAATGATGTCTCATCCCATTCATGAACGTGACTCCAGTAAAAAGAAGAAGTGGAGGAAGAGATCTAATTACAATTCGGGCAGTTTTTCTCATTACTTTATAACTTTGCTTTATAAAGTATAGAGTAGCGGTGGTCAACCGAGGTTGCTCACTGGAATCATTGATTTAAAAAATACTGAATACTAGATTCAACCAGCTGAGATATCCATTTGATTGGTCTGAAGTGGGACCTGAGTCCTGGTATTTCTTAAAAGCACCCCACGTGATTTTAATGTCAAGGTGGGGCTGAGAACCTCTGGCTGGATGTCGAATGTTTTCCTTTATTAGATTCTTCTCCAGAGATCAGGTTCATTAAACACAAGTCAAAGCTTGTCTTCATTATGTGAATATCTTGTCAAAGATCCAGGCTACAATGATTTTTTCCTCACTTTTGTACAAAATATAATTCTCATGTAAAAGTTGAGCTAGAGTAACATTAGAGAGTGAATAAATGCTACTATAAAGTTAATATTTTGAAGATAAGAAAAGGCAGTGATAAGCTATCATTTCCCACAAATGTTTAAGAATTGTCAATCATCACTTAGTGTAATAAACATCACCTTTATCTTAAACTAGTCTTGGACTCCTCTTTTCTAACAATACTGGATACTCTCTTGAACCCAAACCCCTCCTGGAACTTAACTCTCCACGTTGGAATCAAAATTCCCAGTGTTTCCAGAGCTGTTGGCAGCTTTCCTCTGGCCAGAGATAGACGGTCCATTTACCCAGGTGCAAGTTTGAAGCATTTGAGGGCATGGCCTGAGGTATCTTTGTGGCACTATTCTTGAGAAGTCCTTGCCATTTACCACGCTGAATTCTCTCTACCAGGAAGCAGGAAAATGACTGTTACCAACACCTAAGTCCCCTCTACACTCTGGCCTGAAACACACAATTGCCTTCACCGACATTTGTTCATTAATTTAACAGTATATAAGAGTCTGTACCGTATGAGATGCATACACATCTGAAGGTCTCTCACTTGAAGCTTCTATATTATTGTAATAATATGCATATGTAAATGGTTGTATTTGAAATCATTTATATCCCAATATTGAATCATCACAGTGCTCTCATGAGCTTATTAAAGGCCAAAGAGGTTACATTGGCCTAGAAGGTATTTCATGTGACATGTAGTGGTTGTGCCAATGGACAGTCTAAGGGAGGGTGTTCACATCCTTTCCAAAATTCTTCATTGTGCTCCCAAAGCCACCTCAACAAATCTGCTCTCCAGTGGAAACCAGTGAACTTAACACAACTTAACATCAGAACCAGCGAGTTAAACACCATTTTAAGACAAATCTTCTAGATGTCCCTTCTACAAGATTTTCATTCTGATGCTTTTTCTATAAAAATCCTGGATCCTCCCCTGGTGACACAGTACTATAGTGTATTGAATTAGATGACATCATTCCTGAGAGATTCCCATCTCATTTTTACTGCAGTGAATCAGAAGTTGTAGAACCACCTAACTAAGGTTGTGGAATTCAGTTATATTCAGTTGACAAGCATTTCATATGTATATCTTTGTGGGAAATTTAAAGCTACTCAGTAGATTTGTGGAAATGCATCTAGGATGTCTGTCATCTTCATTTTTTTATTATAAGATTGTAGAGATGAAGGAATCAAACAAAGAAGACAGGCTTCAGAGTCTGACAGATCTTTTCGTGGATGTGTTCCCCCCATTTTGCATGGGGAAATCCTGCTCGTCCTCCAGGTCTGGGTTTAAATGCCTTATACTCTGGGAGGCCTTTCCTAGGTTTCCAGTCAGACAGTCTCTTTATACCCTCTACTTACTAAATACTCATTTGTTTAATTTTTCTCTTCTCTGTTAGGAATTAACTCCATGATGGCAGAGAGGATGTCTGTTCTGTTAACTGCTCCATCTATCACCAGCACCACGCATAGGGCCTGGCACCTAGTATGCGTTCGATGAATAGCTGCTCAATGAATGAATAACAGTGTCAAACGTGGTGTGTTGAATATGCACCATCCACCAAAATAAGTATCTGATATACATTATCCTATCTAATCTTCATAGTGTGAGTTTTACCATTTCCCTATATTATCAATGAGGATACGGGCATACAGAGACGTGGAGGCAAGACTGAACTCGGGCCTGGCTGTTTCCAAAGCCCGTGTTCCACCTGCAACATCCCATAAGAGCCTAAATGTTACACTAAAATACTATATTTTACACCAAAAGACTATAGAATTGTTGCTGTTTCACAGGATGATAAATGTGTTTGAGTCCTGGTCTAGCCGCTTACAGCTGTATGATTCACGGGAGGAGGGGGCTGGTTCAAAGTTATCTTTCTTCAAAGGATGAAATGCAAAAAACAGCTATTTTCTAAAATTCTTAGAAGGTTTTTCCTCTTTTATTCCTGTAACTGCTTAAAATTGGTGACTTGTTAGCAAGTGGTACTAATTTACCACTTATTTGAAAGCTTTTCTGGCTTTGCAGGTAGTGCCAGTGGCTGAATTTAGATTTCTGAATCGTGGCTCGCGTGCAGGAAAGGTGGCTCTTCAGTAGAGACACATTCAGAAAGCAGAGTCTGTGTTCGCCCAGAGGCGAGGCAGTGTTTTCCGGTGACTCTGCTTGCAGACAGCTTAACCACAAAGCAGGTCATCCAGCTTATTTTACTGCTGCTCTGCTGACAGTTTTATCTCACGGAGAGTACAGGAGGCAATCGGGAACAGTTTCTCAGAATCTGATTCTGACCAATAAGGAGAAATGACTGGCAAAATTGGACGTGTTGGGCACATCAGGAGGAAAATGACTATTTATTCCTAGAATATATGCTGTCCAGAAGCTGTGCACCTTCAAACTTTTAGAAAGCAAATGTGAAAAAAATCCCAGAAAATCTAGATATGTGAGTCCAGACTACAATTCTGGCTGTGTAACTGTAAGTGATCCAGTTAAGGAAGAAAAGAAGATTGTATCTTAAAAATGCCATGCAGGGGCCGGCCAGGCGGCACAGTGGTTAAGTGCGCATGTTCTGCTTCGGTGGCCCTGGGTTCGCCGGTTCAGATCCCGGGTGCGGACATGGCACTGCTTGGCAAGCCATGCTCTGGCAGGCATCCCACATATAAAGTAGAGGAACATGGGCAGGATGTTAGCTCAGGGCCAGTCTTCCTCAGCAAAACGAGGAGGATTGGCAGCAGATGTTAGCTCAGGGCTAATCTTCCTCAAAAAGAAAAAAAATGCCATGCAGTTCATGTTAGGCTTCAGGGGGACCAATAGAGAAATGATTCGTTGGCAAAGAGGGGAAGATTGGTGTTAGGAAAGCTGAATGAAGAAAATGAACTGTAGCTTGCGAAAAGACTCAGGGCAACCAAAAGGGCCTTTGGAAACTCATTCAGATCAGAAGACCAAAGAAAGGTGTGGGCTAATTGCTGGAGCCAGCGTCGGCAGGTCATGGGGTGACGCGGAGAACGCGGAGAACGCAGACGTGCTCGGCTCCTAATCTGCTTGTGTCCTCTGTAAGGGACCTTTGAAACATAAAGGAAATACTGTGAGGGGAAAGGAAGCACAATTTAAAACAAGAAATTGCAGGAGACGACCTTGCTGCTGCAGGAGGGTGCAAGACTCCTCTCTCAAAAGAACTGCACCACGAGTTCCCAGAAGAGGTGTATAAACCTGGCGGAGGACCTTCCAGTAACGGCACACGGAACACTGCAGATGTGCAAATGTTTCTCCTACTTCAAATGGGGAGAAGTGAGTCAACAGACTAGACAAGCGGTTCTATGCCAATTCTTGGAAAGTTTCTAAGATCTACTGATGAAAGGACAGAGTTTGAGAGCCAAGAAAAAGAAGTTATAAGACGATGACACAGTACGAGCTCACTAAGACCACATCTTCTAGACCAGATCCTTTCTTCCAGGGTTGCTGGGCTCATCACTCCATCCTCAGTGGTCTAAAAGCACATTGTCCACATTCTGTGCGCTCTTTTCTCACTGGGGTGCAGCTGTTTGCTTGAAAGGCTACTTCCTACACTTGGCTGTGAGGAACTTGAAGGCAGGCACTTACATCTTTATACCCATAGTGTTTCTATGAATGATACTCACTGAATAGACACACTAACGGCAGATAAAAGAAACACACTAGAAAATTTTATACTAGTACTTCAGTAAAGCATCTCATAACATCCTAATGACATCCATGTGAACAAGAGGGGGTAAAAATATATTGGCTGCAGGGGAACTAAGAAGATCAATAACCACTGGAACCACAATACTGAAGTTGTCTTTGAATAAACGAAATGAACGAGAGGACTTGTGTCTGTACGTGCAGCAAGGTTCCGTCTTGGGCCCTGTCTTGCTCCACATTTTTAATCAACAATTTGAATAAAAATATGACTTACTGAATCCATGGGTGACACAAATTTGGGAATGACAGTATAGAAATCGGCTCTTAGCATCAGCATCTGAAAGCATTTTGATAGCATTAGAAAGGCTATTGAAAATAGTGGAAGGGTCCAGCCTGGTGGCACAGTGGTTAAATTCACGTGCTCTGCTTCAGTGGCCCGGGGTTTGTGGGTTCAGATCCTGGGTGCAGACCTATATACCACTCATCATGCCATGCTGTGGCGGTTTCCCACATACAAAATAGGGGAAGACTGGCACCTATGTTAGCTCAGGGACAATCTTCATCACCAAAAAAACTAAAAAGTGAAAGAGTGGGCTAAATGGAACAAGATGAAACTGAACAGAGATAAGATATGATCGGGTCCAAACAGCAGACTCCACATGTGCAATGTGTCTAGGCAGCCACATGAGCATGAGGGCTTCAGGGTGTGAGCGGATGTGAAACACCAGCCATGCGGTGTGGCTGCCGTGTACATGAGTGTGATCTTAGATGCAAGAAGGAAAGTGCAGTCACAGAGTAAAGGGGGAAAGACAACTGAATATTCCGTTTGAATCTGGGCTTTACATAACTCCAGGGCTGTGGGAACCGTGAGTGAACGATCATGAGGAAAGTGAGAGTGTTCAGTCAGCATAGAGGAGAAAAGGCAGCAATGTGAAGAACTGGATGACCTCACTCCATCAACTTAGCAGCAGGTGGTAGAGAACAGAGGGGCTCTGGATGGGCCCGAGAGGCAGAAGCAGACATGGCGAGGGGCCCAGGGCAGAGACGCTCACCTGAATCCTCTGGGCAAACTATTTATTTTTAACTGTTTTAAAATTGTGAACTCTAACACACCTTCAAGAGAGCAATAAGGATAGACGGGGAGCACACGAGAGCATAACCCCCCCTGGGATGAGAAAGCGGACCCTTCAGCACTGGGGGCCCCATGTGTGTGTCTTCCTTATTCTCTTTCCGGAGGTGAGCACCACTCAGACTTCCACGATACTCACCTCCCAGCTCTTCTTTGTGGTTGCACCACTTTTGTACGTATGCTTAAGCCATTTCGTTTAGTTGTGTCTGCTTTCAGACCTCACTAAACACAGTCCTAGAGCACGGGCTCCTTTTCTGTCATGTTTCTTTTATTGTATGTGCAAAACTCGTTCACATTTTGTGTAGCTTTAGTTTGCTAAGTTTCATTGTTTTTAAACAATGAAATTGAACCAGATTTTGATGGTCTTGAAGCTTACCTTACTTGCGTTCTTTAAGAAAAAGAACACACAAATCTTGTTTTTGCGAATTTTATAAAAACATGTGTGCATATGAACACATTGCTAAGGTGCCTCCTAGCCTTGGAAGAGGTCAGGGCGAGTGAGGGGCCTAAAGTTTAAGTTTCCTTGGCTTCATGGAAAATACTCTTCTGAGCGAGGCATTCTATTGTAGAAATATTCCACAATTTACTCATCGGTTCTAATGTTGATAGACTTTTGGTCTGTCCGTAAACGTGGGGCTGTTAGAAGCAAACATGGCCTAGGGGAGCGCTGACCAACAGCACTGCAGGGTGGCATGTCTCGTAGTTGTGCCGTCCAGGACAGTAGCCCCGAGCCACGTTCGGATACAGGCACTTGAGCTGTGGGTAGTGCAACTGAAGAGTTGAATTTTAAATTCAAAACAATTTTGTAATTAATTTAGATTTAAATAGCTACATGTGACTAGAGGCTACCGCACTGGACAGTGCCATTCTAGGGTGTACACTCAAGAGCGGAATTGCTGGGGCCGAGGCAAGCATGTATTTAACTTTTGTAGATATTGCCAGACTGTTTTGCAAACTCATTTTAACAGTTTACTCGACCAGGAGTTACATGAGCTCTTGTTGTTCCACTCTCTCACCGACTCCGGCGCTGTCAGACGGTTTAATTTTAGCTATTCCGGTGGGTGTGCGGGGGTCTCTCGCTGCAATCGTAACTGAGCTTTCCAGATGATTAGCGATGTGCACATCTTTATACACGTTTATGGCTCTTTGGGTTTCCTTATGTGGATTATCAGTTTAAGTCTTTGCTCATATACTATCGTCTGTCTATCATTTTCTTACTGATTTGTTGGTGTTCTTTATAAATTATATATTATAAATACAAGTCGTTTGTTGATTATATAATTCAAAAATATCCACATGCAAGGAACTTTAAAAAATATTGATACTCAAATCTTACTCCAGACCAATTAAATCAGAATTTCTGTGAGTGGGTTCAGAGCGTTTTTAAAGGTTTCCCAGGTGACAGTAGTCTGCCTGTATGAAGGGGAATAGACTAGAATTTAGTGCTAACCATCAAAACGATCTCTCTGAAGCAGTTATGGCAGGGATATGTGGACGGTTCATGGAGTCAGATGGCCTGAGTTTGCTCCCAGGCTCTGGGAGACTCTAGGCTTAGCTTCTCTGTGCCTCCGTTTTTTAATCTGTGAAACTGGGTAACAATATCAACCAGACAGTCTCTGTGAGTACTAAATGAGCAATTGTATGTCCAGTGCTTGGAACCGTGTGTGACACATGGCAAGCACTCAGTGAGTATTAGTTATCATCACCATCATCAATAGATTAAATTAGCTGCCTTACACAGTAGTGAGGGCCAGTGTCTTCCTTGATGGGAAAACATCAGAAGCCGTTCCTAAGAGCAGGAACAAGCACAGGTGCCCTTTTCCTCCCTTGTCCAACACTGTTCTAGAGGCATTAGCCAATCGACCAGCGACAAGAAATCAAAGAGAGGCATAAGAATTGATAAAGAAGAAAAACTATCTCTATTAGTTGATGATAGGATAGTATATCGAGAACACCCTAGATAATCAATGGTTTTATTGAAAAAATAAAATAATTCAGTAGTGTAGTAGGTATGATATTAACAGGCGGAAATCAATATCCTTAATATACACAACCAACCAATTAGAGGACATGATGGTAGAGAAAACCTCATTTGCAGTGAAAACAAAGAAGAATGAATATTTAAGAATAAACTGAACAAAAATGCATAAAATTTATAGAAAAAGCCTTTAAAATATTTCAGGAGGAATATACAAGAGTAAACTAGAACAAATGGAAAGATATCCTCTGTTCTTGGATAAGGCAACTCAACATCATAAAGATGTCAGTTCTTTCTGAACTCATTTATAAATTTAACACAATCCTGATGGAGCTCTTCTATGGAGTTAGATAAGTTGGAAGTAAGTTTGATATAAAAAAGCAAATATGCAAGAATAGCAAGAAAAATACTGAAAAAGAAAAAAAAATAGACATTAAAACTCAGTATAATAGCTTCCTAATTAAAACAATGAGACACCAGCGCATGGATAGACAAGTAGTGAGCAGAAGAGAAAGCCCAGGTGAATGTGTAGATGTACCAGAAGATACACACAGTATCTCAAACAGTGGGTGATGATTGACTTTTAGATGAATGATGCTTTCTAATAAATAACGGGTAACCATTTGCAAAAAAGTGAAAACTACATTCATATCTTGCACCAAATACAAAATAAATTCCAAACGGATCTGGGATCTAAATGTAAAAATTGAAACCATACAAATACTAGAAGACAACACAGGTGAAATCCATTTAAATTGGCTTTCCATGACTCAAAATGCAGAGGCAGTTAAATAAAAGATTGGTCATTTTCACTATAAACAAATTTAAAAATTTTGCATGCTAAAAGACACCCTAAACAAAAGACAACTGACAAAGTAGGAAAAAATATTTGCAATATGCATCACAGACAACAGACTAATCTCCCTAATATATAAAGAACTCTTAAAAATGGAAGGACAAAGGGACAAAAACCCAATAGAAAAATGGGGAAAAGATAGGAACAATTTACAAAAAATAAAAAATAAAAAAGGCACTTAAACATATGGAAGCTATTCAAACTCACTTATAATTACGTAAATGTAATTTAAAACAACACTGAGATATCATTTCTCTCCTATCAGACTGGCAAAGTTTAAAAAGCATGATAACATATTCCATTATGAGACGGTAAGGAAAAGGACCCTCTGTTACACATTGCTGGTGGGAGTCCAAACTGATATGACCCTTCTGGAGGGGAATTTGGCAATTCCTAACAAAACTACACTACCTTCTGACTCAGAAATCCTAATTGTAGGAATTTCTCTTGAAGATACACCTCCAACAATATGAAAATACATATGCATAAGGTTATTCACTGCAATATTGTTTTTAATTGGAAAACATTAGAAAACACCTACAGCCCACATAAGAGAGTGATTGAATTAACTATGGTGTAGCCACAGTATGGATTATTATGCAGCCATAAAAAAGAATGAGGAAGATCTCTATGAACTGATATGGAGTGACTTCCAGGATATCCTGTTTAGTGAAAAAAGCAAAGTGCAGAAGAGTATATGTAAGGAAGAAGGAGACATAGGAATACATGCGTGTATCTGCTCATTTGTGCAAAAAGAAATATAGGACGGTTAAACCAAAAACTGTGAGATTGGTTACTTACGGGGACAGGAGGAAACAGGGTGGGGAGAATGGGAAATGTAGTCCTGATCTTGGAAACATGGGGATGTTTCACTTAAACATAAATTATCAAAGTCAAAAAGAACGTAGGAGGAGCTCAGAATGTAATACAAAATGAACAGAATGGAAATGAGAAGAACTAGCTGAAGTAAATATGGAAGACTGTATTTTGACCCTAAATGGTAAGATTAAAGATAAAACTAAAGATAAAGATAAAGTGAAGACAATTATTATACTCTAGTTAATATTTTTTCCCCACAGGGGTGTGGGTTAGCAATTCTAAAATGACTTTATGTGTGTACCAGGATTGAGCAAATAAGTAAATATATTTGTGGAGGATGAAAGCCAGTTTTCTCACTGTTAGAAAAAGAAATAACGAGTAAGAAAAGGGAAAAATATGAATGAACTCTGTGGAATTTGATTGGACTTGGAGGTATCAGGATAAACTCGTGGCTTTAAAATATTTATGCAGAGAAATTGCTATAAAAATAGAGATGTGCCCATGTGCACACATGTGTGTATTTCTTAGATGTATCCAACGACAAGGTCTAGAACCAACAACACCCCAGTGGCAATGAGCACACCCAGCACGCCGATGTTGGCTTCTAAAGACCATTCTCCAATACAAGGAACCAGAACTCTTTTTAAAAACGGTTGATTCCAGGGATGGGTCAGGGAAAATACAAGATGAAGCTAGAATATCTTGTGCTGCTAGAAAGTAAGGAAGTATTTAAAAAGATGAGGATAGCATGTTGAATAGATACAGGCATCAACCTGTGGAGCTCCCAGTGGCCAAATCTAGGACAACTGGAGTAACAAAGGAAATAATAATAGTATGGCTTATAACGTATAGATAAAAATAAATATCTATGAAGCTAGGCTAATAAAAATAAACAAGCAAATGGAGGAGAAGAGATAGCTTTTTCTTACAGGAGAATTCCAATAATAAATATAGAAGGAATGGCAGAAATAGAAAATCACCTTCACATAAGTGTTGCAGGCAAGATTCATCAATGAATGCTAAAATTAGTGGGCAAAAGTATGATATGCAACAGAATATTTGTATAGTCTCAGAAAGTCTCTCCACAAGGTACTTATAAGTTACGAAGGGGAAAATAGTAACTTTACATGGAGAAATCTGGCAGACATTACCCTTACGAAGTGACCAAAGTTTCATCACCATCCTAAGACATATCGACATCATGTACTCTTGACATGATGCTCTGGGAAGGACAAACATCACTTCTGTGGTATTCTTGTCCAAAATCCATAACTTCAATTTAATCAACAGAAAACATAAGCCAATTACAAATTGAAGGATATTCCAGCAACAAAACAAAACAAAACAAAACAAAATGGTTGATAGTATTCAAAAGTCTCAAAGTCGTGTAAGACAAAGAAAGGCTGAGTACCTGCTACAAATGGGAGGAGACATGACCACAAATGCAATATGGGCCCGGGAATTAGATTTTGGACCAGAAAGAGGACATCAGCAGGACAACAGGCAAAACTGAAATAAGGTCTAGAAATTAATTTCCTGACAATTACATTATTGTGATGTGACATGCTATATTAGTGGAAGTTGGATGAAGGATATATTAGAACTCTCTGTACTATTTTTGAAACTGTTTGGTAAATCCAAAATTAGTTCACAATAAAAAGTTTAAAAAATAGAGTGGGCTTTCAGCCACTTGAGTTCAAGTAAGGAAGAATCACTCAGTGGGAGGTTGTAAAGAGATTCAAGCCATAAAGGGGTGGTCCGATTCATAGCTTCAAAGTCTCTTTAAACCATGAGCTTTTTAGAGAATGTTGACAGAACTCTTAGCTTAAAAGGTGAATTGTAGGATTCGCCACAAACTTTGATCCAATGTTTATCCCCTTGACTTTGTAGAAAGAAATTGAACAGTTAGCTCCATTGTACTTAATTTCAGCAAATGGGGCATGCTGTGAGGATCACAAGGTATGTTATGAAATATGTGAATTAGTTTACGATGCAACTCCCTTCGCTTCAACTTCCAAGACTTTGAATTCTGGAGAAAAAATTCACACTCATGGATAGTTTTCAGCCACATTCCAAAAAGCCATTCTAAACTATACCAGATAATCACAAAAAAAGACTCAAACAAGTGAACTCAGGTGAAAATTACACTCTTAAGGAGGGTAGATTCCACAGCAGTAACTGCAGCAGGGTCCCAATTGTGGCAAAAGTAAAAATACGAGCATGGGAAAGAGTCTAACATTTTACATGATAAAATATAAACAGTAGTTAACTTGGAATGGTCGGAAGTGGGTGTTTTTTCTTTGCTTATCAACAATTTTTAAATTTTCTACAATAATTATATTACTTTATAATCATAAAACAATGAAGGCTCAAAAAGTTTTTTTAAAAAAAAGCAGTGTAACAATTTTTCAGGTCTCTGAATAGTGAGTAACCACTCCAAACAAATGGATGTAGCCAAACATAAAATATCTATACTCCAGATAGTCATTTTTTAGGATGACTGCCTTGAGGCTACAAATAGGAGCTGGTAAGTGAATTTTCTCCTATGGTCACTTCAGTTAAAAATGTCAAAAATTACTCAGAGAACAAGATTAAGCATTTGCAATTCTTAAGTTAAGAGTCTCATGGGAAACACTAACATCTTACCCTAATTTATTTTTTTAACATTTTATTTTTTTAAATGAAAAGAGAACACGTATGTTGTTTAGGGAGAGGAAATAGATATGTGTGTCGGGGTATTTTCTTCTAGTCTTATTTCACCTCATGGGGCATATCTTAAGTGAAAAGGATTAATTTTGCCCTGTTCTTTAACCTAGTATCCATCTCCTGGTGACCAGAGGCTACAGCTGGGTTTCTGGAATTTTAATGGGCATCTGAGCCGGCGGAGATTCTGATCCTGCAGGTCTGGGGGGAACCTGATGTTGCACTGGGGCCACCTGGGGGTTTGTTAGAAATGCAAAAGCTTGGACCTCACTTCAGATTTACTCAATCACAATCTACATTTTAACAAGATCCCCATTTGCCTTATTTGCACACTAAACTTTGAGAAGCTCTGATCCAAAGGATCCAAAATAGTCTAGTTGGACTTTGGGTTTCCACACTTTCCTATGAAAATTATTTAAAGAAGTAATAACATTAAAAAAGAGTATAGAAACCAATGTTGCCACTGAACTCTGTGAACCGACAGCACAACTTTGATTTGTAGAACTGTTTTTAGATAGTGAAAACATTTTCCTTCAAATGGAAATAAAATTTCTTTGGTTCTCAGGTGACTTTAAAGTTAGTTCTTGTTGGTTTTTCGTCCTTATGCTGAATGGGTTATGTACTAATTCAAATGCAATCCCTTACCCCGTTTGTCTCTCACTTGAGAAGGATCATTTTAGAATCTGTTTTTCCATATTCTAGTGGCATAATGAAGAACCTTGAACCTTTCCGATGCTTTGATGATAGGATTATAACTGGGATTAAGTGGCATAGTTAACAGCATATCTTTGTTTCTGATTTGCAAAAACGAATACATGAGTTTCTAGAGCTCTCCAATAACACATGAAAGGAAAAGAAAATGGAATCCATGGGTAATTTGGTGAGTGTAAATATTAAAAGAGGAAATTAGAGTGATTACCCACAAGCCACTAAATTACTGTATAAGTCTAATTTCTTTATTCACAGATGACAACACTTTTGGATTCTGGAGAATTATTACTTCATTTGAGGAACAATCATACTATGGCTACCACTTTGAAACTTTGTAACTGAAGAACCCTGACATTTATGACTATTTTTCTCTGAACATCTTAACAGTGAACAGCTTAGGATTCTAGCTAATAGGGGTCCAAAAAGAAGCGATTGTGTGGCTAAGTTTAACACTGAATTTCAGTCTTACACTCTCAACTCTCATCAGTTTCACTGGATCACATTTAAACTCACTGAAGCCATCCTACCAGAATCTTCCTTTCGCTGTAACCATCTGACACTCACTCCCACCAGGATTGCCAACAAGACACACTGAGAATTTGTTCGCTAACATAAATGCTAATAAAAAATGAAGCAACATGTATTGTAAAAATAAAATGGGACTCACTAAATATATTTTAAATCAAACCTGTTTTTAAAAGCCTAAAAACAAAGAACATACACATTCAATTAGCACCATTAGATAGGAGCTGATAGATTGAGCCTAAATATTTGAAAGTACAACTGTAGAAAATCAAAAGAGAGAGTGTTTTCAGAGTCACTGCCACGTCCACCGCAGCTGAATGTATCACTGCAAGACGCACGAGTTAACGCTGCCTGCAGAGCACAGAGGGCGCCTGGAAGAAAAGGAGGAAATGGCAGTGCTTCAAGTTACCACCTCCTGCCCTGAAATGCCTGCTGGTGGAGAACAGGGGAGAGCAGAAACCCGTCTCGGGTCACAGGGAGCATTCTCATAAGCTTTCCAACCCTAGTGTGTTTTGGTTATGTTAACCTTAAAGGCCATAGGCAGTTTTGCCAAGGGAAGGTCATACCAATAACATCAGCCTGTGGTTTAAGGATTTACTATTGTTGTTTTGCTGAGGAAGACTGGCCCTGAGCTGACATCCATGCCCACCTTCCTCTACTTTATATGTGGGACACCTGTCACAGCATGGCTTGACAAGTGGTGTGTAGGTCCATGCCCGGGATCCGAACTCACGAACCCTGGGCCGCTGAAGTGGAGTGGGCGAACTTAACCACTGTGCTACCAGACCGGCCCCTAAGTCATTTTATTTTATGATTTACAGAGGTTTGCGGGTAAGTCGTGATTCTTCATCCTTGTAGGACAATGTACTTACATGGAAACACTGTCTGACCCTTTGACAAGTTTCTCAGTGTTGGTAATTGCTTACATCCTCCAAACTAGAACCAAAACTTCTAAATGAGGGCTGTAAGTTGTGATATTTTTAGATGATAATTCCCAAAGTTTTCACAAAAAGCATAAGAAAATGGAGTCATTTAAAATAATGTTGAGTACAAAAAGAGCAGACACAGTATGATAAGCAATTGGTGCAGTATGACACCATCTTTAGAAAGCTCGGAAGAAGCAAAACTAAACAACGTACTCTGTTAGAAGTATGTTCATTTGTGATAACACAAGAAAACTAAAAGCAGGAGCAAGATTCAAGATGGCTATACGCCCTCAGGGGTAAGCATGGATGGGGTCGGGGCGTAGCACATTATTGGGACGTGTACACACACACACACACGCACACACATGTGCACACATTTGAAATTGTAGGGATTATCCTCTTAGCTGGGGTACCATTTTGCTCTAGAAATACTGAGCATTATGTCCTGTCAAGAAAATACTTTTCACTGTAGTTTTCAATTTATGGTAAATATTTGGTGATTTTTTTCCAAGATCCTAATCATTAAATAACACGAATAATTATTTTAATAATATTTTTGTATATTTTCTTTTATTATCTGACTTGCTTTTTTTTTTTTAAAGATTGGCCCCTGAGCTAACAAACCGTTGCCCATCCTTTTTTTTTTTAGCTGCTTTTTCTCCCCAAATCCCCCAAGTACATAGTTGTATATTTCAGTCGTGGGTCCTTCTAGTTGTGGCATGTGGGACGCCACCTCAACACGGCCTAATGAGCCATGAGGCTCATGAGGCCCCTATTCAACTTACCTTTTAAACAGTGATATCAGAGTAAGACTAGTCATTTTAATTAATCAATGAGAATAAAGGAAATTTCAGATTACTCTGCTCATATTTGTAGTTGGTGTTACATGTTCATACTTTTGATCAACGAATGCATTATTCCTAGCAGATATTTCTGAAATTACGTTTTTGTTTCCAGAGACTAGGTGCAAGTGGACTTTGATTTCCACTAAATTGTGTAGAAAAAGGCTCCTCTTCCTAGTAAACCAATAGTGGGGAAAGCAAGCAAGGGCGCCTTTAATTACCAGACCTGAGACTCTGAGAGAGCAATCTCCTATTGATATCACACCACAATTTCAATAAAATAAGAAGCATCCGCCATCATTCCAGGCAGGCTGGAATCCAAGAGAGAATGGGGTGAGATTAACACTCAAATTCTTCCAATTTTAGAAAACATTGTAGAACCATTCTTCCATCCTTAAAGGGATGGAACATTCAGCAGGGCTTGCACGGCCCCCTTGGGGGTATCTGGAATAGATCTTTTTTCCCTGCCGAGCACTAGAGGCTTTACTTCTAATGGGACCAAGAGGCAAGCTGTCTGGTATAGGTGTAGCCGGCCTCCCCTGCTCATTCCCAGCCGTATAAATATTTGCCTTTACGTAAAAACAGAAAACCTCTCTTGGAGACTGTGGAATACTTTTTGGGTGAGAGAGAGAAGAATAGAACCTACAAGTTAACTAATTTGAAAAAAGTTCTGAGAGTCTAGTCTGAATTTAGACAGATTACTTGAGGATGAAATAGAATGCTCTGCGCTTCTCGAAGAACCTATTTAGCTCTGCCAATCCCCAAACGTATAGATTTTGAATGAAAATGTGTAAGTAATTAAAAAAATTTAAAAATCCTTCAAAAGACACCTTGAAATAAAATCTGGTAGTATGGAAATTAATCGAGGCAAGTGAAATTCAGCTCAGACATGATAGGATGAAATAAGCAACTGATAATTTTTTTATGCCTATCATATGTGGTCTCACTTTTAATTTGACATGAAAAACAACCTTTACTGTACCTGACGAGGGGTTCTTTCTGATTTACTCCTACACCATTCCCAGTCTGAGAGGTCTGGTTTCTGACTCTCCTCATGAGAAAGTCTTCTTTCTGGCCCTTCCAAAAAGGTGGTTTCTTCATAGTTAATGTCACCTCCTGTTTTTTCAGAAAGCAGTAGATCAACGCCCCTTTGACTGTGGGAATCCTGTTCAGCCTCTGTAATATCAGTATTCGTGCATTTGTTGATGCCTTTCAGGGTGGAGCTGTCCAGACAGGGTGTAGTGCTGATTTCCACTTTTATGGCGTTGAAGATATCACAAGAGTCTCTCTGAGAGTCTTTTGCAGTTTTGCACTCGTAGTTCATGAGATTGTGATATGATGTAGAATTTTCAGCATCGTCATAGTAATCTTCATATGCTATTTTATAAATTCCATAACTTCGTTGGAAAGATAGATTGAATTCAAAGCCTCTCCTCTTGGCTAAGTAAAAACAAAACCAAATTTCCTTGGTTAGGAAGGTAGATATAAACAGTAGTTGGATATACATAGTGAATAAAAATAGGAAAGTGTATTCAACCTGATTACTATGAAGTTAAATCTATCTCCCTTTACTTCTTGACAATCACGAAAAGCAATTATGCCTCACAAATTCAAGTCATCTTATCACTCTGGGCCTAACTTTTTCACTTGCACAATGAAGGGCTTGAAATACATAAATCCCAAGGGCCCTGCAGACTTTAAAGCGGTTTTATGTAACAAAAGTGTAACCATAAATTAGAAAGCTCTCATATACATTCAGTTTTAGTTTCAGCAGTTTTAGTCTACCAATTATCTGTACACTTCTTTATTTGGGGATAAAATATATTCATTATAGAGGTTGGCCCCGTGGCCAGGTGGTTAATTTCGTGAGCTCCACTTTGGTGGCCCGGGGTTTCGCTGGTTCAGATCCCGGGCGCCAACATGGCACCACTCATCAAGCCATGGTGAGGCGGCGTCCCATGTAGCACAACCAGAAGGACCCACAACTAGAATACACAACTATGTATGGAGGGCTTTGTGGGGAAGAAGAAGAAGAAGAAAAAAGATTGGCAACAAATGTTTTATCTCAGGTGCCAATCTTTAAAAAAATATATATTATTTATAAATTTTGTTTTGCTAGAAATTAATTATTAAGTAGCTCTTAATATTATATGAGTTATTCAGCTGACAATACTACCAACAGATATAACTGCTTTAAATATTTTTATGTATACCATTCCTGACATTTATATGTTTATAAACGCATATGTTAAAAATTAGACAATGCTGTAATCTAGTTTTTAAACTTTTTAAAATAACATGTACATTTCTGATACAAATAAATTTGGAATGAATTGTTAAAAAGAGTGAACAGATTTATATTTCTGTGAATGGAAGCACTTTACAACATGTCTATCAACGTGAATAATTACAAGATGAGTTTAGCAGGGATGCATAAAAATTTTTATGTTTTAAATTATGTGAAATATGATGGTATCTTAAATATAGTGCTACTAATTGGTGGAAATGGTACAAAGTCTTAGTAGAATAATAAGTGAAAATGTGGCAGAAAGTCCTACAACTTTTGTGTGAATGTCATTAAGTACTAGGTAATTTTTATATATTGAGAATGAAGCTATATCAAGACAGTAGACAAAATGCAATTTAATGTTTTGGTTTTCATCTTTCAAAACATAGATCATTTCAAAAAATTTTTCTACTTGGATAACTGTATTTTATAGCAGACATTTCCTTAGTGAAAAAATTTATGAAAAGTTATAAAATTTCTATGGGAACAACAGGTAAAATTTGATTTATTTTATAATACATCCTAGTGTCATTCACATGCTGATTCGATTCTGAAATTTTCCCAGAACTGAAGATTTAAAAGCCAATTCTGCTGTCTGAAAAATAGCGTTTATAGATATCATATATTACTTTAGCCAAAACATTCCTTGTTTGAGCCAGAACACAAACAAGAATTTCTTCAAAGAAATTGGAATTCAAAGAAAATGGAAAAGTAGAAACATATGTTAATAGTTTATATACTGTCTCATTTATAGTTCTGTGTACCTTTTCTAGTAATATAGTCCAGTAAAATTAAACTGAGATTTTTAACTTTAAAAGTGTGAAAGCTGATAGAACTAAAAGGATGTTTAAATTATTGATAGGTTTCCCTTTTCTCTAAAAATGATATAAAGTGACAAATTGTCAACTCAGGAACATTAAGCAAAGAAAAACTGTCATAAAAATACAATTTTATCACACAACGTGATAAAATTGAGTCTGTGGCTATATATTTTATTAGCTGCATATTATAACTATGAACCATGTAAAGCAAAAATGAGTAACGTTTTTGAAGGAGTGTGCAGGTTTTGTCAATGGGGAATCTGCGTGCATGTCATGAGGTGCACGAGGCAGTCTCAGGCAATGGGAGGAAAGTGGGAGTGTGGTGGATATTGAGGGGAGATGGCACGTCCCAGGACCAAGGGATGCACACAGGTCAGGCCACGTGACGCAGCAACAACCCCACACAGGAAAAAGCTTATTGGTGCCATTTTACAATTGAAAAAACTGAGACTGATAGAGAAAACCTATCTAAGGTCACTTACCTGGTAAAGATATTTGAATGTAAAGCTCACTGATTTCAGAATTGGAGTTATTAACCTCTGTGTGAAATTGCTTTACTATAATCAGACCCATGAGAGAAACAGGGTAATGGAGGCAGAATGTCCTGGATTTGCTGTCTTTAACTTATGGGAAGTTCATTAACTATGAAGTGTAACCAAGAAAAACATTTCTTGTTAGTGACTCCTTAACACGAAAGGTAAATTCTGACTGAGGTAACTAATGGAGACAACACGTTATAACAAGACAACAGAGTTGACAATGTTTGACTAATAGCTTACAAGAACCTTCAGAACCATCAGAATGTAGTCAGGATCTTTTGAGGTCTATACTACACTTAGGAAAAATATAATTTAATATTTGTTCTGGAAAGCAAAACCCTGGATAAAGCCTGAATTAGCTCTAGTTTTGCTTTTAATCACATCTTGCTAATTAGGATTTTAGACATAGCTAATTATATCAGCTTATAAAAATAAATAATTCTTCAGAGTAATGTCACCAGATATTCTCATTTTGTCAAAAAATGAAAGATGAAAAACTGAGTAAAAGTCATGTCATGCAAACAAAATGAGTCTGAAAGCCATATCCAACCCGTGTGTCTGCCACCTGGGACCTCTGTGTTAAAAATCATCCTTTTTTTTTAACACTTTTGTTTTGAGATGATAGTAATATAGATTATTGTTAGAAACAGGAGAGAATTATTATTTCCGCAAATTATTTTCCATTACTGACATCCGTTTTCTGGTTGCATGACTCTCAGTTTCCATTCAGTGAAGCTGAGATGTAAAATTATATTTACATCTGCAAAATGAGTTCATGGTAAATATGAGTTAGGAGAAAACAGTTTCCCTTCCTTGCTTCTGGAGTTCCCTGATAAAGAATGTAAAGGGTTAGGGGCCGGCCCTGTGGCCGAGTGGTTAAGTTCGCACATTCCGCTTCAGCGGCCGAGGGTTCGGATCCTGCGTGCGGACATGGCACCGCTCACTAGGCCATGTTGAGGCGGCATCCCACATGCCACAACTAGAAGGACCCACAAATAAAATATACAATACATATGTACAAATATATGTACTGGGGGGATTTGGGGAGAAAAAAGCAGGGGGAAAAAAAGAAGACTGGCAACAGTTGTTAGCTCAGGTGCCAATCTTTATAAAAAAAGAAAAGAATGTAAAGGGAGGGCTCTTAGTTTATTATGGAGAAAAAGCTTAAATGTGAAACTGGAGCCATAGTCCCAAAGAATCAAAGTCCTATAATTGATGAAGCACCCGCCCACCTGAGGATGAGCCATCTTAGGGTCTTCAAAATTCTATTTTTGGAGCCGGCCCAGTGGTGCAGTGGTTAAGTTCGCATGTTCTGGTTTGGTGGCCCGGGGTTCGCTGGTTCAGATCCCTGGTGTGGACATGGCACTGCTTGTCAAGCCCTGATGTGGCAGGCGTCCCACATATAAAGTAGAGGAAGATGAGCATGGATGTTAGCTCAGGGCCAGTCTTCCTCAGCAAAAAGAGGAGGATTGGCAGCAGATGTTAGCTCAGGGCTAATCTTCCTCAAAAAAAAAATCCTGTTGTGTCATCCCAGCAATGGAAACTTTACAGTGGGTCCTCAGACAGTGAGAACACACCACATGTATTCTCAGAATTTCCTATGGCAGAACCTGCGATCATAAAAACGATGGAGCCATTGGAACCATAAGCATCTTAAACTAATGTTTCTCACAATGTCTCACTTTTGAAGCCATGACTTCTTCTGTAAGCCACATATTTCAATGCCTTTCCTGAAATTTTAGAATAAATACAAATAAAAGCAATGGTAATTTTAGAAGAAAAATGTCATTTTGATCTCGAAAGGCATGGTTTTAATTTCAAACATGAGATGTAAACGTGATGGTTGACTCTGCTGGCCTGCTGCAGGCCCTTCGGTCTTGTGCAGGAGAAGACAGAATCCTTCCCAGACCATCTGCAGTGATGGAGCTGTTGCATTGTGTTGCTTTCACTTCTGATAGGGGTGTCCGCTCCTTAAAATGACTGCCCTGAAGCACTTCACACAGACTTTCCATTTTCGGTGGCACTAGACTTTTCTTGTCCTCTCACAGTCTTAAATACCATAAGAAAAGGCTAATTCACTAATTTAGTAGCAAAGTGTTAATGCTTGATAGAACACTAGAATTTTCAGGCTGGTCAATTATTTTTATACGTTATATGTTCTTTTATGTGTCCCTGCAAAATTTATTACTAATTTTCTGTGTCATTGCTGCTCTGGATATTAATCTCCAAAAGCAAATAATTATTATAAGTTCCATGGTTATTTTATTTTAAAAACATAGATGAATTTGGCATCTATTACAATAAGACTTTATGGCATACATAACACTAAAAAAAAAAAAACACTGGTCATTTGAAAAATACCTAGACATATTAAATTTTAAATGTCATCAATGCATGGAAAATGACTAGTTCATGACTAATCAATGGTTATAGAGTAACCTAATAAGTGTTTATAGAATAACCCTGTCATAGAACTGAGTGTAGAATATACTTCAATATTCTCCAGTTTTCACACCTCTAAAATAGTCTGAGACGAACTGTTTTTATTTACCCTTTCTTCTCTGTTAAAGAACAAAATACATGCTTATTCTGAGCAAAGGACCATTAATGGAACAGTTAATTCAGTGTATGCTAATGCATTGTCTTCCTGGCAGAGTCAAAATGTGTAAGTCAGTCCTCAACTTGTCCTGTGTTCGTGTGGGAACAGCCACACTCCAGTGGTTCTGTAACCGACCCACTTCCTTTCTAGGTGTGCCTTTAGAACACATTTGTTATTTGTTGGTTTTTTTTTAAGTAGCTAGCATAGCTAGCTTCATACACAAACGTACATTGACAAACTCGCCCACCTTTGTCCTTTCTTGAAACTGAGGTGTTTTGGGGTGGGGGTGTTGCTTTGTGTGTATATGTGTGTTTTCTAAAAGCAGAGACAAACACTTGACATTTGTTTTGGAACTGTTTTCAGGCACTCTGCAACCACATCCAAAACCCTGGAAGAACATCGCGGCACCGTAAGGAGAATGCTGTCTTTACTGTTCCACTACTAGCAATGGGCTGAGCCATCATGAGTTTCCAGCTCCTCAAGGAGCTCATCTCTTTCCTACTAGACTTAGGAGGGGATTCATTTTCTACTCTGGGCTCAGGGCTGTGGTGGACACCACGTCTAAGGGCCTGTGTTGAATGAATTCTGTCTCTTCCTTTCTTACCTAAAATAATCATGGCTCTAAACCTGCCTCATTTAAAACTTAGGTCAACCCTGTGTTATGAATTGTTCCACAGTTTCTTCTTACCTCTCACTCGCCCTCAGCCTCTTCCTCCCTGCTCACCCGGCTCTCCACGGACCACTTTTCTGACCTGACTGACTGCGCTCTGCACCGACCCCAGCGCTCTGCACCGACCCCAGCGCTCTGCACCACTGACCTTTCCTCCCGTCCGACGCCACCGCACAGGCGCTCTGCTTGCAGTCGATGATGCAGCCACAGGGCAGGTGGGCCCAGCGTTTGGACAGGACGAACACTGGGGTCACAGTGGTGGCCAGCAGGGTTAGGAGGAAGCTGAGTGTCTCGAAGGGAAGGCTCTGAAACCCCACGGCGTGCTGGACCACCATGTGGACCTGCAAAGGCAGAGAACTTCAGAGCTGTCCCAGGACCCCATTTTTGCACCTCGCCAAGCCTCTCCCCCTTCTGCAGGCTCCTTTCTGGGCCGCCGCCCTGGTTTGGGCGGTGGACCCTGGATCCCCTGGGGCAGGCCCGCCGCTCCAGGCCGCACAGGGGTTTGGGGGTTTCGCTCTTGAGCCCGCTCTGGGCCCTCCGCCAGGTCAAGTCTCCACCAGGGAAGCACAGTCCACAGCGCGAGGGACGCTACCGGGAAAACGAGCGGGCGTCTCCGCGACCTGCACCTCACATCCCCGACCCTCACCTCCGCGGGCGCTTGTCACAGCAGGGTGCCGCCCTGCCACTCTCGACGGGGCTCCCGCCTGCAGGCTTGAACAAAAGCCTGTTTTGTACCCCGCCTTCTCCCACTACTTCTGATGGCGCCTCTGCTCTCTCTCCTGCTGGGCACGGGCGGCGCCCCTACCGGGCAGGGATGGAGCGGAGAGAAGGGGATGACAGAAGGTTGGGGGAAAACGCCCCTTTTACTCCCTGCCTCCTTTTCTGCACACTCCCAGATGTTGCTGCGAGAGAAGAGAACACCTTTGGCCAGGACGGATCCAGGGAAACTAAGTCTCCCGCCCAGAGCGCTCCCCGCCCCCTGCCCAGTTTTGAAACGGGAACTTCAGTAGCCAAGACTCCGTGGGCAGCCAGCCCAACCCGCGAGCTGCCCTCCTCCCGGCGCGTGGCTGAACCGGAGACGCATCGCGCGGTGGACCGAGCGGCGCGTGTCTCGGGGACGCCGGTGCCCACGCGCACCGCCCGGCACACACCCCGCGCACGGGCGACCGCGCCTTTACCATCATGGGCAGCCACAGGACGACCTTCGCCAGCGCCAGGACGAAAGAGAAGCGCCTCTGCGCCGCGCTCACGGCGAGGCTGCGGGGGCCGTGGACAGCCCCCCGGGACCCCCCGCCCGGCCTCGGTCCGAGCGCAGCGGCCGAGCTCGGGGGCCGAGTTCCCGCGCCCCGCAGGGCAGGGCCCGCAGCGCCGTCCGGGGACCGGGCGAGCCCGCCGCCCGCGGTCGGAGGAGTCCCGGGCGTGCACGCGCCGCGGGGCATCGCCCGGTAGTTGGCGCGCAGTCTGGGCGGCTCCTCCGAGCACAGCAGCTGGTGGGTGAGCGGCACCGAGAGGCCCGCCAGGAGCGCGAAGGCCGCGGAGTACACGGCGAAGGGGAGCAGCACGTAGGAGCTGGAGCGGTCGGCCAGGCAGCCCCAGGGCGTGCGCACGAAGGCGCCCCAGCCGCCCAGCGGCGGCGAGGCCAGCAGCAGGCTGACCGCCCACACGGCCAGCGCCGCGCCCAGCGCCCGGCCCGCTCCTCCCAGGGCCGGCCCGCTCCCCGCGGCCCCGCGCATCGTGCGAAAGTTGTACGAGACCAGCAGAGTCGCCTTCAAGTTGCTGGAGAGCCCCTGGCACAGATACAGTAAGGCGGAGGTGGTGCACAGGGGCTGGAAGTGGTCAGGGGCCTCTTTTGGCCACTGCAGGAACAGGAAGATGGTCACCGACAGGACGCTCATGAGGTCATCCCCAGACCACGAAGCCACAAGCGTGGACACCACAGTTCTGTTCTGCATTTTCAGCAGGGACACCAGCGAATAGATGCTGCCCGCCAGGGCTGCCAGAGTCATCAGGCTTGTCAGGCAAAAAAGATAGATATTCGGAGGTCCTGCTGGATCCGTCGAATTACGATTTTCTTTCTGCAAGCTAGAGTCATTAGTTGATAAGTTACTGAAAAATACAGACATTGTCCTGGGTCAGTATTTAATTTCCCTTTCAATGAGTCTGTAAATACTCTCAAAATAAAGCGTGGCTGTTAGTTGCAAATCAGATCTCATTTTCTCCTACAAGTTTCCCTGCGATCTCCCCCATCGATCCAGCAGAAAATGGTCAGGTATGTCTCCTTTATCTCTGACTCAACCCATATTTTAAAACTGGCTTCCATTTAAAGCATCAATAAGAAACTTTTCAACATTCCAATTAAAAACAAACCAGAAACTCGCTCCCAAAACCATCAAGTTTCAGGCGTGAAAGCAAAAGCTCCTCAGGTAGACTGAAAAAACCGTGATGTCTGGGTCCTTTTGGGTCCTTCTTATGGAGCAAAGCAGCTTGTAGCGTGAGGTAATCAAACTCTGTTCACTTTTTAGGAGCAGTAACATGATGCATTTGGTTCCAGAGCTGGATTAAAAGGCAGAGAGATTTTCAGGTAGGTCTCAGCTTTGCCGATGCAGACACACACACACACACACACACACAGCACAGCTACCCGTGGGAACCGCGGCGTTCTTCAATCAGCCTGTGATCCTCATCCTCGGAGCTGCAGGAAGGAGGAGTCAGCTCCAAGCAGGAGAGAAGCAGGAACAAAAGGGAGGCGAGTTCAGTGTCTGAGCGAAATGTAGCACATCTTCTCAGCCTGCCTCCTTCGAAGCAAGAAACACTGTCCTTGCTAAGCCTGCCCCTTGGGTTTCGATACATAAAACTAGCCCGAATACTTGCTCAGGCTGGATGTGAATGACAAATACCATCTTGAGGGATCCAGGCTACTCCGCTTATGGGCTGCTTTTATTCTTATCTAGAGCTTTCTAATTCATAATCCATCAGAGGAGGAATATCATCAATGCCATTTCTAAAAGAATAGGATGTACCAGCTTTGTTTTTAAAATGTATATTGTACTTAATAAGAAGAATGTCATAATGGTCTTCATTACACTAAACAAGATTTTGCAGAATCTTTGGGTAGAGCCATACTAGCTTTAGGCATGTAACTATTTTCTGTCAATGTCATCCAGTAAGCAAGCTGCCATTTGAATAAATAGTATGTCTAGTTGTTAAAGTTAGATGGCATTATATAGGGCTAAACGGGAGGTTACCCCACAAAAGCATTCTTAACCAGAGTATTTGGGGTGTTGTGTACAATCATTGCATCTCTGAACTCATTTTAAGAGCTGTCAATTTTGCAAGATGAGTGGCTTAGCAAAGAAGTGACTGAAAGCAGTAGTTCTGGTCTGGGATTTATTTCCCAGGATGCTTTAAGGTAGCATTGCTCCTCAGCTCAGATTCAAGACCTGGGATGGCCAGGTCCTGAGTGGAAGCAGGGGAGGGGATGGGGAAAGCTGATATGGTGATGATGTAAATGAAGGGACGTGGTGATAGAACTCCAACCATTCCTGTCATTTTAGAGGTAACTGAAGCTACGTTTTGAACCTGGATCTGTTCAAGTGGAAAGTGATTGTCCTGGTCCCTGCTGGCCGTACCCTTCACTAAACACAGCAGCAGGTGCTCTGCCTCTCTGGGCCTGTTGTCTGAGTGCCCCTTCCCTCAGCAGGTGGAAACAAGCCTCCTGTGACAGCCCGCTCCGCGCTCCGGCTCTCCCTCCTGCAGTGTGGGACCCTGCAGTGTGCTGTGAGTGGGAAGGGTCTGTGTGTAAATTCGTTTCTAAATCATGTTGCTCCAGAAAGCACAAAATAATAAACGGACCTTATTTTTGATCGTTATCAAAGGTCTGTGGCATCCATTCTGTCTCTTCTCTCAGATCTTATTCTTTGCTGCCATAAACAAAAATATCATTCTTCAGTATGTATTTAACCCTGGATTTTCAGTTAGGTTGGACAATAAGTATCACATTGCTAAAATACAATGAGCAGAAATTAGTGATATCTGTTGCAATACCATTTGATGCCTGAGGACATTCCCTCTATCATTACCATCATTTCTAGGTTTTCCACTAAATATTAATTTGGAAAAGGGACACTATACTACCATGTTGCCCCGGTGTCTGGGATAGGACAGAAGGGACAAGTGGGTTAGCACACTTTCACAACTGCAGCCAGTGGGGCACTGGGAGAGATGCCCAAATTTGACTCCTGACTCTGCTGTTGCTGGCTATGTGGCCTCTCGCAAAAATCTTATACTTTCTCTGGGGATCTGTTTCTATATCTGGAAAATAACGGTCTTGACTGGATTGTTTTCAGATCCTTTTAAGTTCTAAAATTGGGTGATAAAATTTTTAAATAGTTCAGGTTACCTTTATCTTAGTTTTTCTTTCTGCCTCCTTCACAATAATCCATATTGTCATAAACAACAGGTGGAAGCCTGTAAGAGCTGATGCTGGGGTGCATCTCTCTCCCTGCTATGGCAGCAGGGAGGCCCTTATGGATACGGAGGTGGTGGAAGGTTCAAGCGGCTGCAATCTTGGGCCAACTGAAGGTTCATGGCTGCCCTGAGGTCTGTATGGACCCAGAAAGCTTTGCGCGAGTGGGAAGTAAAATGCGTTGTGTGTCCCTGAGTCTTGGGGGTTGGTCGTTACTGGTTGTAACCAGCTCGCCCTCACGTGGATTGGGATGCTCCCGCCCCACACGGGTAGTGAGTGGTGGAGCCACATTTCAAAGTCGTCGTCCGGTTCTGCGTTCTTGATCACTACAGACACGTTTTCTAGTTACCCCTCTTAGCATCTCATTCTTGGGAACACTTCCAGTGGATGTTGATGATCACAAAGTCTGTTTCTGCTTTCGTTTCTCAGAGAGCATGTTTGAAATGTCTCATTTTTCAAAATGTTAATTTATGAACCACGTTTACCAAGCTTTATGTTTTATAATACATACATGTTATATATACACGTCTTTTACATATGTATAATAAATATGTATTATATATATACTATGTGTCTATATGTATAATACATCTATATTAAATATGAGTTTTTTAAAGTTGTAAGCCCTCCCCTTAGCCATAATCTCATTTTCTTTACAATCATCCTGAGCTAACAAAAAAAATGCCTTTTAGATAACCACATAACTTTTAGAAGACCGGGAAGAAAGATTCCTAAGTAGCCTCTTTATGCCTTAAAAAAATGTACTCAGCTCTTGTGAATGAGCCGCGTTTCTCTGTCTGACTTGTGATAAGCCTTTATGTCTCCAAATATTTAAAATTCTGTCTTCAAATTACTTAATAATGCAAATTTACCTTGATTTAAATAGAAATTGTGATTATGCGAGAGAGCCCAGGTGAAGACTTGTTTATTGCCCCACTGCTGCTCTGGTTACTTTCAAAGTGTGCCCAGGACAGCACTGCAGATGATGAAACAACCCACAGAGAATTCCACGGCAATAATTCCATTAGGCTCTGAGTTTATAAAGTCGTTGATGTAATTATACCTTTGCAAAGCACTGCAGGCAATTCATTCCTCTAAAAGTCTAAATTATATCTCAAAATTCTCAAAGAATAAGAAACAACATAAAAAATTCTAGCCGAATACGGGAAAATAACATCCTTAGCAATGTGGGGCTTTGGCAATAAAAAGATAACCATAGGACCAATTGAAAACATTTAGTCTTGCTTTATGAAAATTTTAAAAAGCATCATGGATAAAGTTAATCATGAAGGTATAATATTTCTTTATTTCTAGAAATATAGCATTATGCAGCCAAAACGTTTTAGAGGATTAGCCCAGCTTAAGACTCTTCTTAACTTACCAAAGCTCAAATGAAAGATCTCATAAGCTATCCAGGATAGATATACACACGCACTTGTATAACATATGAATAAAATCTAGATTTTGTAAATATAAATTGTAAATATATAAATTTATAATATATGATCATATTTGTATAATATCCAGATTATATAAAATACATGCATAGTCTGCTTTATGTTACAATTTGGCAAAAAATAACTAGCAATTTGGCATCATAGGAGAGCTCAATGCTGTGATTTATTTTCTTCTTTTTCAATGTCTTATCAGAAATCTATGATACTTAATACAGTATAATAACTATAAATAAGGACACAATTTAACTTGGCTCCAAGTCAGAGAGACTAACTTTGTGAATCTAATCTTTAGAAACCTGGTAAGCATACCACCAACCCAGAGATGCCCCGCGACATTAGTGGGAGTGGGGTCAAAGGTTTCTCAAATGGGAAATTCCATGATTTTTTTAACCTGTTCCATGGATGGGACAAAAATTTGGAGGTATGTGTGTGTACACATGTAGGTATGTATGTGCATGCATACATACATTTGTGTGTATATATGTTATTGTAGAATAGATACAGAGAGAAATAAGGTTGGTTATTAATGGTCACTGCTTATTCAGATTTACTTATTCTGGGCAAGGACCTTGACTCTGGTAGTTATGTAAGGTCCACCTCATGGTATAATAAAGATAATGTCTCGAGGAGAGTTTTTATGTAAGCTGTGTGATTGAGAATGGCTGAACCTACCCATAGGACAAAAACGTAGACAATATATAGCTATTCTAAACAGAATTATATACTATAAACTTTCATTCATTCATTCAATACCTATTTGAGTGTCTAAAGGTCAGACAACATGCATTAGTGGTAAACAGAACATTATCGTTCCCGCCCTTGTGAAGCTTATGGTCTAGTCATTTTTCATGCTATCTTCTTCCTTAATTTTCTCTCTGAAAATAGCCTTTCATCCCAACGGATTCAATGCAATAAATATTTAATGCTTAGGATGAAGAATGTCCTGATGTACAGCAAATTGACCAAGTCTTAAATCAGTAATGAGATAATCCAGGGGGCACCCCTGTACTTTATTTTCAGGAGGTCCATTTGAGCTACAAGTTTTCGAAGCAATTTTTTCAACATCTTAGTGTGTCAAGGGTAGAACAATATTCTGAGCTAAGTACTATCACTGTAAGTGAAATCCAAAGGAGTTCTGATGTTGATTTTTAGTTTCTTTTCACTAGGCAGCTGGTGAAAACTCTTAAGGAGCTGTGAGGATAGTTCTTGGTTCTAGCTTGGTCCAGATCTCTCTCTCTCTATTTTTTTTTTCCTGAGGAAGATTAGCCCTGCGGCAGCATCTCTTGCCAATCTTCCTCTTTTTTTTCTTTTGGCTTGAGGCAGATTAGGCCTGAGCTAACTTCTGTGCCAGTCTTCCTCCACTTTATATGTGGGTCATCACCACAGCATGGCTGACGAGTGGGGTAGGTCTGCACCTGGGATCTGAACCCACAAATCCGGGGGAATGAAGTGGAACGCACTGAGCTTAACCACTACACCACAGGGCCAGCCCCTGGTTCAGATTTCTCTTCATCTTGCATGGTCCAGGTTATGCTGCTCCTTAATTATTATGTGACCCCCCCCAATTCCTGTCCCGTAGCAGTGTGTGCTTAAATAAAGCCTTTCTCAGTATTTTCAGGAATTTCTTAGTCTCCACATCTATAAATGCTCCAGGTTCACTTTAAGTGCCAAAACTTCATCAACCATGTTCTCCAAGATGGTTGCTCTTTCCAGGCCTTTGCAAAACAAATGCCACTTGCCCTAGGAGTGGCTTCTCTCTCTGCTCAGTGCTGTGGCTTTGCTTTCTAACCTGAGTGCTCTGCCCTGTAGGAGCATCATCATCTCGCCTTGAGGTGATATCTGGGGCGTGGTCATGGGAAATGAGTTTTATCTTACAGCTTTTGGCAGGAAGAGTAATTTCCTTATTGAAGTCTTGGTATACTTCACTAAGTAAAAACATGACTTTGAAAGATTTCTTGGTTTATTTTAGGAGTTGGCAAACTATGGTCTGTTTTTGTAAATAAGGTTTTATTGGAGCGTAGACACATCCATTCGTTTAAGTGTTTTTGTGATTGCTTTCAAGCTGCAATGGCAGACTTTAACCCTGAGTAATCGTGACAGAGACTGTGCGACACACAGCAAAAAATGTTTACTCTCTGGCTCTTCACAGAAAAAAATTGTTGATCCTTGGTTTATCCGAAAGAGAAGCATTTCAATGCAGGGTAATCTCGATTGTAGGATGTCTGGGTCATTTGTGAGATTTGACATAATCCCACTTTATGGGTCTAACATATATAATAATATAATATATAATAAGTTGTGTACTATATGTATAGGTTATATACAACTAGTAATATCAGTGGCAACAATAATAACAGCTAACATTTACTCATTTCCTAGAATGTGCTGGACATTCTCCTTATTTTCATGTTTTAATAATTTAATTTCACAATACCATGATGTGGGTATTAGTTTTAGCCCCATTTTCTGGACAAAGATGCTGAGGCACAGAGCGGGAATAACCCACGTAGAGCCACAGAGCCCTGGCTTACAGAGGCAGGATTGTCTGCACTTTATTTTCCTGCCCTAGCCTCTAGCTTTCTTGCCTTTGCAAACGTCCTGTGAGCTTCAACAAATCAGAGGGATTGCTGGGGAGGGAACTTCCTGAGGGTTCCGATTTCTGAGGTCGTAACTCAGTAATCCAATGAGGATGGCCACCTGCTCTCTTTCCATTTAGTATCACTGGGCTACAAGGGTTCCAAGGCAATTATCTTAGTGGCTCTTGCTTCCTTCAGGCGACGTGGAGTCTCATCCAGACTCCACGGCTGAGAAGTTAGAGCCTGCCAGCACGACCACTTGTTTGAGGCGATGCTGTCCTTCAGTGACAGGTGGGAGTTAAATCGACCTTGCTCCTTGCCCTCAGTCACTGTCTACTCACAAGGGCAGAGGTGTCCTTGGGCTGTGTTGTGAGAAATATCCCAGGGTTTGGGGTGTATTTGAAATGAAAAGGTTATTTATTTATGAAGGACTTTTAAAAATCTTGAGTGAAAGAGGGACGTGGTGAGGGCTTAGAATAGTCCTGTGGAGTGAGAGGTGATATCGATTATCTGATCACTGCGGTGGCAGAGCCAGAACCTGACAGCCTGAATGTGGGTCCTAACTCTCATTGGGCTTGCTCTGAATCCCTCAACAAGCCACTTAATCTCATCTACGGCTCGGCTCCTCTGTCTTCATAGACAGGATAGTAATGCCTATTGTGAAGAGCTGTAGAAGTTCAGATGATAAGCATCATAAGACCTTAGAATAAATCATGATGAGTTTCTGGTATATGCATATGTCCATAACTTGCAGTTTCCTTGGAAACCTCGCCAGTTCTGGGTCCTGGTAGACCGTGGAGGGGAAGCTTTTGTGGTAAGCCATTTTCTCCTCCTTTCCTCCCATGTCTGATGCACATCAGGACCACAAACGGCACTGTGCACATTATGCCATTTTTCATTTGAGGCTCAAATTAATAAAATGTGCAATTAAAAGAGGGAAGAGAAAAGGAGTGGGGGAGAGAGAGGATATATCGCAGCCCTGAGGTGTCTAGGCTGAATATCTCGTCCTGGGTGGTAGGCGTTGGGGTTGGGAGGAATGTGGCTGGCCTAGAAGGTCAGGGTTAAGAGACACAGACAAATTGATAGACACAGATGTATTTTAAAAGTGATTTGTTCCAGAAAGGATTTGAGACGACAGTCATTAAGTCAGACTTGAAAATGGGTTAAATATAACTGTAAAGATATGGGGAAAAAAAACTCCAAACAAAACAAAACTACAGAAGAAAACTAAACTACGCTGTCAGTGTGCAGAAGGAATGATGATTAGCAGTTTCATGTGTCCACACAAACGGAAACCATACACGGATGGAACATGCTTACGTCTTGTTTTTCTCGTGGATCAAGGCTTCTTGGAGCTCACTTCGTATCAGCACTTCGTTCCTGTTATTTAGCTGTTGTGTTTTTGACTGAATGGATGAACTCTAATTTATTTAATTAGTTCCTCAGTGAAGAACATGTAAGCTTTTTTTCCCTATTGTTTTGCTCTAAAAAATAACATTGAGTGAACATCCTCGTAAATACATCTTTTTGTAAGTACATACACAAGGTATGTTCTTAACATTGGAATTGCTAAGCCAAAGTTGCTTTAAACTTTGACAGATTTGGCTATATGCCTACCAAGAAATTACACCAACAAAAGTAGCATAAACTCAAATATATTGTGGGGACCTGGAATTGGCCACCCCAAGATATGTCTCTTTGGCATCAGGATTATTTGAGGCTGATTGCTTTTGATAAACTGGGACAGGGAAGGAGGCTCTGAGGAATGGAACTTTCCCTTTGTTAGGACACATTTACGTTTGTAAGGTAAATCTCTATCTGTAAAGGTGCCTCCCTCTCTGTACCAGGAAGAAGAAAGGAGATGACCTTCTCTCTAAAAGCTCTTAATCAATACCAAAGGCAAGGACTTAAATGTGCATTTTATTGTGCTTCTCTGGTAACCTCCTGTAACTGACTTCCCTCCCCCTCCCAACTTTGGCATTTCTGTAAAGATTAAGCATCTTTCTTTAGGCTGGGAACCGATTGCGGCGCTCATCTGTGACACCCCCCAGCCCGAGGTAACACACCTGCCACCCCGCGGCGCTCACTGAGACAGCAGACCTATCTGCTGTTTCCATCAAGAGCTGTGCTGACAGAGCAACCTCGTGACTATTGTAAAAGGGACATTTCAATCACATGTGAAACACCCTGTTTGGGGTTATATAACCACTATGTGCACCCCACTTCTTCAGTGCCCTTTCTTCCTTTGGGAAGAAAGGCCCCAGGCCATGGTTCCTCATAAAGCTTTGTTTAATTTTCTCTTGCTATTCTGTCTCATGTGAATTTAATTCATTCTCCGGCCAGACGAACCCCCATTTGGGGAGAGGAAATGTCCTCCTCCCCTACAATATTAAGACTGCATGTTTTTCCCACATTCTCACCAGTACCTACCATGATGAAAATTTTTAATTTTCTTGGTCAACTGCTAGGTTAAAAAAATATTGATTTATAAGTGACTGTTGTATGGGAAGAAAATAAGAACTTTATATATTCAGATGTTTGTTCTGAATTTGTCAGTTATGTTATGATCTTGTTTATGATTAATTTTAATTTTAATTTTTTAACTAGATGATTTTATTCAGCTGTTGCAATTAGGAGAGCTTTCACTAATGGGAAACCACTGAAAGAAAAGGAAGGGCTGGATTGTAGAGAGGCAGGAAACAAGGGATCATTGACATGAGTGCAGGTGGGTTTTGTCTGGGGAAATGCCAGAATGTGGTTGTCTTTTGGATTCAGCCATTTCCCAGAACATAAAAGGTGAGGATCTCTCAGCCATTACTGCCTTCTGGGGCAGAGGGCTCAGACTGAGTTCAATGTTGTCATTCTCCCCTTTTGTTCAAAACAAAACAACTTAGAGGAGATCAAAGACTTCATGAGAAGCAGTCTAAGAAACAGTCTCTCAAGGGTGCTTGTTAATGTCCTCATGGTTTATTCTAAAAGAAGTATTTACTTTTAAGGTAAATTGATTATTATTTTCCTTTGCACCACACAAAATACTTCACACCCAAAGCATAAAATAAATTACATCATTTTTTGTGTTGGTATGAAATCACTTTTTGTATTTAAATTTTACCTCTTGAGTATATTTTGGTACAAGGATTCTGAAAAGGTTTCTGCTTGATTTTTACTTCCCAAGTGGCTATCCAGTCGCTCCAACACGATTTTATGTAATCTATCTTTTCCCATATGATATGATATGATCATACTACTCACATAGGCAGAGGTGTCTCTGGGCTGTGTTGTGAGAAATATCTCAGGGTTCAGGGTGTATTTGAAATGGAAAGGTTATTTATTTACGAAGGACTTTTAAAATCTTGAATGAAAGAGCCTCCGTGAGGGCTTAGAATAGTCCCGTGGAGTGAAAGGTGATATTGATTCTCTTTAGTACACAGGCATAATAATTTCTCATAGGAATGATGTCTGTTTCTGATTCTCCATTCTGTTCCACAAATTATTTTTTGTTGACTCCTTTCCAATGAAATACTTTTTTTTTTTTTAAAGATTTTATTTTTCCTCCAAAAGCCCCCTGGTACATAGTTGTGTAGTTTTAGTTGTAGGTCCTTCTAGTTGTGGCATGTGGGATGCTGCCTCAGCATGGCTTGTTGAGCAGTGCCATGTCCGTGCCCAGGATTTGAACCAGCGAAACCCTGGGCCGCCGAAGTGGAGCACGCGAGCTTAACCACTTGGCCATGGGGCCAGCCCTGAAATACTATTTGTTTAAATAACTTCCAATGGAGTGTAAGAGGCATACAGAAAAATGTGCAAATGATAAAAGAACAAATCAATAAATTATCACAAAGTCAGCTCACCTGTGTAAATAACACCTAGATGAAGAAACACATTACCAGGATGTCAGAAGCCTCCTTGTGCCCTTCTAGTCGCCCCCACAAACATACCACACCCTAAGGGTAACCAGTGTCCTGACTTCTAATCTATAACCATAGACTTGTTTTCCTTGGAGAGATAAAGTATATGCTCTTGTGTGTCTAGCTTCATTTGTTCAACATCATGTTTGTGAGATTCATCCATGTTTTTGAATATAGTGGCTCTTTCTTGTTCTTTGGTGTATAGTATTCCAAATTTATGAATATCCTACAATTTATTTATCAATCCCACCATAGATGGACATTTGTGTTGTTGTCAGTTTGGGGCTATTATAAAACAGTGCTTATAGATTTTACACTACTTGCAAGCTAATATTAGCTTGCTGCAGTTTCATGGCAGAATGCAGAGAATTCCTACTTTAGAAATAAAGGACTTTATTACCCACAGCAATAGCAGTAGAATATCAGTGTTTTCTTGTGCCAGTTTCCCAAGCTCAAATTCCCACAGGGTCACATGCAGAGGGCCAGGTGACACCTGCACACACAATGGAGGTTGCATTGCAGGAGAGAAACCCTGAACTAGCTTAGGGAACACAAATACTCTCTCATGGCAGTAAGCATGCCCTCCCTTTACTCTGGAGGGAGACATTATCCCTTTCTTCCAAGGCTGTACACAAACCTGCCTTTTCCTTTGGACACAGACATCCCTGAAAAGGGAAAGTAGAAAGGCAGTCAGTGTCTCTGCTTGCAAACGTGCAGAACATGAAGTGTGCATGGATAATGGTCTCCCAACAGGACCAGGACAAGTACACCCACAGTCACTGTCACTGTTTAACATATTGCTGAGGGGTCCTAGCAAAGCTCTGAGGAAAAAATGCAGACAAGAGCTTGGAAGGGATGAGGGTTAAGAGAGAAAATTAGCATTATGTGCAGTTGATGTGATCATAACCTAGGAAGAAAAAGAACTTACGGTCAAATTATTACAATTAAAATGAGAATTCATTTTTAGGGCAGAAGATCAATTTTTAAAAATCAATAGCAGCAATAACCAACTAGAAAATGTAATAAAATACTGATTTTCATAATTTCAATCCTTGAAACAGTAAAAATTTTGAAATGTCTAAGGAATTAATTTAACCAAGAATACTCAAGCTCTGTTTAGATAAAACTTTAATGAAAGGCCATAGAAGATGATCTAAATGAATGGAGAGAGAGTCCATGATTCTGGATAAAATGATTTAGTATTAGAATTATCTCGATATTCAATGCGCTTCTAGTTGAATTTCTTGAAGGACTCAATAAACTTAACTTAAAATTTGTTTGGAAGAGTAGAGGTCCATGAATAGCAAGTCATTGTTATAAAAGAGGAGTGATAGATGCAATGAAGCTGTTGTTCTAAAGGTAGTGTGATGTTAGTACAAGAACGCGTGAACTACCAATGCAACAGAAGAGAGAGTTCAGAGACAGGTCCAGGAGTATACGACAACTTATATCACCAACATGCCCCATGAAGGACGAGCTGTAGAGCAGGTGATGGCTTACCCTATGGAGAAAAATAACAATGGATCCTGACCTTGTTCCACACATCAGGGCGATTTTAGATGGATCAAAGACGTAAACATAAAAGGCAAACTGTTAAGTTTTTGTAATCCAGGGCAATGAAAGTCTTATTAATTAAAACCCCAAACATACAAATCATAAGGCAAAAATATTGATGAAACATTTTATATTAAAATTAAGAATTTCTGCTAAAAAATTCCATGGACAAGGTTAGTGGAGAAATAACAAAAAGAAAGAATATTTTTGCAACTGTTAAAACCAAAGAAAAACAAATATTGTTAATATCTATTGAAAGGAATAGCTCCATCTGTAACTAGCTTATTTCACTTAGCATAATGTCCTTAGGTTCATCCATATTGTCACATATTGCAGAATTTCCTTCTTTTTAAAGGCTGAATCATACCCCCTTGTATGTATATACAATCATGTGACACAGAACGATGTTTTGGTCAACGAAGGACTACATATACAATGGTGGTCCCATAAGATCAGTACCATACAGCCTATGTAAACCTTATACCATCTGGGTTTGTGTAAGTCCTATAGGGGAGGAAGAAATTTTCCTCTATACTTCTAGGTTCTTCTGGCTGCCCTAAGAACTAAATTGACATGAGAAACATTAACAGGAGAATAACGAACAAAAGTTTAATAACATGTATACATGAGAGAAACCCAGGAAAACTGAGTAACTCACCAAAATGGCCAAGCCCTCACCTTAAGTACCATCCGCAGCTAAAGACAAAGGAAGATGTTGGGGGTGGAGCGAGTCGGGGACTTCAAAGTGAAGGAAGGCAACTCACAGGCAGCTGAAAAGGAGCAAATATAAGAAAACAAGTGTTTCGCCACAGAAACAGAAAACATAGAGGGCAGCCCAGCAAACAGACTTTTCTAGGCTCCTGCCTGTCCACCACCTAGTTCATGTGATGCTGAGGTGACAGCTTGCTTCCTGAGACAGGATTTTTAGTCTGAATTTTTTTAGGCAGTTAAGGGGGAGGTAGCAAGAAAAACTTTCTGTGTCTTTTGTTTATTAAAAATAATGAGCCTAGGGGCAGGCCTGGTGGCGCGACGGTTAAGTTCACACGTTCCATTCTGCATCCCAGGGTTCACAGGTTCAGATCCTGGGTGTGGACCTATGCACCACTTGTCAAGCCATGCTGTGGCAGGCATCCCACATATAAGGTAGAGGAAGATGGGCACGGATGTTAGCTCAGGGCTAATCTTCCTCAGAAAAAAATCAGCCTAAAATAATTCTCATGTTAAAGAGACATACATTGGGGTGGCAAATTTTGTTCCCCTTCAGTACACTTGGTGATGTTTGCACAATGACGAAATTGCCTAATGGCTGATTTCTCAGAACGTATCTCTATCATTAAGCAACTCATGACTATACCAGATGTTCTTTATTCATTAATCTTTTCATCTATTTATCCATTCATCTATCAATGGACATTAGGTTGTTTCCATGTCTTAGCTATTGTGAATAGTGCTTCAATGAACATGAGAGTGCTGATATCTCTTCAAAATAGCTAACAATACTGTATTGTACACTTAAAAATTTGTTAAAAAGATAGATCTCATGTTGTGTTCTTCTAACAATAAAATTAAATTTAAAAATGAAAAGAAAAAGAATAGCTCTAAGGCAACATTTGGAGGGCAGCCATTCCCACTGGAAAAATGGGCAAAGCATATGAACAGGCGCTTCATTGAAGAGGAAATCCTAGAAACCAAGATACATATGAAGAGATGTAAAAAATAGAGAAATGCAAATATAAACAATGATGAGATATAATTTTACACCTATTGAATGACAAAAATAAGAAAGCTGAATAATGCCAAGTTTAGCAGGGATGTGGGAATATAGAAACATTTTTGCATTGCTGGTGGGAGTAGAGCGTTGTGCAACCATTCTGAGACAGCATTCCTCAGGGGGAACAAGGAAATGCATGCCTATAGCCTGATATTAATGCAAAGGTTTCATGCATCTTCACAAGTGGACATATAACAGTGTGTTCAGTATGTAGTCTTGGCTGTGTGGTGGAGAGTTGGAGGTAACCTGGGTGCTCGTACCTGGAAGAAAAGATAGCTTCAAGGTGGTGGATCCACACATGCAGCAATGGAAAGTACTGGTGAGTTTACGCAAGGCAATGTGGGTGGTGCTTAGAAACTTTGGTGTTAAAAAAAATGCAAGAAACAGAAGGAAAATGTTTGGTTCAATACTGTTTATGTATGCTAGAAATAAATGCACATAAAATATAGACTCACGCTTTATAAGGACACATACACATGAAAGTGTAAATATTAAACACTATAGATTGGATCCCTAAGGGGTAAGGGAAATGAGAATGGAGTATAGAAATAAAGGGAAAAAAGAAAAAAAATCATCTGTTTCTTCTGGGTTTTCAAATATATTTGCATAAAGTTGAGAAAATCATACTTTAGCAATTCCCCTGTATCTTGGCTATTTCTTTCCTTCTAAGTTCCATTTTGAATATTTGTGTTTTGGTAGTTTTCTTTCTTGATTATATTGTAGCGAGTAATCTATTTTATTCCTTTAATCACAGCACCAGCTTCTGTACTTATTTACCAATTCACTGTTTTTCTTATTTTCAATTCATTAAAAAATCAATTTATTTTTTAACTTCTTGCATTGCATAATTAACTAGTGAATTCCACTTGTTCTTGTTAGTAATGTGAATGCTTGAAGATATATATGTGAACATATATATATAACTATTATTATTTTAAGTCTCTACTCTGTTTAGCTATATCCCATAGGTTCTGAGTTGGAGAACAGAAGGATTGGTCTGTGTGTGCTGGAACCAAATGGCTTTCTCCGCCTGTGAGTACATTGTTGTCTATGTGGGAATGGTTGTGGAGTAAAGTAGCATCTTCTTTGTCGAGCTCAAATGAATCTTGCTCCTCCATTTCCAACCGTGTGAATAAGTTTATGTCATCGGGTGACTGACCATTGAATGAGAATCATATTCTAGCTCAGCAACGAACCATCAATCGTGGCAGGATTAGTCTGCGGTGTGGAGAGGATGACTTTCTGGTTTGGGCTTTTCTGGACCGTGGCGACACTCAGGTCCTCTTAGATGCCTCCTCATGAGACAGGCAGCAGGTTGGCATGGATGAGTGACACAGCAGGGGCAGATGAAGGAGAATGTTGGGTTCATATTACTTTCAGCATCATTGTTTTTTTAAATTATAGGCAATTTGGGCTGTTTTTCATTTTGATCCAAAATTATTTGAAAGAGTTTTCATTTTAATTTCCAGGTGGGAGGATATTTTTTCATATTTTTTATATGCTTTCTAGTTTTATCATACTGGATAAGAGAAAATGACCCACATTATTTCTAAATTTTGGACTGAATTTAGGTTTTCTTGGTGGTCTAATATTTCTTTTTTTATGAAAGATCCATGGGCACTTAAAAAGAAGATACCTTCTCCGTTTTAAGATAATAGCATTTGACAGACTTTTGTATAACTCTGCTCTGGACCACAGGGTCACAAGATGAGCTAAGGCGTATTAAAATGCTTTCTGTTTGTTTTTTTAAAGATTGGCACCTGGGCTAACAACTGATCCCAATCTTTTTTTTTTTTCTGCTTTATCTCCACAACCCGCCCCCCGTACACAGTTGTATATCTTAGTTGCTGGTCCTTCTAGTTGTGGGATGTGGGACGCCGCCTCAACGTGGCCTGACAAGCGGTGCCATGTCTGCGCCCAGGATCCAAACCCTGGGCCGCCGCAGCGGAGCGCACGAACTTAACCACTCGGCCACGGAGCCGGCCCCAAAATATTTAAGAATTTATTTGAGCATGAATTGATTTGAATTGGGCAGCTCTAAGCCAGCAGTGGTTAGGAGTGCCCCAGGCCAGGAGTGGGGGAACTGCTCACAGAGATGAGGTGCTGAAGCAAAGAAAGGGGTGGTTGACTGGCTGCGGCTGGAAGCCTGGCTGGCTCTTTGTGATGGGTTGTCCCTAGGATTCCATTGCTAACCTCGAGGCATTTTCAGGTAGATTTTGGTTTGCTTATGCAGCTGCCACAGCATTAGAGCCACCTCTGTCTAATGCGCTCCTTGATTAATTAATTTAGCCATAGAGACACTGTTTGCTTTTGGCATCCTCCCGCCACCTTCAGGACAAAATTCACTGCGCTGGACAGCTTCTTTAGAAATGTTTTATTCTGCATTTTTCATTCTCCTTTTTCAGGGGAGGGTTGATTGGTTTTGTAGAGGGGAATTGAGTAGAAATACTTTTTCACCAATATTTTGATTGGAAGTCCCCGTAATAAACACTTTAAAGTACAATTTGAAGATAATAATGATGTTGAAGCCCAAGTAGGTAAGTATACAGAACTCAAGGATTTATTTGCTTCAAGTGAAAGCAAAGAGCCTATGTTGCACTCATGTTCTATAGTAAAAATTCTTTACAATACTTCACAGGACTCCTCAATTTTCTCTTTATACTGGAATTTCATTGTCCTGAAGACTCTCAGATTCTTGGAATCTTCTTAGAGGATTGTTAGAATGAAGTCTGAAATATTTTTTTATTGAGTTTGGTTGTAATGGGGTTTGGCCTATTAAAAAATCAGCATTTGTGTTTTATAAATATTTATAATACAATGTTAATATCCATGTAAACATTATAGTCAAGTGTTATTAAATAAAGCCAATGAATCGTGTCAGTTGGTAAGAAAACTGATTAATATTAAGCATAATAACGGATTTTAACATATATTGGTAATGGATAAACAGTCCTATAAATAATGGTTATGAAAGAGCAAAGGAAAACCCGCATGGTAATTTTCTCTTCTCTCAGAACCACCTAGTAGGAAGACCTCAGATTGTGTGTGTCATACATAGAGTAGGCACTCAATAAATGCTTGTCTTACAGTTTGAAGTTGAGGATCCAAGTAAGAAGACCTTGAAGAAACTAGGCATGGGAAGTCTGAGAAAGAAGCATTTCTAGGGCTTTGATGATAAAATAATAATATCTTGCATTTACTGAGTGTTATTACGTGCCAGAGTCTCTTCCACGTGCTTTCCTTAGGATAGCCATCTCTGCACATTTATGGGATTTTCGTATGGAAGTGGGATTGGATTTATTCTTCGATTCTCCACATGGAGAAATTAGTACTAAGCTGTGGAAATTAGAAATTTAATATATGAATCTGTGAATATATGAATTTTAAAGAGAACCCACCAGAACTGTTTGACATTCAAATGAAGATCTCTTGAAGTAGTGAGAGTCCCTATCAGGGGAGGTGTGCAAAGAGCACCTGGGATCCCCATGGCCTGGGACACTTCAGAGATAGTTCATAACTTCAGCTGAAGGTTAGACTGAGAAACATAGAAAGCTTCTTAAAATTGTGAAAATCTGTGATTCTAGAATCCATTTCTTGGATCTCATTAAAGAAATTAATGCATCTTTAGAAATAAAAATATAGGCTTTTGATATTGAGATGTTGAACTTAGTAGACTTAAAATTATTCTACAAGATTTCGAGACAATTGTTAAAGTAATAAAATTTCAGGCTAGTTAATATTTGATTAATAAAACCAATAGGACACACTTGTTGGGGCTGGCCTGGTGGGTGGTAAAGTTCACACACTCCGCTTCGGTGGCCCAGGGCTCACAAGTTCGGATCCTGGGCATGGACCTAGCACTGCTAGTCAAGCCACACTGTGGTGGTATCCCACATAAAACAGAGGAAGATTGGCACAGATGTTAGCTCAGGGGCAATCTTCCTCAAAAAAGAAAGAAAGAAAAAAAACCCACAATAGGACACACTTGTCTCAAACATATCCCCAGAAAAGAGTTTTACTCTACCACTAACATAGCCAATAACCAACATGCAGTTCCCAACAGTTTCTTGAAAAGATAACAGCCATGCTATGAGACCATAAAATGTTCTCTTTATAGTTCCACTTGTCCACAACTACATACATGCAACATACGAATCCTCTAGCTCTTTAGTTTAGATTTTCTGTCTCTCCTTCTCTCCCATTCTCTCTGTCTCTGTCTGCCTCTCTTTTTGTTTCTCATGTGGTTCTTCCAAACACAGAATTCCATTTTAGGAACTTGTAGAAATGTGAATGGCATAGAGGCAACATACAATTAGAACGTTTTATTTTCTCAGAAGGATTACAGAAATGATCTCTTTATCTTTTTTTCTTTTTTTTTTTTTTAAGATTTTATTTATTTTTTTTCCTTTTTCTCCCCAAAGCCCCCCGGTACATAGTTGTATATTCTTCGTTGTGGGTCCTTCTAGTTGTGGCATGTGGGACGCTGCCTCAGCGTGGTTTGATGAGCAGTGCCATGTCCGCACCCAGGATTCGAACCAGCGAAACACTGGGCCTCCTGCAGCGGAGCGCGCGAACTTAGCCACTCGGCCACGGGGCCAGCCCCTGCTCTCTTTATCTTTTATTACACTACAGCACCCTTAAATGATGATGCATCTTAGTATTTTTCTCTACATAGCTCTTAATATTTTTTTTGTTTGTAAAGTGATTTACAGTTTGCTAAGCAATTTCGCCTGCGTTGTGATCTTGTTCACTCTTACTACAGTAGACCTGATTTTACAGTTGCCAGATACCATTCACTGTCATTTACCTCTTGCACGTGACAACAGACCTTTAACATCTGTGATAGCTATATTTCAAAATTTTCTCTGGGTACAACAGTAATTTACTATGGCATATAACTGCGCCCATAGAATTTTTTCTGGTCAGGAGCTCTCTCTTTTTTGGAAGCTATGATTCTCTGCATTTTAATCATGAGCATTTGACTCTCTTTCAGAGGACATTTTTAATAAAGGACATTGTTTTCATGATTACAAGTAGATAACAAAACTGTGGCAGAGTTTGAGATGCTGTGTGTTCAGCTAGATTTACTCACTAGCTAAATGTCTTCCTCCTACGCGAAAGACTTGTCATTTACAAATTGGGCAAAACTACTGATAAATTAGTACTTGGCATGAACCCTCTGGGTTGCTTAGAAATACTCAGCACGATGAACGCTGCATTAGGAATGACAAGCCCCAGCTATATGTCGAAGAAAGAACTGACTTTTGGTTGCTGAGAACTGCTTTTGTGTTTGGAGTATGCATCTGATGTCCATGTTGACAGGGACGTGATATTTTATGGGACTTCAGAGATCTTGATGACATGGAAGGTATTTCTTGTGGCGTTAGCAGCATAAAGGACTGTTTCTGCCTGAACCCTGTGGTTCTGAGGCTGTACCTTTTATGGCCCCAATAGGAGCTGGGCTGTGAGTAATTTTGACGGGGACTCTGGAGGTTTGCCTGTGCTTTGGAGACATGGCTGGAGAGCTTTAGAATCTAATGCAGTGTGTCTCTGAAGCTGTCAGGAGTCCTGGTACAGTGAACTTTTCTGCCCACTGAGATCCCATTTAAGAAGAGTCAGAGCCAGCAGCACATCGAGGCAAGGCAGGTTCTGAGGTGAAAATCTCACATAACTGATGTCTTTCTGCAGAGTTGGGTTGATTGCCTAGGGGCTCTGAGCCTTTGTGAACCAAGGCAACAGATAAATCAGTTTCCACCATTTAAACCTGAGTTTGACAAATCCCTAGGTGTGCCACGTGCAATTTGCATCTCAACATAAAAGTCGTAGAATTGTGACTCGTTTTTCTTACCGACCCACTTCAGAGTGAGTGGCTGATGTCTTTTTTTAGTAAGTCTAGAGAGCAGCTGCAACCCAGATGATGGGTACAGCCTTTTACGTTTTATTAATAAATTATTCAAGAACTAAATAGGTATTGTAATATTTTCAAGCTGGTTTTCACAAAGACTCTTCAGAGACTGTTAGGATTTTCATAGCATTTTGCTACTACAGAGCTGTGATGGGTGACGGAAAGTTAAAAATAAATTTGGTTTAGTGCATTAAGCTCTATTTTTGCTTAATTATCCTAAACTAGGTGTCAGTCCATATCATTGTAAATAGAAGTCTAAAACACGGAATGAACTTTAAGAGTAGACAGTATTATTTCACACAGAATGGAGGTATAGAGTGCCTGCAATAGCTCCATGAATTAAAAAGAAAGTGTTTTGTCTTTCCTTGGAAGAGCTTAAATTCTCAGTCTGCTGTTAGAGTCGAAGAGCTACAGGGCTGCAGAGGACCTCCCGGATCATTAGTCAATGCTGGTTTTGGAGGGGGGAAACTGAGGCTCAGAGAGGCTGGGTGACTCACCCAAGGTCAGGAGCCAGCTAATGGCAGAGCTGGCCCTGACTCCATCAAGCCTTAAATCATGCTTTTGTTTCTTTGGCAGCATTTTTGAGATTGTGAAATTTCCCTGTTCTTCTGCTAGGCTAATGGAAACTGCTTCAGAAATGACTTCCTGGTGCTCTAAGGCTTTTGTTTTTTTCTCCACTCAGCGTCAGTCCCACCTAATTTCCCTGCCTCTGCCCCTCCCAGCATCTCTGGTAGATCTTTCTGCAGCCCCAGCCCTGATGTTCTGGCTGGATCTGAAGGAGGTGAGGTGTAAGTGCGGTCGTGATTGTCTTTTACCCACATCTGGGGACACTCTGGCTTAAATCACCATCTCAGACTGTTTATTCCCTTTTGGAGACAGCATATGAGATCTTATTTTCTATGTAGAATATAAATCAATGAATGCAATAAATTGTCCGTCACTAGTTCATTTATTCAACATTTTTTAAAAATTTTGAAACCAGGTAAGCATTTATTTATTATTGCAGTAACATTGGTTTATAACATTATATAAATTTCAGATGTAAATCATTGTCTTTCAGTTTCTGTGTAGATTAGTTCATGTTCACCACCCAGAGACTACATACAATCCGTCCCCACACACATGTGCGTAATCACCCCTTCTGCCCTCTTCCCTCCCAGCTTCCCCTCTGGTAACCACCAATCCAATCTCTGTCTATATGTGTTTGTTTGTTGTTCATTTTACCTTCTATTTATGAGCGAAATCACATGGTATTTGACTTTCTCACTCTGACTTATTTCACTTAGCGTAATACCCTCAAGGTCCATCCATGTTGTCACAAATGGTCAGATTGCATCGTTTCTTATGGCTGAGTAGTATTCCATTGTGTATATAGACCACCTCATCTTTATCCATTCGTCCCTTGATGGGCACCTAGCTTGCTTCCAAGTCTTGGCTATGGTGAATAATGCTGCAGTGAACATAGGGGTGCAAGTATCTTTATACATTCGTATTTTCATGTTCTTTGGATAAATACCCAGCAGCAGAATAGCTGGATCATTTGGTAGCTCTATTCTTAATTTTTGGAGGAATCTCTATACTGTTTTCCATAGCGGCTGCACTTTTTTCTCCACATCCTCTCCAACACTTATTACTTCCTATCTTGTTAATTATAGTCATTCTGACAGGTGTGATGTGATATCTCATTGTAGTTTTGATTTGCATTTCACTGATACTTAGTGATGTCGAACATCTTTTCATGTGCCTGTTGGCTACCCGTATATCTTCTTTGGAGAAATGTCTGTTCAGATCTTTTGCCTCTTTTTTAATTGGGTTGTTAGTTCTTTTGTTGTTGAGATATATGAGTTCTTTACGTATTTTTGATATTAACTCGTTATTAGATATATGGTTTGCAAGTGTCTCCTCCCATTTCTTAGGTTGTCTTTTCATTTTGTTGGTGGTTTTCTTTGCTGTGCAGAAGCATTTTAGTTTGACGTAGCCCCATTTGATTATTGTTTCTTTTGTTTCCCTTGCCCAGTCAGATATGGTACTTGAAAATATGCTGCTAAGACGATATCAAAGAGCATACTGCCTATGTTTTATTCTAGAAGTTTCATGGTTTCAGGCCTTACATTCAAGTCTTTAATCCATTTTGAGTTAATTTTTGCATATGGTGCAAGATAATGGTCTACTTTCATTCTTTTGCAGGTGGCTGTCCAGTTTTCCCAACACCATTTATTGAAGAGACTTTCCTTCTCCATTGTATGTTCTTGGCTCCTTTGTCAAAAATTATCTGTCCATAGATGTGTGGGTTTATTTCTGGGGTCTTAATTCTGTTCCATCAATCTTTGTGTCTGTTTTTGTGTCAGTACCATGCTGTTTTGGTTATATAGCTTTGTAGTATATTTTGAAGTCAGGGAGTATGACACCTCCAGCTTTCTTCTTTTTTCTCTGGATTCCTTTGGCTGTTCCGGGTCTTTCTTTGTTCCATATAAATTTTAGGATTCTATGTTCTATTTCTGTGAAAAATGTTGGAACTTTGATAGGGATTGCATTGAATTTGTAGACTGCTTTAGGAAGTACGGACATTTTAACTATGTTAATTCTTCCAAGCCAAGAGTGCTGACTATCTTTCCATTTCTTTGTGTCTTCCTATTTCTTTCAACATTGTTTTATAGTTTTCAATGTACAGATCTTTCTCCTCTTTGGTTAAGTTTATTCCTAGGTATTTTATTCTTTTTGTTGCAATTGTAAATGGGATTGTATTCTTAATTTCTCTTTCTGGTATTTTATTGTTAGTGTATAGAAAAGCAACCAGTCTTTGTACGTTGATTTTGTATCCTGCAACTTTACTGTATTCGTTTATTATGTCTAATAGTTTTTTGGTGGATTCTTTAGAGTTCTCTGTATATAAAATCATGTCATCTGCAAATAGCGACAGTTTCACTTCTTCCTTTCCAATTCAGATCCCTTCTATTTATTTTTCTTGCCGGATTGCTCTGGCTAGGACTTCCAATACCGTGTTAAGTAAGAGTGGTGAAAGTGGGCATTCTTGTCTGGGTCCTCTTCTTAGAGGGATAGTTTTCAATTTTTCTCCACAGAGAATGATGTTAGTTGTGGGTTTGTCATATATGGGCCTTTATTATGTTGAGGTACTTTCCTTCTACACTCATTTTATTCAGCATTTTTAGAAAGAAATCTAACTTGATCATGGTGTATGATCTTTTTAATGTAGTGTTGTATTTGATTTGCTAGTATTTTGTTGAGGATTTTTTCATGGATGTTCATCAGTGATATTGGCCTGTACTTTTCTTTTTTTGTTTCCTTGTCTGGTTTTGATATCATGGTAATGTTGCCTTTGTATAATGAGTTAGGAAGCTTCCCCTCCTCTTCAATTTTTGGAAGAGTTTGAGAAGGATAGATATTAAGTCTTCTTTGAATGTTTGGTAGAATTCTCCAGGGAAGCCATCTTGTCCTGGACTTTATCATTTGGGAGGTTTTTGATTACTATTTCTATCTTCTTACTGGTAATTGGTCTATTCAAATCCTGTTTTTCTTCCTGATCCAGTTTTGGAAGGTTGTATGATTCTAAGAATCTATCCATTTCTTCTAGATTATCCAATTTGTTGGCATATAGCTTTTCATAGTATTCTCTTATAATCTTTTGTATTTCTGGGTTGTCTATTGTAATTTCTCCTCTTTCATTTCTGATTTTATTTATTTGAGCCTTCTCTCTTTGTTTCTTGGTGAGTCTAGCTAAAGGTTTGTCAATTTTGTTTATCTTTTCAAAGTACCAGCTCTTAGTTTCATTGATTTTTTCCTATTGTTTTTTAGTCTCTATTTCATTTATTTCTGCTCTGATTTTTATTGTTTCCTTCTTGTTACTGATTTTGTGCTTGGTTCTTCTTCTTCTTCTTCTTCCATGTAGGTTTTTTCCTTTCAGCACTTTGCATATATCCTGCCACTGCCTTCTAGCCTGTGAGGTTTCTGCTGAGAAGTCAGCTGATAACCTTATGGGGTTTCCTTTGTATGTAACTTGCTGCCTTTCTCATGCAGCTTTTAGGATTCTCTCTTTATCTTTAGTTCTTGACATTTTAATTATAATGTGTCCTGGTGTGGGCCTCTTTGGGTTTATCTTGTTTTGTGCTCTCTGTGTTTCCTGTATCTGGATGTCTGTTTACTGCCATAGGTTAGCAAAGTTTTCAGCAACTATTTCTTCTCTGCCTCTTTGTCTCTCTCTTCTCTTTCCGGCACACCTATAACATGGATGTTAGTGTGCTTGATGTTGTCCCAGAGGTCCCTTAGATTGCCCTCATTCTTTTTAATTCTTCTTTCTTTTATCTGTTAAGCTTGGGTGATTTCCTGTCGCCTTTATCCAATTTTCTGATCCATTCTTCTGTATCATCTACTCTGCTGTTGAGTCCCTCTAGTGGATTTTTCATTTCCAGAATTGTATTCTTCATTTCTGATTGGTTCTTTTTTTATATTTTTCTATTCTTTGTTGAAGTTCTCACTGAGTTCATCCATTATTCTCCCAAGGTCAGTGAGCATCCTTATGACTTTTTGTTTGAGCTCTTTGTCAGGTAGATTGTTTATTTCTGTTTTGTTTAGTTCTTTTTCTGGGTTTTGTCCTGTTCCCCTACTTGGAACGTATTCCTTTGTCTCCTCATTTTGCCTCTTTCTCTGTGTTTATATCGATGTAGTAGGTAGGTCTACCACATCTCCTGATCTTGGAGAGGTGGCCTTATGTAAGAGATGCCTTATGAGGCCCAACAATGTGTTTCCCTCTCGTCACCAGTTCCAAATGTTCCAGGAGTGTTCCCTGTGTGGGCTACATGTGTCCTTATCTTGTGGCAAGGTTGCTTTTGCTGCAGGTGCCTGGGGAGGCTAGGCTCTCCCCCTGGCCAGCTGGTTGTAATGCTCAGCTGCGTGTGTTTGCTCTGGTCCCTTCAGTCACTTTATGGAGTGTGGGGAGCCCCAGCACTGTTGGCTTCAAGGTCTAATAGCACATTCTTGATGCAGTTTTTCTGTTAAGTGAGTAGGCCCCCAGCATGGCTGGCTGCTAGGCTCAGGGGCTCACAATTGCTGTAGACCTCAGGCCTGCAAGCTCTCTTGGGGTTGTAGCTGAGTGGGGCTGGCCCCAGGCGGGGAGGACCCAATTGTTTCAGGCTGATCCCTTATGTGGCTGTTTGAGAAGCACAAGTCTGCTGCAGATAAGAAGCCCCACCACTTACAGGGCCACATGTCCCATCAACACGGTCCTGTCCCCATGCATGGACCCATATCCACTGAAGTGGACCCAGTCACCCCACTGGAGATGCCCCACCCTCTTAACTAATACCCTACACACTCCATCCACTCCTCGTGCATGCCCTGCCCTGCTGAGGCAGACCACTCACGTGGCTGCAGATTCCAGACACCCTGCCTATGTGAGCCCCCAAGTTTCCTGAGGGCCTGCTGTTGGGTGGGGCCAGTCCCTAGGGTGGGCTGCCTGCCCTGGCTGAGCTGGATCAAATCTGGGTTCTAGTGGGTGGGGCAGACCCCTGCAATAACAGGCCAGGAGAAGAGCTCCCATGGTGTCTGCCAACATCTGTCCCAGCACGCCTGTACTAGGTCACAGTAATGGCTGCCACCAATGTCTCATTACCCTGGGAGGTCTCATCTCTCACTGAGATGCACCCAGAACCTATCAAGTGAATCTCTTTTCTCCAAAGGACTGTGCACGTTTCTTTCTGGTGATTTTAGGTTGCTTTCCAAAATGGGTGAATTTGTGCCTGGGCCCTTTAAGAGCAGACTTTTTCCCCCTTCTGTCTGATAGCCTTTCTGGGGGTATTCCCCATTGTAGTCAATAGCCAGCAGAACCAGATATTACAACCCTTGTCTCGGTTGTGCTGAGTCCAAAAGCTACTTATAGCGACAATGCTCCCCTGCTCAGATCCCCCACTCCTCCAGGGAGGGCTGTGTACCTTAGGATTGCTCCTGGCTGGCTTTGAAGTGCTGCAGCTCATGAAGGTTACTTATTTCTCCCCAGAAAGGAATTTCTGCCTCTTCCTCTTCAGTCAGGACTGTCCCTTGCTGTAGGGGTTCTTTTTATCCAGTTTCCAGTTCTCTTTCAGGGGTAATTGTTCCAAGAATAGTTGTAAATTTGTTGCGTCCATGAGAGGAGGTGAGTTCAGAGTCTGCTTACACCACCATCTTGACACCATCCTCTCAAGAAACATTTATTGAGCAGTTACCATGGCCAGATATTGTGCTGGGAAGAGGGAATACCAAGATGAATGTCTTCAAGGACTCTGCAGTCCAGGTACAGGAGTTACAATGTTGTGTATGTCTCTGGGAGGCACAATAAGGCTCACCTGATGCAAATTGCCTCCCTTGCTCTGGGAAGCCCTTGGATGGCCTCTCAGTTCACACCAATGCTCCATGCTATTTTTCAAATTTTATTTTAACAAACACTTACATGGCACTTACCATGTGCCAGGCACTGTTCCAAGAACTTTACAGTGATTAATTGTTTCTATCCCCAGTTAACCCTAAGAAGTATGTTCTCTTGTTATTCCCACTTAAAGATGAGGAAACTGAGGCACAGAGAAGTTAGGTAAATTGTCTAAGTCCATAGGGCTGGCAGGTGGTGAAGCAGGGATATGGACCCCGGTGGCCTGTGTGCTTAAGCACTGTGTCGAGGATGTGGACTCAATGAAGAGGAAGCGATGACGAATTCTACTTTTAGTAATAAAAGGGGAGAGGAGAGAAGAAGGCGTTGGAGCTTCTGGAGATGAGTTTAAAAAAAGATTCAGAGAATGAAAGGGTGTTATGAAAAGTTTTGAAGATTTGACGCCCTTCTAATGAGCCCATATTTTGATGCTTCTGTTCCCTTTCTGTCTGTTTGCCTGTAATAAACTATGGGAAAGCTAGTTAATAAAGATCTGGTGCTTGTTTTGGGGATTCAACAGGGATCAGGTAGCCTGGGAAAATGGCATCAGGTTTTCTCTTGAACCTTCCTCCTTCCCTTGGTGAGGATGTGCGCTATCCTCTCAGCCTCCCCAGCCAGGCCAGCGCTCTACACACTGAAATCACCAGGGGTTCTTCTGAACATCCAGATGTCTGGGTCATAGTCTGGCCCAAAGAAGCCAGAATCTCTGGGGTGGGGGTTTTCTTTTTCTTATCTTCCCAGGAAATTCCAATATGCAGCTATGTTTGGGAACCACCAGCTTCAAGTGCTTTTCAGCTTTAGCATGTGTCCGAACCACCTGGAGGGCTTATCAAACATGGATTTCTGGGCCCCATATCCAGAGTTCCCGATTCAGAAGGGCTGGAGTGAGGCCAGAGAAGTCATATTTCTAAAAATTTCCCAGGAGATACCGATGCCTTTGTTCCAGGTACCCTGCTTTAAGAGCCACAGGCTTAACCCTTTCCTTACTCCCTTCCCCTTTTCTGCTCACTCTCAAAGTCTCCCGAATCCCATCTTCTAAATACCCTCACATCCACTTTCCTCTCCATTCAGTCGTCTCTGTTCCAGGTCTCCCTCTTGAAATATCTGTCTTCCAGTGTTCTTGTTTCCAGTCTCACCCACTCCAACCCATTTTCCATGTTGCTGCCAGAATGGCCTTTCTAAGAATCTGCATATTATGTGACCATGACTCTACAGGTTTGAATTATTAGTTAAAAATGTGAAATCTAATGATTCTCTTTTAAAGTCAATTGTATCTCTACTGCTTATTACATATTCTACCCAACTTTCCTGACTCTTCCCTGGTTCCCAAGAAAATCTTAGCACCTCTTTGGCATCTTGCACAGCACCGAGTATGGACCCCTATCCTAGCTCTCGCTGTCATACAGCGATTATTTAACAGGGGTCTTCTTTTCTTCACTGTGTGCCAGAGGAGGGGACGGTACTGTGGCTTATGCATCATTGTACACCAAGGATTTACAACAGTGCATGGAGAAAGGAAGAGTGTAATAAATGTCTGCTGAGCTGGTGGGTTGTATTTTTTAACTAATTTACTCCAAGTTCCTCCTATATCTTTGAACAATTCTTTAGTGAGACCTTGAGTAAACAGAAATTTATACCTAATCATTACCAATAATTAGCACTCTAGTGATGTTTCCTGATATGGACTGCCTTCTGAAAGAGAGTGAGAGCTTTCGAAATTTTAATCATCTAAAAAAGTCAACATTTTTGTTCCATAACAGAATATTATAAACCATTATACGAAAATAATTTCAAACATTGAGGTTTTGATTTTCTTCACTGTAGTCAGGCACTTTTTGTATGTGCATAGCAGAGTAAATTGCAGTCTTTCAGTAATGGAATGTACTTATGGTATTAGGCATACCTTTCAAAAAATTATCCTGATGTTGAACTTTGATGGCGAAATTTTACTCAGTTTATATAAATTGTGAGAAATTGATCCATTCTCAAATTGACATTAGAAAGAAGACGATGTATATGTTTAAGAACTCAGAACTCTAAATAAATTGTTGTGAGACCTGACTAAAATTAATCACTAATTACATATACTCTAAATCTTTGCATAGAAATTGCGTTTGGATTTAGCATGTAACTTAAATTTATAAAGGCCAATGTTACCCTATCAATATGAATCCTTAGTTTATACAAAGCCACATACTAGGCCTAAAACAGAATTCTCCTGTTTCCTCCATATGGTGGACATTGGTTTTTTGCTATCCAGCATCCGTTCTCCTACCTGTGGTGAAACAGCCCGGTTTTCCTTTTCCTTTTAGGGAATTGCTTCTCCTCTATTGTGTCAGTGAAGGTGCTCTGGCATGATCTCAATCTGCCACATTTCCAGGAAGATTCCACTGTGTCTTTTCAGCAGTACTCATTATGGACAATACACGGTCGAACGTATAATAGTAACCACCACCACTGACTGGATAGCTTTGACTTGCAAGACCATGGCTGAGCACTTTCTGTGTTATTTGTAATCTCATATCAAAACTGTAAGGCAGAGGTCATAGCAACGTTCTGTCCTTTTAGTAACTTCTAACATGTTTAGCATTGTGATTCTAACCACAAAAATTGATCCAAAAAAATGTCATCAAGGTCAAGAATTTTCTTTTTCTTTTCTTTTTCTTTTTCCTTGAGGAAGATCAGCCCTGAGCTAACATCTATGCTAATCATCCTCTACTTTGTATGTGGGACATCACCACAGCATGGCTGATGAGTGGAGTAGGTCCGCGCTCGGGGTCAGAACCTGCAAACCCAGGCCACTGAAGTGGAGTGCATGGAACTTTAACTACTTGGCCACGGGATGGGCCCCACGAGTTTTTTTAAAAACTCACTTTATGGAAAACTATATACATTAAAGTCAGAGACAATAGAACAATGAGTCCTCATCACCCAGCTTCAACAAAGATCCACTCATGGCCAAACCTGTCTCATCCACCCTCCACCACTCCCTTCCAGACTATTTTGAAAGAAATTCCAGATATCACGTCTTCTCATCTATAGCTATTTCAGTATCTTTCTCTCAAAGATAAAGATTGCTTTTTAAAATGTAATCTTGATACTATTATAACACCTAAAAAATATTAACAAGAAGTCCTATCACGTAACGTATATAGACTGGATTTATGTTTTTCCAATTGCCGAATATTTTCTCTCTCTCTCCTGTCTCCACTATTTCTTTCTTTTTAGCAGATTGTTTAATTGGAATCCAAATAAGATCCATGCTGTGTCTCTCAAGTGTCTGTTAGTCTACAGGTGCCCCTTCCATCTCTTTTCTTTCCTTGAAATTTATTTGTTGAGGAAGCACATGGCTTGTCCTTAAGAGCTTCTCCGTAGTCTGGATTTTGAAGATCAGATTGCTTCCCAGGCTTTCAATTAACAAGTTCCTCTGTGAATCTCTGGTTAGATCTACAGGTTTGATAAGATTCAGGTTCACTTTTTTTGTGTGTGGAAAATACTGCCTGGTTGATATGCAGTTCCATTAGGAGACACAAAGTGTCCACTTATCTCCCTTTTTGTGACGTCACTTGCCGCTGATGATCACTTCCCTGATCCATTAACTCATTAGATGTTGCTAAATTCTGTCCACTCATCCTCATTTATTAGCTGGGATAATTATATGCAGAGAATCTCCCTCATCAATGATCGAGTTACCCTGAGGTATAGTATGTTTTAAAACAGCAGGACAAATTCTTGATTATTTGCTTTTGTTTACCAGTTTTCAATATAATAAATTGATACCCTAGGATCCTCCAAAGAAGACCAATTATTATTATCTTTAAAATATTATTATGAAATAATGGCTATAAAAATTTTTTTTTTTCTCTATTAGCTGCAGTTTTCTTTACTGATACTCAAATTTTCCCGTCTTCGGCGAGTGAGAGCCCCTTAACGCTGGCCTTGAGTCCTTTTGATGCAATCCTAGTCGTCTTCGGTAGTTTCCTGGCATATTGGTATGACAAGAAGCAATATTCTAGGCTCATCTTGTATGTTTCTGCCCCACACCTGGCGGTGCATTACTTTTTAGTGAAGGAAAGTTTTAGTATCAGCTGGAAGTGACTAATGAAAGTCACTTGGCAGATGACCCTCTGTGCAAGCACTCACAGAATATTTGGCGAAGACGGAACTGGAGGCCCTCTTCTAAGCCAGCATTTGGGAAGCGAGCTGTTGCAGGCTGGTGCTGTCTCCTGCTTGTCTTCTTTGGACTGATTTGACATCTTCAGTGGCTCCGTTCATGTCCACGGATAAGACCACAGATAGCTGAAAACACGGTCCCTGGCTCTACCTGCTGGGTCTTTGCCGGGCTCATCTTCTTCCCCGTCCTCTTCCTGTGTTCAGCTCTGTGTGCGGACCTCATGCCTTGGACCCAGTTTTCATCTCTCTGCTTGTCCTGTCTGGGGTTGATTTCCTCCATGGGTGGTTTATCTGGCTCTGGAGCTGCCCTCCTCCATGGCACTTCCTCCACCTCTGTCTGGGCTTCTTGCTGCACAGGAGGGCTGAGCCCCCCACCTCACTCCTGGTCGGGCCGGTTTCCCAGGACCCCACCCTGGATAGACTTCTGTTCTCTCTTATTCTTTCAGAGGAGTTTGATCTTTTGTCAAGATTATGACATGAAAGTAAGCAGTGTACCTAAAAAGATGATATAACAAGACTTTGCTAGTTTTTTGGTGAGAGAAAAAAGCTATCATGTTGGACTAAAAACCGGTAACTGTTTTTTAAAAATAATTTGTAATACAGAAAAAAGAAGGAAATTCCCCAAATTTAAAACCTCGGACTTATCTACCAGTTTTAAAGGAGAAGTGCTACATCTGAGTATATCTAGTGTGGAGACTTTGCATTGCATTCCAGGGTTTGCTTACTTTACTGTACACAGGGGGACAGAAAACTCACCATGGCCTCATATCTGGTAGCAGTGAAACACCTGTGGAAGCATTTCCTGAGTGTGTCATTCTCACTCATTATGGACTCCATGTCTCCTAAGAGAACCAGTTGCCTAAAAACATTGAGAACCACATGACAATGATATAATCAGCTGTATAAGACAGATCTCAATGCTGTGATTAATTCTCGTGATAGAAACTATAAGCAATGAGGTAAATTTACAAAGAAATGGTGGGAGAATCTGAGAAGAGATGTTGGGGAAAGGAATGCTATTATATTTCTAAGAGGACTGGCGAATCATGCACTTGTTCTTTCAACACTTCAGATTCTAAAGACAGATTCAACAACAACATCGATCACGAAATGATCTTTTACTATCTGTCAATCACCGTGAGGTGCCTCATTCACTGACTGCATTTAGTTTTCACAATGGCCCAGAAGGGAGTAGGTCTTCTCCCATTAGGCAGCTAAGAATAAAGTCTCAGAGAGGTTATTACTACATGCTGTGTCACTAGGCTAGTTAGTGATGGAGCAGAAGCTGAAAATCATATCTGCTTGAGTACGAGGTTCATAGTCCTTCTGTTAACACCAAACTATCTTGAAATTGCCTTAAGAGGGTAAAAATGTGTTTATTTTTCATTTATTAATCCCATCTCTTATTTCTTTTTACTTTATGTTGCATTAAAATAAAGTCTAATTTCTAATATTAATCTCACTTCTTGTTATACTAGTGTAACATGGCTAACCTTCAAAATAAATAATTTCTTTTATATTTGCCGTACTGTGGTTTTGCTAGCAGTCAAAGAAAACATCAATTTTAATATTATCTGCACTTTGCTTGAAGTATTGTTAACTAAATTAATACATTCTCATTTACCCCATGAGTGTTTTCAGACTACAATGAATAATGCACTTTTCAAATATACTGTAGCAAGCTATAAAATAGGGCATAATTATTTTGAGTGAGTTATGGTTTAAAATCAGCATCTGTCGTAATGTCAAATAATAAAAGGGAATGAAGTCACACATACAATGAAAATCATTTATCCTTTGTGAATCTGGTGAAAGAGTACAGTGAAGTCTGCAAAATACCGTTGGAGAAGAATGTGGTACCCTGTCAACGGAAACATGTTGATGCAGAAAAAGAAGTTATGATAAACTTGAAAAAGCAAAAGATGGATCTTCTCCCCTTTGTATGCTAGGAATCTTGAATTTGACTCACTGGGAAAATATTGTTTGGGGATTACCAACATACTTTTTTTTTTTTTTAAAAGATTGGCACCTGAGCCAAGTTGTGACATCTGTTACAATCTTTCTTTTTTTTCCTTCTTCTCCCCAAAGCACCCCAGTATGTAGTTGTAGGTCCTTCTGGTTCTGCTGTGTGAGATGCCGCCTCAGCGTGGCTTGATGAGTGGTGCTAGGTCCGCACCCAGGATCCGAACCAGTAAAACCCTGGGCCTTTGAAGAGGAGCGCATGAACTTAACCACTCAGCCGCAGGGCTGGCCCCACCAACATACTTTCTAATAGTCAAACTAAAGTCAGTATTACATGATGCTAGAACATCTCAGTGTTGTTGAATAAAATGATTTTTCTGGAAAAATTTTGGATAAATCTGATTTAAGCAGACACAATTCATTCCTCCTATAAAGTACTGAAATATTAGAAGAAAATATTCTTTTTTGAAAGCATTTGTTATTAATTATAATCAAAAGTTTTAATTGAAAACCATTGTTCTGATAGTTTATTATGAGGTTTTACTGCACCAGTGATAGACACTAAGTTCAAATGAGAAAAGGTCCTTTGATTCTCTAAAAAATGTGCATACTAATGGTCCTTTAAATAGCAATAATCAAGAACTCTTTATTTAGAAACTGTTCATTTGATTAATCTTATTCCTTTTTCCTTGAAGTGATTTTTTCTTCTAAAATGTGGCCAAAAATCACCTTTACCCACTGTTATGGGTTGAATATTTGTGTCTTCCCAAAATGCATATGTTGAAATCCTACCCCAAGTGTGATGGGGTTAGGAGGTGGGGCCTTCAGGAGATGATAAGGTCACAAGGGTAGAGCCCTCATGCATGGAATTCGTGCTCTTGTGAAAGACACCCCAGAGAGCTCTTCACTCCTCCTGCCCTGTGAGGATACAAGAGAAGGCTGGCTGTCTACAGCCTGGAAGACGGCTCTCACCAGAACCCGACCGTGCTGGCGCCATGTCCTAGACTTCCGCCTCCCCAACTGTGAGAAGGTGAGTTTCTGTTGTTGATAAGTTACCCAGTTTATTGTACTTTGTCTTAGCAGCCCAAGCTGCCGGAGACACCAACTGTAGTAGTTTCCTCAGGCCGCCATAACAAATTACCACAGACTTAGTGGTTTAAAACAACAGAAATTTATTCTCATAGTTCTGGAGGCTAGAAATACAAAATCAAGATGTAGGCTGGGCCTGCTCCCTCCTGAAATGCTAGGGGAGGATCCTTCCTTGCCTCTTCCAGATTCAGGTGGCTCCAGGCATCCCTTGGCTTTTGGCTGTGTCCCTTTCTTCTGCCTCTGCCTCCATCTTCGCATGGCCTTCTCCTCTTCAAACTGTGTCTCTCTCGTCTGTGTGTTTCCTGTAAGGACAGTTGTCATTGGATTTAAGGCCTACCTGGATAATCCAGAATGTTCTCATTTTGAGGTCCTAACTTAATTACATCTGCAACAATGCTTTTTCCCAAATAAGGTCATATTCACAGGTTCCAAGCGTTAGGATGTAGACAGATCATTTTGGAGGCCTCCATTTAACCCACTATACTAACCTTACCCAAAGTTTAGTGTATGTCCAGAGTTCAAAAATGGGCTTTGGGGTCTGAAAGCTGTGGGGTCAAATGTGGGCTCCACCATCCACTAGTTGTGTGATACTTTGCAACCTACTAGTTCACCGTGCACATTTGGAAACTAGAATAATAATAGTGGTCATAGAGGGTTGATGGACGTGAGAATTTTGGTAGGCATTGGTAATTGACTTTTCCTTCTTGCCTGCTATGTTGGCTTTCTTTTGACCATCTTTATTTCACTTGCTCACTGTTACTTGATCTCTCTGTGTCATTTGACCCTCTTGACCACTCCCTATTTCTCGGGCATCTTTACTGGCTTAACCTCTAAGACATCGTGGTTTCCTGGTTGCTCCCCTCTCCCTTCACTGTTTTTTCTCTTTCTTGTGCTCTTACCTGCCCTGAAATATTGCTTTCCTAAGGTTCTGAATACAGGCCCCTTCTTCAATTATTCTATGCACTTTCTCCAGGTGACTTAATCTTTTCCCAGGGTTGCAGTTAACCCCTGGTTGCTGATGATTCTGAAGTCTGCCTCTCCAACTCAAATACCCGTCTTCAGCTGGAGGCCTATATGTGGCTGCCTCCTTGGCTTCAACACCTAGATGTCCCACCTCAATGTCTTCATATTCACATTCACAGCAAACCCTAATTCTTCATCCAGAAATAATTATCATCTGGAACTCTATATTTCTTTGTGTACTTATGTTACTCTCCAGCCATGCTGGTCAACCAAGAGCTTCCTGAATCATCACGTGCTTTTGCCCCTTCTGTCTTTATCCACACCTTCCTCTCTGCCTCAAATGCTCTTTCCCAATCCTGTGAACATCTATTTATTGTTCCAGACTTAGCTCAAGAATCACCTCATTCCTTAAGACGACCATTCACTCTTTTCTTTGTAGGCCCACAGAATCTTTTACCTACTCCCATCACATCAAATGGTATTTTGGGGTTTTTCTCCTCCACTGACCATGAGCTTCCTGAAAGAGGAGCATCCATGCCCCATTCATCTTTGCATCCTTACTTTTCAGGACAGTGTCTGGCACATAATACTCAATAAACATTTAGTAAGGCCTTCTTACTGCTATTATTATTTTTGTGCTTAGCTTATTCTTGAAAGGACTTAAAGATAGCAATAATGGGTGACATTCATCGAAGCCACTGTTTCAGACATCTGATGGTAGGTGGCTGTCTAAGAGGACTTTTAATGTTTCCTGCCCATGGTATTCATGCCCTTGTGGAATCCTTCGCTTTGACTCTGTGTTGGACTTAGTTACCTGCTTCTCATAAACAGGATGCAGCAAATGGGACTGCTGTTATTTCTGAGATTAGGTTATAAGGAGAACATGACTTCCATCTTGTTTACGCACTCTTGCTTGCTGTCTCTGACGAAGCAAGCTGCCGCATCATGAGCTGCTCCGTGGAAAGGCCCACGTGACAAGGAACTAAGGGTGGCCTCCAGCCAACAGCCAGCATTGAACTGGGGCCCTCAGTTCAGCAATCTGAGAGGAACTGAATCTTGCCAACAACAACACGAGAGAACCTGACAGCTGCGTCTTCTCTAGCCAAGCCTTGACTGCTGTCTTGGCCAACACCTTCATGCAGGCTTTGAGGAGACCCCGAGCTTAAGGACCTGGATAGCTGCCTCTGGATTCCTGACCCAGAAACTGTGAGATGATAAATGTTTGTTATTTCAAGCTACTCAGTTTGGGGGTAATTTGTTACACAACAACAGATAATTAAAACTCATTGCTTCAAGCAATTCACATGAATCAACTCACTAATCCTTGTAAAACACTGTGAGGTAGACACTATTTTTAACCCCATTTACAGATGAGAAAACTGAAGCACAGTCTTGGGTCTGGGCGCAGCTTAGCTGCTCCCTGTTTGTGTCTCAGAAGGCTAGAATCAAGGTTCTGTCCGGGGCTGCAGTTCTAATCTTGGGCTCAAGGTCTACTTCCAAGCTCTTTGAGGCTGTTATCAGAGTTCAGTTCCCTGTGGCTATATGATGGAGGTCCCCATTTTCTCACTAGCTGCCATCCAGGAACCATTCTCGGCTGCTGGAGGCTGCCGTCCCACACAGCCTCCATGGGAAGTTCACAACACTGGTGTTTACCTTCTTCCAGGCCATCAGGAGCCTCTCTTCTGTTTCTAGATCCCCTCTTAAGAACTCATCTGATTAGAAGGAATTAGAATAGTCTTCCTTTTGATGAACTCAACTGATAAGGAATCTTAATTACATCCGAAAAAAATCCCTTTGTCCAATAATATAGTATAATCATAGGAGTGGAATTCTATTCTATTCACAGGTTTCACCAAAGGCATGGGTCACTGGAGACCATTTTAGAATTCTGCCTGCAACAGATAGTCCTCCTTCCAGTCTTCCATTCAGCCTGTTTTTATACAGTTGTAACAATGTAGAACATTTAATATATACGCTCTCCTTTCATTTATCATATCACAAGCGTTTTCCATTATGATATAGGCTTCATAACTGTAATTTAAACAGTTTTATAATGTACTATATAAAATTAAATTTGACACATTTTCCTACGCATTGTCATGTCTAATCCTGGAAATAGTAAGATATTTATCTTTGGAGCGAGACAAGTTTCTTAACTCTTTTTTGTCTCTATTTATAAAATGGATATAGTAAAACTATTTATTCATATGACATTCTTCAATTTAAAGGAAATCATACATATAAAATGCTTAACATAATGCCTGGCACGTAGCTTTTAAGCAGCATCAACATCATTGTAATCATTATCATTTATTCTGAAGTCATTCTCATTTTACTCTAGATTCTTATAGCTATATTTGATATGAAGATTTCTTCTTGATGTCAGTGAGAATGCAGAAATATTTGGGATAAAAAGAAGAATCAAATGGTGATGTGAGTTTTTGTTTGCTAGCTGTGTGGCTTTGGGTAGGTCACTTAGCTTTATCATCTGTAAAATAGAGATAGCAAAATGATCACACAGCGTCTTTGATAATGTGTGTAAAAGGATAAATAGTGTAATTATTACATAATTCATGCTCAATAATTTAGTTTATTCATCTTGAAAGCTCATTAAAATATTCCAGGTGCTTTATACACATTCTTATAGTCAAAATTCTTATTAAATGACCCATATTTCTCTTACATTCAGAGTTTATGGAAATAACAAAACAGTTTGTAGAAGATAGATTGTAAAATTAGAGGTTGACATGAAAGCAGTGAGACAATGAACTGTTTTAAAGTTGTTTTCTTTGTATTTCAAACAAGATCGGTAAATAAGAATAGATATATAGAATTTCATAGTTCCCATTTCTTAAGGATAATTAAATAAATGAGAAAGCTGAGGCTGTCCTACTTTGGGCACATCATGAGAAGGCAGATTCTTCGGAAAAGACCATAATGCTGGGAAAAGTAGAAGACGTCAGGGAAAGAGGAAGGGCAAATATGAGATGGATTGACCTCATGAAGGAAGCCATAGGCACGAGTCTACAGGAGCTGAGCAGGGCTGTTGAAGATGGGACACGGTGGACAGCACTCGTTCACACGGTCGCATCCTCAGGAGTCGGAACTGACTTGATGCACATAACACAGCAACCTACATATACTCTGAAAAAATAGTCACTATCTTTAATGAATAACATATATTTTATTCAGTCATTTTCCCTGTAGATTCCTTGAGGCAGGTGTAAAAAATTCTCATTCTGTTCAAAAAGAGCTTCTTTAGTTATCATTCACCATGTTTCAATCAATGAATTGCTATATTTTCCATACACTCATCTTTATTTTCCATTGAAGTGTTGTCATAGTCCAGTCTGAAACATTCACATAGAAACTGTGTGGGCTAAAATGCTGAAATGTTCTGTAACTCATTGTATGCTAATTAAATTCAGTGTTATTGGAATCTTTTAGCTTTCTTTTTACAGGAAGATATCTAAAGATAATTGATGGAAATGTTACATTTGGAGAAACATTTAGGCCTCCGTGCATTATACAGAAAAACAAAACAACTGACAAGTTTCAGCACTAAGGCTGGATTTGTGAGAAAAACACTGCCATTGATATTTGAAGAGTTTGTAAATTGAATTAAACGTCTTTTATTTTAGTAAAACCGTTCATCAAATGGGAGCGTCTGACAGTCTTTTGCACTGATGACATGTGCCTTGACTTGAGACCAGTGATGGCTCAGAAGGCAGGATTCTGCAGACTGCGGAGTGCACAGCATGTGGGATGTGACCCTGTGGTAGCTGAAAGTAGAGGTCGGATTGGCCCTGGGAACCTGGTGCCTGGCTGCCTCATCTGTAGACCGGGAGCACCTTGGCCTTGCCTTAAAAGGATCCTGTGAGGAAATGACGAGGTCATGGTGCAGAGTGCTGAGGCCTGGTGTGTTGTAAGTGCCCCTTCTAAGTTCACTTTCATTCCATTACCATAACGGGTGGTGCCATTTTCACGGACAATTGCTAGATGCTTGCTTTTCTAATGCCTCCCTAAGGGTGTTTCTCTGAAGAAAACTTGATGATGTTTAGGCATTAATTGAGCTGTGGCTGCCAGGCCTCAATTCTGAAGGGATTTCCTCTGTTTAGTGCCAGTTCTCACTCCAGGGGAGCACGGGGAAGGGCTTGGATGGTGGGGAAGGAACTTATAGCTGTTTCCTTTTAAAAGTTAATGAATCTGAATCTCCCCAAAACCACTCACGAAAAAGGTTTAACAAATGTGATTTCCATTATGTAGAGGAGACTGAGGGGTGAATGCACTGATTCTATCCTTGTCACCTTCTGCCCTGTAAAACTAGATGAAATATATTCAACTTGGACCAAACTCCTGTTGTTCCAACCTGCGGATGTTTGTAACAGCTTCTCTCATGGGGAAGGTCTCCAGCATCCTGTAAAGTCCTGTGGTTACATGGCAGTACTCTGGGCATCACTCCCGGCTCTGCCTTCCACCTCCCTGTAGGCTTGTGCTTGCTCTGCTGTGTGGTTCCAGTTTCTTCCGTAACTCTCCAGATCGTTTGCACTGGACAGTCTTTCTGATTCTGGATTGCCCTTGGGCAGTCCCTCCTTCAGTTCTTCCTCCTTGGGTCTGTGTTCTACAGCCCATGGACCAGCGTTGTTCCACTCCATCCCGAGTCCTGGCGCCCAGAACCTGAGCTCTGGGAAATTATCCCAGACACTTGCCTGTCCAGAGACAGGGAATCGGTGAGTGCCCCAGATCTTAAGTGTTCCAGTCTAGAGATTTTCCTGGAGAACTAGGAACTTATGTTCATTTTCACGTGGAGTACTCAAGGCTGTGTGACTGGGGTCAGCTTGGCCCCCTAACATCTCTGAGAAAATGAGATGACACTGAGATGATGGATACCTTCGATTGATGGTAACAAGATTATAACAAATTCCGTAAATGTCTCAGGTGAACCCAGCCGCACGTTTGGCCCTTGATTTGGAACTGCACAGGCCTGTTGATGTGGCAAAACAAAGTTTTGATGGATATTTATGAAGAGTTGAGGAAATAACCAAAGATGATGCCTTACTCAGAGTTGTTTCTTTCCTCCCAAACTTCAGATGAGTTTGTTCTGAGCCACACAATTCTTCTGACCAGCCTTCTTGCATCCAAGAGTACTCACAGCTTAGAGGTACACTTTTCAGAGAATTTCCCAGCCCAATGGTAGCTGCCTTCAGTGGGATATGACACTGTGCCCCACAAAACAGTGCCAGCGTCACAGTTAACAACTTTGTAGCCCCAGTCTAAATTGCCAACACCAATTACTAAACTGGCAGATTCTTTTGGAATACATTTTTTATTCTGTATATTTCATTGTTAGTTTTTTTGGGAAATCAAAAGATGTATGGATATAGTTCTTATTCTTGAGCAGATTGTGACCCACGAAAATTCACAGAAACAATTAAATGATGTAACATTTTTGTGCTCTAAGATATCAGAGAAGGAAGTGACCATCAGGCTGGTGGCAAATGGTTTCACAGATGAAGTAGATTCAATCTGGGGCTTGAACAATACTAAGTGTTTGCAGATATGGAATATATTGGTTGAGGAATATTCGGAAAGTCTCACATTGAAGCTGGAACAAAGCTGATTAAGTCATTCTCCTGCTTAAACCCTTTCAGTGTTTTCCAGTGGTGCTTCTCAAACTTGAATGTGTGCACGCGATTAAACTGCTAAAGGATTCAGGTCCAGCGGGTCTGCAGCGCAGGCTGAGATTCTGCAGGTCTAGCAAGTTTTCCGGTTGCTGCTGCTGGACCTCAGATAACAGTTTGAGGAGCCAGGCTCTATACTGGGCGGCGTAGGATAAGCTACAGCCCATGGACCAAACCTAGCCCACCACCTGTTTTTTAAATAAAGTTTTATTGGAACACAGGCACATCCGTTTGTTTACCTATTGTCTCTGACTGCCCGTACACTACAGTGGCAGCATTAAGTAGTTGTGACAGAGACTGTATGGGCCACAAAGTCTAAAATTTTTACTATCTTACTCTCTAGAGAAAAGCTTTGCCAATCCCAGCATAAAAGCCAAATTCTTTAGGAATATGTGCTAGGACTAGCAAAATTTCCCTTCAGCCTATGTGTCCAATGTTATTGCTCTGTGCTCTGCCGGCTCAGGGTGCATTACTGCCTTATGATCAACTTGCTGGTACCCAGTCCCACATGGTCTTTCCAACTTCTTTGCATATCCCCCTTGCCTGGAACAACGTTCCCAGATATCCCCACCTTGCCCGCTCACTCATTTTTATTCATTTCTGACGATACCTCTTCTGGGAAGCTTCTCAAGGCTGGGCTAGGTGCTTGCCTGGTCTTGCCGTAGGACCCAGTACTCCCCTCAGTCAGAGCACTCATCGCGGTGCACGAATCCTGCCTATGTGTCTGTCGCTCTCACTGAAAGGCAGGACATGCATTACGTAATGCATAATATGGAATAGGTGTTCAGTAAATGTTTGTTTAGTTAATGAAGAAACCAGTAATGGGGGAGCACGTTTGGAGTGGAGTGGGGAGACAGGTTTGATGCAGGATTTATTGAGGAGAGTGGGGAGCAATAAGGTTGGACAGAGCAGGATGCAGCCAAACCATAATGACCTGGAAACCAGGCTCAAGAACTAGCTTTTCTTATTCTGGGTCAATAAGTCTCAAAGGCTTCTAAGAAATCCTGGAACTATGACATACTCTTTGATGACGGGTCTTTATGGTCAACAAGTTTCAGAAACTGCACACTATGCCCTCCTTTTGCAGATTCACAGTTCACAGAATTTTACAGGAAAGAAACCAGTTCAACTTTGCTTAATTCAGGACAATGCATACTTTCTTGCCTGGAATCTTGCCCTCCCTTGGAAGAGCAAGTGCATTTTGAGGAGCTCATGTTGTTTGTGGACCCCTTTGGGAGATGTTGATTTGGCAACACAGATCCTCAAGGTCCATAATTGAAGTGATGTTCTAGGAAGATACTCCTGGCAGATGCAGGGTGGATGCACTGGGGAGGAAGGGAAGGGGCCACAGAGTCCTGCTCTGAAGTTGGGTGCGGAGAGGAAGGAGGGGTGTATACAAGCCAACACAGAAGAAAGAATCTCGGACCTACTATGGTATTACAAGCCCCTACTACACCCTCCAACGAATTCTGCTGTCCTTCCTCCCTAGCACCCTAACAGGGAGGGTCACCTCTCTTTGATGACTTCCTGCAAAGGGGCAGCTCTCTACTGCACGTGACAACTCACTTTACATTCTGGAGCGGGGTTTGCTCCGATGAAGCTGCTTCTCGTTCCTGATTCTCTTCATTAGCAGTAATTCTCAGGTTGGAGTCAGTGGACATGAAACCGTAATGCAGGGTGCCCAAAAGTCTGGAGACACCGAGAAACTGTATATTTATGACACTCTTCTAGGTGAACAGTTAGACTCAGACCTCCAGTTTCGGAAGTATGCCACCTGAAAATGTCCCGTGCAGGTTATTTGAAAATTAAACTGCAGTTGTTTAACAGTAAGTTTGTCCTACACTTCCCAATTTTGCAGACATCTGTAGAATATTGCATATTCACGTGCATGGTGCGCAGGTGAGTGGGAAGTGGCTGATGTAAGGACAATAGGTCTGGGTGAAAACAGCTGGAAATTTTCTATAGGTTGCCTTTTCTTTTTAATAGCATGCTTTGGACTATGTTCACATGGATTTGGATACTTATCCTAATCTATCTGAATATACCTGAATGTTGGCAAAAAACCTAAGTGCAGTGTTTCCCAAACTGTGTTCCACTAGGATTTCATGAAGTGTTACAACACACACACACACACACACACACTCACGTATTTGGAAAATGCTGGTTAAACAGATTTCTTTGCTGCAGGAATTCTCTGAGCCTTTGTATGATAATGTGCATTGTGAATCTGCAAGGAGGGGATTGGATATGCAGGGTTTCTTAAGACTATCTGACCATGGAATCTTTTTGATATGAGACACCATTTACCCCACGAGTATTTTGTCGGATGCCATTTGAACAATGCTGTACTAGAACATGGACCCGCCATATGCTCTTTGCAGAATTACTGCACATTTCCTCTAGGGGACAGTGTGGAGTCAGACTCCTTTGCATGGTATGCTGCCCTATTGCTCGGTAAATATGTGATCCTGGGCAAGCTGCTTATCTCCTGCAAGTCGGTTTCTTCCCATTGGAAGTGGGTACAGCAGTTCCGGCGGTCCCTGTTAGAGAGTTGTTAGGATTCAGTGAGGCAGTGTAAGTGAAGCGCTCAGCCTGGCGCCTGGCACACGGCGACTGCTGGCAGACACCGTCTCTTCTTGTAACTGTTATTATCACAACTTGCGTCCACAGCGTGACTTCATCACCACCAACGTTCTTCATCATCCCCGTTTCCTGCCTGGTGCCTCTGACTTTCAAAAAGCCTGGACAATACGTACTGGCTTATTATGTACCAACCTGGATCACTGTGGTAAAGCAGCTTGAATGTTAAATAGGATAACGTTTTATTCTGTAATTTCAAAACATTATGTTTCAGTAAATTTTAGAAATATTTCTCACCTAATTGTGGTGTGTAGTAGCTGAACTTATTATTGTGGTCCTCTGAGGCCCATGAGACAAAGGAGGAATTTCTAATTTCATGAAAAGATGACAAGAATATTTCTTAAATTTGTTGCCTGAAATTTATCATTGTAAAGTGACAAAGAGAACTACACACTTCCAGAATAGCCAGAAAAAGCTTCTTGTTATTTATATAGTCAATGTTGTAAGAATGCTAGAGAACAAAAGAACCCTCGGAACAGTGCACTCTTCCCCGTGGTGAAGGCCTCTAGGACCCGGAGGAAACTTACCCTGCACAGACCTTCATATTGAAGTCAATAATAGAGTATAATAGTTTGCATTTGTGGTTTTACAAAAGTCTTTAACCTTTAATGATCTCACTTGACTGAATATATTCTTACCCTGGTAACACTAGATTTGTAAACCGTACAGAGATTTATTCTGTATTCCACGCGTGTAAAGAATACATAAGGTCAAAATGCAGAAGTTTGTGGGAGATACACCTTCTTTTTCAGTCCTATTAAATTCTTCAGCATTCAATAAGGAATACCTAAGTATGTATTATTGTTTAAACTCAAAGGAAATGCAAATCAAGGCCTTGCATACTTGAGCATATAACCCTCCAACCTAGATGACCAAGGCTAAAACTCCCAAATAAAAATAAAGAGCAGTTAAAACCTACAGTTAAAATATTACAGGTGAATTATCTTTTTGTGTGTGTGTGAGGAAGATTTGCCCTGAGCCAACATCTATGCCAGTCTTCCTCTGTTTTGTATGTGGGATGCCTCCACAGCATGGCTCATGAGTGGTGTAGGGCGACGCCTGGGATCTGAACCCATGAAGTGTAACACGTGGAACTTTAACCACTGGGCCACACGGCCAGCCCCTGAATTATCTTTTATCTTTTACAAATAACTGAAACCTAATATGATTTTTCTTGTTTTCCGTCTTCCTGTGACATTGGTGTTTCTCAACTGGAGACTATTCATTTTCTTTGGAGTCACAGCAGCAATAAAGTGGGTCATGAAGCCATGCCTGCCGAGGCCGTCTCCTCATCCTGTCCGAGGCCGGCCCTTCCGTCTCTCTGAGACGCAGCTTCTCATCTGCAGCATAGGTCAGATAACACCCCCTGTGCGCCTTCCACAGGATTCCCACGAGGATAGGAAGGCAGAGCGTGGGAAGGCAGTAAAGCCGCAAGTCATCAGTGCAATGTTGAGAGTTACTGTGGGTCGTAATCCATCCGAATTGTTCTTGGCCCCGGATCTTTGCAAGGCTGGCTTCTTCTCACTATTTAGGTTTCACTTGAAATGTCAGCTCCTCAGAGAGGGCTGTCTGAGCAATCCATGCCAGGCAGAAACCCACGACCTCTACAGTGACCCCTGCCCCGCCCCCGTTCAGACCCCTCCCGACTGTCTGACACGAGCCCTATCGTTCTCGAGGTTTCTGCCTGCCTGGCCCGCAGTGAGCTCCACGTGGTGAACCGTGGGCTGTGTGTGCGCCGCTGACCCCCATGTCTGGGACGTGCACCGGGAGGGGGTGTGCTGTCTTCAGGGACGTCTGTTCGGATGGGTTTAGGTCTCAGAGCTGTGTCGGGCTGAGCATTTTCACAAAAGGTTCTATGTACTTGGCAACAAAAGGTTTCAGAAAGTAACTCCTGCACCCACGCAAGTCAGTGCTCAAATCTGTCCTGAGAGAATTGCTTTCTCTGCGGGTCTTTTTCATCTCAGAGAAAGTCACTTTACTCAAAATGCTGCCCAGAATTCGCCTATCTCCAGAGAACCAGAAGAGAGATTTATTTTTTGATTCTCCCGGTGAGAGTGGTTAACATCAGCTAGATGAGCTGGTATTCCTCTCCCCAGGGCCAGCCTGGAATTTTGATTGTAAAGCTACTAGGTCAGGCTGGCTTGTTTTTGTTTTTGTTTTTGGTGAGGAAGACTGGCCTTGAGCTAACATCCATTGCTAATCCTCCTTTTTTTGGCTGAGGAAGATTGTTGCTGAGCTAACATCTGTGCCAATATTCCTCTATTTTGTATGTGGGATGCCACCACAACATGGCTTGACGAACGGTGTGTAGCTCCATGCCTGGATCCAAACTCGTGAACCCTGGGCCACTGCAACGGAGTGCACGAACTCAACCACTGTGCCACTGGGTCGGCCCCTTACTCTGGCATTTTCAAATGGCGCTATTGTACTTAACGTGTTGGTTAAAATGCTAGGCAGTTTGTTCCTATCAAATTAAGAATCCCAAAGTTTACGTGATTGGAGAAATAAAATATCCATGCCTTATAAAACTAATGAATGAACCCCAGAGTCTTTTCAATCACTCGTGAAGTCTTAAGCCATCTGGCCTCCTGTTAGTCTCTGACTTTACGCCCACTGGTCTCCTGTCACTCCTCCGCTCTAGCCACGCTGGCCCCCTCGCCATTCCCATGATCCTCCCCCTAGATGTGCACAAGGCTTGCTCTCATACAGCTGTCAGGTGTCTGCTCAAATGCCGCCTTCGTGGAACTGCCTTCCATCTACCCTCTTCACAACCACAAAGCCCGCTCTGCGCTCCCTGCCACCTTCCCTCTCCTTATTTTTTTCACAGCACTTATCACCATCTGACATACTTCAGATTTTATTTATTCATCTGTTTACTGTCTGTTTCCTTTCATCATAACCTAAGTTCTATGAAGGCAGGGATTTTTGTGTGCTCACTGCTATGTACTATCTGGCACAAGATAAGCAGTTAAAAAATATTCATTGAATTAATTAATGAATGAGAGCAGAACTTAATATGCAAAGGAGTAGCGTAATTTGAATAATTAAAGGTCAAATGGTTCATTAAATTTGATTATGTTTGATCTCCAACACTTAATGCTGAGTGTTGATCTGATTGGTACGTGGGACAGAGGCTGCAGGGTTACTCCAGGATGCAGGACTTTGTTTTAAAGCATTTAGGGAAAGTTGGTCAGAGAGTAAGGAAATGGAACGTCATTTAGAACCCCATCTGGCGTGTAGTCGCTGACCTAGTGCTGTGGTTCTTGAACTTGATGGTGCGTCACCATCATCTGGGCACTTATCCAACGCTGGTGGCTGGGCCCCACCCCATCCTGGATTCAGTAAGTCTGTGTGCGGCCTGAGAAGGTGCACTTCTAACCAGCGCCCAAGTGATTCTGATGCTGCTAGACTGGGTGCACTGTGAGCACCCTGACCTAGTAGCAAGGAGGCACCGCATGACCTTCAGGTGGTCCAGGACCAGCATGGAAGCACCGCATGACCTTCAGGTGGTCCAGGACCAGCATGGAAGCACCGCATGACCTTCAGGTGGTCCAGGACCAGCATGGAAGCACCGCATGACCTTCAGGTGGTCCAGGACCAGCATGGAAGCACCACATGACCTTCAGGTGGTCCAGGACCAGCATGGAAGCACTGCATGAACTTCAGGTGGTCTAGAACCAGCATGGAAGCACTGCAAGAACTTCAGGCGGTCTAGAACCAGCGTGGAAGAACCACATGACCTTCAGGTGGTCCAGGACCAGCATGGAAGCACTGCATGACCTTCAGGTGGTCCAGGACCAGCATGGAAGCACTGCATGACCTTCAGGTGGTCTAGGACAAGCATGGAAGCACTGCCTGAACTTCCAGTGGTCTAGGACAAGCATGGAAGCACTGCGTGACTTTTGAGTGGTCTGGGACCAGCATGGAAGTCTCTTTGGACATCTAAGATGGTCTCTAGGACCAATGACTTGATTCCCTTGCTTTTGCCTCCTATTCCTTTTTTATTCTATTCAGAGACCTGTTCTCATTTTTATCTCAAGTTTTTGGTTTGCTCATAGAATCTAGTGCCTCATGCCTTCTGCTGTTTGTTTCCTCTCTGCAACCCTCTGCATTGTACCTGCCAAGTGCATCTGTGTCTCTCTCTCAAAGTGCAGGAAGTTTAGTGCTCAGATTGGATATTCCAGCCTCTCTTTGGTAGAGAGCAGCTCTGCAGGGCACAGCTCTCCGAACAGACACCTTACAGGCCCCTTTGATCACGCAAGATCCTGGACCAGCAAGGTCACATGGAACAAAGCATGCTCACCTATGTAGAAGGCATCTCGTCGATGTTTGTTCAGCAGGGGTCTGCGAGGACGAGGGCACTGAGGGTTTTCAGAAGGGGGCTCTGATGTGACAGAAAGCTTGCTTGGCGCGTCTGCTTCCAGGTGATTAAGGATGTTTTGAAATAGTGTGGGCGAGAAGGTCTGTATTTTACTGCCACGTGAGCCATTAATTAGCCTCATAATACTGGGCAGATTCTTGTTTTTCTCCGGGCCTCAGCTTCCCCAGTGACAGAGTGAGGGACTTGGACAGGATGAGATGCAGCTTCCTTGCCATGAGCAGCGTGCGATGATTTGATGAACTTGTTAGCGTGCGCGTCTGGGTGCCTGACTGGGCCAGCCCGGTCTCCAGGCTGCTATCATCCAGCTTACTGTCATTGAACTTTATATTCTCTTTTCTTCTGTTTTTCTTAAGAGAATGAACACAGAACAAACCCGCCTGGGTTTGAATCCTGGTTCTGCCACTTACCAGCCGTGTGGCCTTGGGCAAATTACCTTGTCTGAGTCTCAGGTTCCTCACCCATAAAATTTGGATTATAAGAAGTTCCTTACAGTTTTGTTGGAATGAGTTAATTCATGTAAAAGTATTTATCATAGCTGGGGATGAAATGATTTAATATATGTTAAAGTATTTAGAAAAGTATCTGGCACTTAGAAAAGACTGCGTAAGTGCTCTTAAACTTGTTTTTATATATTTTCATCTGTGCTGTATTTTGTCTGTTTTAATATGTGACTATACTGTGCATGGGATTTTTACTTAGAATTGTGCTTAGAATGTGAAGTCATCAGAAATTCCTGTAATAAAATGCTGTTGTAGTGAGGAAATTTTGAAGTGTTTTAGAAATACCTATATTCTTCTGAAAGATACTTCTGGAAGCAAAGAGGCATGTGACGTTGTGTAAAAGCCGAAACTATAAGAACATAAATCATATCAATCTTTGCCCAAGACTAGGGGTGGGGTAGGCGGTTGGCCACAATGGGCACAGGAGAACTTTTGGGGTGACAGCGATATTCTCTATCTTGGTTGTGGTGGTGGTCACATGACTGAATATGTTTGTCAAAACTCATGTACAAAAGAAGGAGTCAATTTTATTGTGTCTGTGTTGTAGCTAAGTAAACCTGACTTTATTAAAAAATGTAATCTTCAGGTGTGATCTTTTCATCTGGGAGATTTTGTAGAGCATGCAGCTGTGTATAATTCTGATCCTGCAAATTGATTTCCTAAACTTGCATTCATTTTTATTTCAAGTACTTGAAATATAACACAAAATGTCAGTAGAAACACTGCCACAGATGCCGCCATCTTTGCCGTACCCTCTCCCCCGTTGGGTTGGTTAGTCATGGTACTTTCTCACCAAACAGCTCTACCTCCCTCACACCTCTGCCTTAAGTGCCATCCATCTCTCTACCTCCATCTCTCCTCCTATCTCTCCTGGGGGGCCGCAGGCTTTCCCTCACCCAGAAAATGGGAACAAAGCTGCCTATCTGATATTTGTTGATGCTATTTTGAGCGGTACTATTTTATAAAGGTTATTTTCTAAATTGTCGCTGCTGATATTCTAAAAAAATATATTTTTATGAATATCTCATATTCGTTAACCTAGCTAAATTTAATATTTTGCAGATTATTTTTATTTTTTAAAAAATCATATTAAAGAAGGTCTTAGTTTGCTGAGTATTTTTTAATTGTTATACATGGATGTCAAACTTTATGAAACATTTTTTCTGCATCTGCTGAGATCATGTGTTTTTTTCTTCTTCATTTTGTTAATGTGGTGAATTATGCTAATTGATTCTCAAGTGTTAAAACAACATTGTTTTCCTGGAAAAGTCATCTCGATTATTATATTTCATCCATTTTATATTTGTTGAATATGGTTAGCTACCATCTTGTTTAGGATTTTTGTGTCTATGGGTGGATGGGGTTGGATGTAATCATCTTTCCTTGTGGTTTCTTCGTCAGATATTGATATCAAGATGACTATGGCTTCACAAAACCAGCTGGGTGGTGTCCACTGGTCCCCTGTGTTCTAAGCATTCTGTGAGACTGGGGATCCCTCTTTCTGACGTGCTGGAAAGTTACCAGGGAAGCTGTCTTGGCCTTTTTCTTTACGAGAGGGTTTTTAATTATGGATTTAATTTCTTTAATAATCACAGGACTATTTGTATTTTTATTTCTTCATTGTTCATATTGGTAAATGTTCTTTATTAGAATTTTGTCCATTTTACTTAAATTTTCGATATTTTGTTAGAGTAAATTTGCTTGTAACAGGCTCCTATATTTTCAATGTCTATAGGATCTACAAGGATGTTTCCTGGGTTATCTGTGTTGTCTCTTGTTTTCTTTCATCACTGTTCCAAAAGATTTACCATTTCATTAGTCTCTTCAAAGCATCAATCTATGGCTTTGTTGATTCCTTCTATATAATTTGTTTATGTCATTAATTTCTGCTCTTGTCTTTCTTCTGTTTCCTTTGGGTTTATTTCGCTTTTATTTTTCTTCTTGAGCTAGTTGCTTAGTTCACTAACTTTCAATCCTTCTTTTCTAATTTAGGCATTTAATTTTAAAGGCTATAAATTTCCTTTAATGTTTCTTTATCTGCATCACAAAAATTTTGATATTTAATCTTTTGTTATAATTTTATTATAATTCAGATTTTAAAACCTTTCATTTTTACTTTAATACATTATTTGACACATGGGTTACTTAGTATTTCTTAATTTTCAAATATAGAGATATTTTCCAGCTATCTTTCTGTTATTGATTTCTAGCATACCTCCACTGAAGTCAGATTTTCGTCCCTTGAAATTTGCCTTTTGGCCAAGCTATAGTCAATTTTTGTACAAGTGGAGGGTTGGGCTTTATCTGGGATTTTAAACCTGGTATCCACCCACTTCCAAGAAGCCCATAGACAGAATTCAGAGTTTGCGAAGTTGAATGGGCAAAAGAACCATGTCTTTATTTTTCCTGACCTCTAATTGAAATGTAGTGTTTCCTTCAAAAGAATATGTAATCGACAAATCAGAACTGGCTCCCACTACAGATATTTTCAAATCACATAAAAACTGTTGGAAATATCTTAAAATATCATTTTCTCTCCTCACTATATTAAAATAAGGGGCTGTGAGAGTACCTATTAGATCATCCTATATGATGCATTAATAAAAAAGCACACGTATTACCACATCACAAGTTTTTAACATTTTAATAGTGGAATTTTAATATAATTGGTTTCCTTTGTATTCCTAAGCATTTTATTTTATGCCTTTAGGAACATTATTCTGACAGGAGTCCTTAGGCTTCAGCAGACTGCTAAAGGGCCTCAGGGCCCCAAAGGTGCAGGACGCTGTTGCAGCAGGAAGGCAGCACAGGGCTGAGTGCAGGAGCAGGGTGAGCAGCTTTGGTGTTGGAAGCTGGAGTCATTTTGCTATTGTTTCTAATCTTCTGAGTGATTCAGATGGCAAGGGCATTGGGAGAGAGCGAGAAGGGAGGGAGGAGATAATGGAAATTTGAGCATAAGAAAGAAGGTGAGAATTAGTTTTCTAAGCGAGGAAGAAAGGTAATTTACTAGGAGAGGCAGCTGACCACAGGGCAGTTCCGAGTACCCACTTGGCTTTTCACATGTAAAGGGAGACCACACGTGTGTGTTTCTCCTGCTCTATTCAGCTGCAGAACAAGGAAACAGTTGAGTTAACCAGAGTCAAGACTTTCCAAAAGAGTGGGTTGAAGACAGAGTGGAGCAAGGGGATGAATGATCTATGGAGAGTGATTCCAATGATGTCTATGGAGAGTGATTCCAATGATGTCTATGGAGAGTGATTCCAATGATGTCTATGGAGAGTGATTCCAATGATCTCTATGGAGAGTGATTCTAATGATCTCTATGGAGAGTGATTCTAATGATCTCTGTGGGAGTGATTCCAATGATCTCTGTGGAGAGTGATTCCAATGATGTCTATGGAGAGTGATTCCAATGATGTCTATGGAGAGTGATTCCAATGATGTCTATGGAGAGTGATTCCAATGATGTCTATAGAGAGTGATTCCAATGATCTCTATGGAGAGTGATTCTAATGATCTCTATGGAGAGTGATTCCAATGATCTCTATGGAGAGTGATCTATGGAGAGCGACTCTAGAGGTGGATTCCCAATATCCCGCTGGGTAGAGAGGGAGGTGAGAGCATGAAGGGTTTGTGGTCAGTGGATCAGAGGTTTCCATGAAGTGGATGAACTTGTGGAGTTATGGACTCTGCAGTAAATAAACTGGAGAGAGGCGAGAGAATGGAAAAAATATTCTTAAACATACCCACAGAAATTATAGTTTAGGGAGTGAGAAGCAAGTGAATATTTCAGGGAGGTTGACAAGCTTACAACCCTGAAATGTTGATGTCAGAATCAGCCCCTCTGTTCTTGACCCTCCTTCTTCGGTCTCCACGCCTCACTCTCCATGCACGAGCTCATCGCCTTCTCTGCCTCTGATTCCCCCTCAGCATTCCAGAGACACCTGCTGTTACAGAGTAGCAATCTGGCCAATTAGGAAGACAGCGGCTGAGAATTAAATATTCTCTGTGTTTGCTCTGTGCTCTGCACTGTCAGGCACTTTCTGTGTGTCTCTCACATGTAATCCCATGAAATCTGGATAAATAAACTGAAGCTTGAGGAAGGAAATGAACCAGGTTAATGTAACACAGGTAACGCCTGATGCAGCTGGAATTTAAAAGCTCTGACTGCAAACCCTCGATTTTCTCCTGCAATTACCTTGGCCAGGAGTGTCATTTTACCACCATTTGTAGGATGTGTTTAGACACAAGCCCATCTATGATCATCGTTGATGGCTCCTTGGAGAAATCTGTTCTTGGTATAAAAGAACATGAAAACATAAACCTTACTTATTTTTGCCATAGTTTATTAAATCAGCTGACACTTAATTATTTTCTTTTTTCCTTCAGTTTCTAGCTTCCTTGAACTAGCAATCTCAGTTCTAAGTACATTTCAGACTGTCTAAATAAAGTATTCTCCAAGTCCTCCTGACTTAAGAGTGTTCGAAAGTTACTTGTGTCTTCCTTTTCCTCTCTTGTATTGTTCTCAGTGTTATAATCTCTGCAAGTTGTGATTTAAGTTGTTTCTATACAATGCCAAAATGACCAAATTATCATGAAACCTGTGGAGGGAAAGTCAAGTCGCCTGTGTAATAACGTGCGTATCATGTGCGTTGTAGAGTGACTGGATCTTTAAAGTATCATTGGGTTGACCTCGTGCTGCCTGGATTTACCCCGTGTATTATGAGGATAAAGCAGTTTAATACCAAACTTCTGGTTCAGCTGAACATATTCATTCATTCATCCACGCATCCACGCACCCCTCCATTTGGAAATGCGTACTGAATCCACGCCAGGCATGTGCCAGGCTCTGTGGATCCCACGCAGGGCAGACTCAACCTTGCCCTCCCGTGTGTACTGGACGTTTCATGACAGACACAGACAATCAGAGGAGGGGCTTCTGTGTAGTCACAGGCAGCACGTGCCCTCATCTCTCACGGCCCGCACCGATTCCTAGGAAATGAGGGATGTCATACAAGAAGCAGTGCTGTTTCTAAAATTGCCCTTAGCGATGGGCCGTCCTTTGGAATCACTAGGGATTTTAAAGATAACAAGTGCTGGGGGCCCACTCCTATATACTCTTGTTCGGTGGTTCTAGGGCGGGGGTGCCTTGCCTTTGTGGCAATAGGAAAAGATCCCCTCTGGGGATGCCATCGCTGGGTGCATGGCTTGTCTATCAGAAGACACACCGGGATAGGCAGCCCCATGCAGAGGGTGGGGCTAGGCGAGCAGAGCACCAGGTGGACTTTACCTCCTTGGTCAGACCTTGTGCAGGGCCCAAAACAGGAGCACTGGGTCTCGGCGCATGAAAATGCTCTCGCTCTGTCACTGTTAGGGCTGCTGTTGTGTTGACGGCTCTCACTCAGTGAGTGCTAGCTGTGGGCCCCAGCCTCTGATCGTCGTGCACATATTGGGAAACCAGAACTCGTGAGTTATTTTTTCCGTTAGATATGCTGCAATGTACAGAAAGGGCTTCCTCCATCCGCTGAGTCTGTGTGATGCCCAGTATTAAACAAGGTAGATATACCGTCTACACGTAAGCCATCTGTGTGTTTCTAAGTTCCAGATTTATCTAACGCTTCCATGGTTGAGTAAAATTAATAACTTCAATTTTAAGGCTAATAATTACAGAGATAATACTTTCTGAGTTGATCACTATTTACTGAGTTCTGCCTGGGATGATTCCGTGATCACAAACACAAGGGTGTGAAAAATGTGCTTGCTGGCAAAATGAGCACTCAGGACTAGAAAAGCTTGTGATTATAAACTTTAAAATATCTTTGTATTTCTGGAATTTGCCAAGCTACTTCTAGGAGGGATGGTATAAATTCGCCAAATCCTAGAAACAAATAATTCCAGAAATAGCAAAACAGAATTGATCAGAGACATTATCTAGGGCATAGGATAAAAATGGCTTTGAATTCTCAGGGGAAAAAATCAAAGATAATTACTTTTTAGATACTTTGGCTATTCTGAAGATTCTCTGTCCAAGACAAAGGTAATGATTTTTGAAAGTAAATGCAACAGCTCAAAATAGCTCTCCTTTAGAAAAGATCTGAATGTAATTGTCCTATTTAGGAACTAGACATAGATTTTGCACTTTTAAAAATGAAATCGGAGTTCTAAAGAGAAAGAACAGGGGAGAGAAAAAAGTGTAGAAAGCATTAAATATCCATGGTGAAAGTTACTAGGACCTCAGGTCCTAATTAAAAATGAATGCATACCTGACACATATCCTGAGTTTTGAACATCAAACTAAATAACTATGACGACACATTTTTTTTGAAAGTTTCATATTGGTTATCATTTTTATACTTTATAAAATCTTGAAATGCATTTGCTGATGATAAATGAAAGATTACTCCTATTGAACTCCCTGTTCTCTAAGTAAATGTTAATTTTTTAATGTCTACTGTCATGGGCAAGTATACTTATATAATGCCACCTACTATTTCTTTTCTTATTTATTTTTTTAAGGGATTAAAACATTAAAGTATGTTAATATTGTTTCTCTAAGAAAGTTTTCTTCTAAGAAAATAAGATTAGAGCCAGCCCTGATTGGAGAGTGGTTAAAGTTTGGCTTTCTCTGCTTTGGCAGCCTAGGTTTGGTTCTCAGAGGCAGAATCGCACCAATCGTCTGTCAGTAGCCATCACATAGAAGAACTAGAAGGACTTACAACTAGAAAATACAATTACGTGCTTGGGCTTTCAGAAGGGAAAAAAAAAGGGGATGATTGGCAACAGATGTTACTCAAGGCGAATCTTTCCCAGCAAAAAAAAAAAAACCAAAAAAACCCCAAACCCTTGCGTCTCCATCCCTATTCTTCAACAATAAGGGAAAAAAAAAAAAAGAAGAAAAACAAGATTAATACTTATTATCCAAAGGATCAGGATTTCCCGTTAAAATATAGAATTGTCCCCAGATCAATGGTGAGATTACAAAGCATGAGCTGACTCTCCTATGCCATAGAAGCATTCCTTTATGAAGGCTGGCGATGAATGAGTGTCTATTTCAAGATGATTTAAAATCCAAGACCACATGTGCAATCTGAAAAGCAGCCTCTACTCTTTCAGTGACTATAACTGGCTAGTCACTCCATGCCAGGCTGTAGGAATATCAACCTGAAGCAGGGCATCACCAGTGGGGGAAATCCTCGCTCAATAAAGTGGTTCTCAAATGTGAGATAGTGAATTATCTGAAAACTAGTCACAGAGGTCTCTGTGGGTCACACGAATCATGGCTTCATTCCAAATGTTGTTTAAATACTTAAAATAGCAAAATGTGTCATTTCCTCCTACATCAGTTACGTGTTATACTGAAGTTTTACAGAGCCATTTTATTTAAAAGTAAAACATGGATCTAGAAAATCTTCACACCCAGAAGATGTTGCTTATTGATACATTAAATATATTGATATATTAAAGCTGAACATCATAGAATCACTAGCAGGTCAAGAAATAGAACTTTGCCAGCTTCTCCAGAAGTCTCTCCCTGTGTAAGTCCCCCCAAAGTTACCACTGCCCCGACTCCTAAAGGAATCACCTCCTTCTTTTCCTTGTAGTTTTATCACCCTGGTGTGAATCCCTAGAAAATATAGTCTAATCTTATCCCTTAAAAATTTTATTTCAAATGTTGTTAAAGTCTCTTAATTTACTTTTTTTTTAAAGATTTTTTTTTTATTATTTCCTTTTTCTCCCCAAAGCCCCCCCAGTACATAGTTGTATATTCTTCGTTGTGGGTTCTTCTAGTTGTGGCATGTGGGACGCTGCCTCAGCGTGGTCTGATGAGCAGTGCCATGTCCGCGCCCAGGATTCGAACCAACGAAACACTGGGCCGCCTGCAGCAGAGTGCGCGAACTTAACCACTCGGCCACGGGGCCAGCCCCATCTTAATTTACTTTTTTTGTTTTACTCATCCTCCCTGCATATTGTATCCATTGACAGACCCAGGACATTTGACTAGGAGAGTTTCTCACTGTTTGGATTTGGCTGGTTGTGTTTCCGTGGTGAACGTCGTCAGGAACCTCTGTCCTTTGCACGTTGGTCGCTGACACCTGGAGTTTAATCCACTGATAAAACTGAGACTGGATCCCTTTGCCAAGACTCTGGGTTGTGATGTGTTCCTTCTTCAGAAGGCACATAATGTCTGCTTATCCCTCATTTGTGGAGTCGGAAGATGTTAATGCCCTGTGATCTTCAAGTGGCTCCTGAGGCCTTTTGACGTGACCCGAGACGGTTTTGATGGCTTCCTCACCATGTGGTTGGACAAGCTTTCCAGGCTCATCGTGTGCATTTCCTGTTCCAGGCCTGGAGTCAGCCGTTTCTCCAAGACACTCCGGTTTCCTTGGCTATTCAATGGCATTTGAAGACCACATTCTGGGTGCTAGGAGTACTCATTGCTACTGGCTGGGTCGCTGCTTCTGGGCTCCTTAGTGGACAGAAGACATACATAATTTTTAAAGACAAAATACCTCATGATTTCATACTTACATTTTTAACTCAAACCCAGGACTACAGGGTTTTCACATAACCTCATCCGTTTCTATTCCCAGTTCTCAAGGCCCTGGGGATGGTGAAATTAAACTAGCCGGTTTACTTTTTCTCGCATCATACGCACGTCTGTCTTAGAATAGCAATACCGGTACTATCAGCACCACTATAATTAGTGAGAACATCTAAAATAGTTTCTGCATTTGTTCTCCCCAACCCACCATTTTTCACAGTTACGCTCTATCTACCTTGCCTGAACTTATCCCCATAACATACCATGTCTCTCTTTTCTCTTATTTAATCCTTGTTCTAAAAGCAACCACCGTGGTCCCCCCCTCATCTGTGGTTTCACTTCTCATGGTTTCACTTACCCATTGTCAGCCATGGACCAAAAATATTAAATGGAAAATCCCAGAAATAAGGAGTTCGTAAGTTTAAATTGCACACTGCTTGAGTAGTGTGATGAAATCTTATGCCGTCCCGCTCTATCTCACCTGGACATGAGTCATTCCTTTGTCCAGCAGATCTGTGCTGTACACGCTGCTTGTCCGTCGGGCACTTAGTATCCGTCTCAGTTATCGGATTCACTGTCACCGTATCGCAGTACTTGTGCTCAAGTCGCCCTTATTGTACTCATAATGGCCCCAAAGCAAAGAGTAGTGATGCTGGCAATCCGGATACGCCAAAGAGAAGTCATAAAGTGTTTCCTTTAGGTGAAAAGGTAAAAGTTTTCAGCTTAATAAGGAAAGACAAAGAATTATATGCTGAGGTTGCTAAGGTCTACAGTAAGAACAATTTTCTATCCCTGAAATTGGGAAGAAGAAAAAAGAAATTCCTGCTAGTTTTGCTGTCACATCTCATATATGCGTGTATGGGAAAAACACAGTATATACAGGGTTTGGTGCTACCTGGTTTCAGGCATCCACTGAGCGTCTTGGAACATGTCCCCCATGTGTAAGGGGGGACGACTGCATGTATTCTCTACGTTTAATTCTCCTCAGTCCTGTTGGTTTTCTGATGCTCATTTGCTAGCACGTTCCCTAGGAGGGCTCGCGAGAACAGTATTTCCTGGATTCTTGAGAGTTGTTAATAGTTTGTATCTGAAATCCTTGGCTCATTTTCTTTCCTTACATATGTTCCACTTTGTATGAAAAAGAGTGTGACTCTTGAAAAGTCTAATTTAATAAGTTGTCTGCTTTTTTGTTTCTCTAAGTGGTCAAAGGATTTTTTTGTTTTTACTTAAAATCCAAGAAGTTTACTAAAATATGACTTGCTTTGACTTTCTAAGTTGATAATCTCCGGTACAAGGACGGCTCTTTCAATATACAGATTCAATTCTTTTTTTCATTTAACAGAAGTTTTTTTGTCTTAGTTTTAGTACTTGTTCTGTTTCTTCACTTTGGTTTTTTTGTTCAAGGACTCCTTTTGAAAACATACACTATTTTTTTTTTTTTACTGATCTTTTTTTTTTTTTTTTTTGAGGAAGATAAGCCCTGGGCTAACATCTGCTGCCAATCCTCCCCTTTTTGCTGAGGAAGACTGGCCCTGAGCTGCCATCCATGCTCATCTTCCTCTACTTTATATGTGGGACGCCTACCACAGCATGGCTTGACAATCGGTGCCATGTCCGCACCCGGGATCTGAACCAGCGAACCCTGGGCTGCCAAAGTGGAATGTGTGCACTTAACTGCTAAGCCACTGGGCCAGCACCATTTTTTATTGATCTTAAATATCACTTTCTCTCAAATTCTTTTGTATCTTCTTCATCATTTCTCTTTGATCTAAATTTTTCCCTCCTTTTCACCTTGTATGTCTCTTAAAGAGGTTTTCTCCATCTCTGGTGTCTGCTCACTTTTGTCTTCTGTCTGGGTTAGTCGTCGTTTTCTTTTACATTTGATTTTTCCTGAGCTCTCTCAGCAGCAGAAAAGAGAGTAATACCTTAAAACTGCTGCGGTAAATAGTCTACCCGTAGTCAGAAAATAGACTCCATGATATTTCTGTCATGCAAATATCACAAGAACATGACAACTTGATTACCTGATCAGGACCTATTTCTGAATGTTTAAATAGTCCTTTAGAAACAAATGCATATTTCTAACTTAGTTGTGGAATACTCTTAAGGGAAAGGTGGAAAAGCTATTTCAAGGTTGTTTTTTACAAATGAGACCCCAGTGAAGATAGCAGGCCCTGGGGATGAAATTGCCTTGCTGGATGAGTGGGGCGAACGGCATGGGAGGCAGCATGATCTCTTGCAGGCCATCAGAGCATCATTTAGGAAATCACTGATAATGCTCCTGGAGATACTACCCCTGCAGTTCCTAAGATTTAATGCGGCTTCCAGGGGAGAGAGGCAGAGGGCAATAGGAACATGGTTAGAGGCATAAGATCTCGCTACAGTCCTGGTGTCACCACTTATGTAATCCTGGGCAAGTCATTTAATTTCTTTAAGCCTTAAATTCTTCACCTGTAAAATGTATATTATATGTAACTGGCGGCAAAATAAGGGACCTTGAGATAATTTAAAACAATTATGTGTTATTATGAAAATACCAATTTTATTTCCAAGACGTGACTTGTACACATAAAACCTGCATCTTTTCCACTGCTTCCGATCTTCAGCATGTGGCAGGGCACCTCCCCAGCTGCCCAGGCCAGAATTCCTGATTATTCCTGTTCTTACTACTGACACCCAATCAAGCACCAGGGCCAAGAAAGTCTACTTCTTATCCATGTCTCATATCCATCTATTTCTCATCATACTTATCACCACTACTCTAGTTCAGGCCACCACTGTCTTCTGTCTGAATTATTACGAGCATCCTTATGAATTTCCCTGACAACATGTCTTACCTTTTCTCAGTAAAATCTCCATGTTACAGACAGAGTAACTGTTCAGAAGTGCACAAGAGTATGATCTTTTTGATTTTTTCTTCCCTAAGCCCCCATAAAGAATTACCATTATATCTAGAGAAATTTCCAAGAAGCTAGTGAACTAGCTTCTGTCCCTTGAAGGTGCTGGATTTCTCTTTACGTTGCAACAGTGCCCTAGCCTGGAACATATTCTTAGCACCTCCATGTCTCGCAGGGCCAAGGGCTAGCCTTCCCTGAATCCCAGAGACTGGGTTTGTTGTCCCTTCTTTCTACGCATTCCCACAGCACCCGAATTCGTACTTATTTTGCATTGTACTTGCCCATTCAGTCAACTGCCTTCCCCCATTTGAACTCAGTCTCCAGGGGGCCAAAGACCATGAAATTTTTACTTTTAGATCCCTCGGGCCTCGCAACAATATTTGTGGGATGAATGATTTACTGTGTTGTTCCCAGAAAACTCACGCTCTGTAGCACAATGGTGAGCTGCCGTCCTCCACTCAGCGTGGTTAGGAGACTGTTCCGAATCAAACCGTGAGAACGATCCAGCTTGACAGACGGGAACACCCATAGTCTTTCCCACTCTTACGTGGCTGTTCAATCTGTGTTCTAATATTTTAAGACAATCTCTGATAGACGTAATGATGATCTTCCCAATAATTGTTTTATTTCCTTTCTAGATTCTAAGCAGAATCTGTCTCCATTACTCCGTGTGCCTCGTCGCTCTGTGGTGTGTGTCGTCTTCCAGATGCCTCGTGACCGATGCTCCTGAAAGTGCTGAGCCACCTGTGAAACATTCTCTGGCGTCCTGTTCTTACTCAACAATGATCAATCATCCCAGTGTTGGTCTCAGTGGAATACCAAGAAGAAATCAAATGTTTACAGAGAGCCAATGTGAGCACTTGGTACTTCCAAGGTGAAAAAAATCCAAAAAGTCAAAAATAAAAATGAAGACACTACAGGTTAAAAATCAATTGCAGTAACCATTTATTCAAACCCCCTGTGCCAGCTCTCCGGAAAGGAAAGCCCCTGCTCACGGGGAAACCCTTACTGACTCTAGCATGGTCATGCTGTGGGCCTCTTGCTCCATTTTCTGCATCCTTGAATCCCCCTTTTCAGCAATATATGAATATGCCTGATCAGAAGAAAGCCTACGTAATGTGCCCCCTCTGTTGTGTGGCTCTTAACACACTGCTTTTCTACCTGGTTCACCATGGTCTTTCTTTCCACCACTGGGATATCTGGGAGCACAGGAAATAAAAGGAGCTCATTACCTTTTATGCTGCCACAGAGGACTCTAAAATCCACTCTCAAATGTAAAGGGCCTTTTCAGTACTGCGTATTTGGGAGAAACTCAGGACACAACTCATCTAATTGTGGGTCCTCCACTTCATCCTGACACGTCTGAGGCTGGACACGTCTGAGACTGGACATGTCTAAGGTTGGACAATCTGAGACTGGACATGTCTAAGGTTGGACACGTCTGAGACTAGACATATCTGAGGCTGGACACATCTGAGATTGTACAGGTGTGTTGTTTCAGTAGAGATATCATCAAATGAATATCAGTCTGATAGGAGCCCAGGAGGTTCACAAATGGACAGAGAGCTGACTTGAGACTTAGGAGTCCTGGGTGTTTGGTCAAACTGCCATGATCTTGTCTCCTGAAGAACTCATGAATGTTGATTCAGGCTCCTCCCTTCCTGAAACGTTACTCCATGTGGAGGAGGTCAATGAGATAAAGAAGTCAAAGGATGATGAAGTGCTTAAGTGGAGCTGTGGAAGCATGCTAGAGTCTAGGAGCAGGGGCTTCTGTTCAGTCCTGGGTCAGACCTTAGTGGGACTCCATCGGCCAGGCATCTGGAGGCCTTCTCTCTCATACTGGAGTCCATTTTGCCATCCCTGTGTCCCTGAGGCAGGTTCGGAGGGTCGGGATTTTGCACCCCCTCCCCCATTCGGCCTTCAACAAATTACTGAGTGGAGTTGGTACATAAATACCCCAGCTCCCGGCCCCTCAGGGAGAACTCTCTGGCCTGCGTCCCCTCTGACTCTGAATTTCCCTTGGAGGGCTAACCACCAGGTGCCCCCCTCTTCCCTCTCTTACCTCCCCTCTCCCTCACCAAGACATCCTGCACCTCCCAAATAAATGACTTGCATTTGAATTCTTGTCCCAAGGTTTTTTCTAGGAGAATCAAAATTAAGAAAATTAAGGTGTACATTGTATCTCTAGTTATGCTATTAATGATGCTCCTGGAGTCAGGAAGGAGCTCCCCTCCATGGCTGCCTCTGTGGGGGAGGGGTGGGGAGACGAGAATAGTCTCTTTTTAAAAACCCTGAATTACTCCCCAGGACAGCTTCTGTCTCTTAGTCCTCCCCTTAAAATGTCTTGTGCTGAGGGTGGAGTTCTGGTTGGTGTCAGGACATAGTCTTTGAGCCGACACCTCTAGGTAGACCCTGCAATGAGGAGGATGGCAGAGCCTCTGGTGGGTCTCTACCTCGGAGTTTGGGACCCTTAGCTAGATGACAGGAGCACCCCACGGGGCCTCCGGTAACAGGTGTCTGTGTTGGGTCCTTTCCAGCTGCAAGTCGAGAGGTTCTCAGAGAAATTCTTAGGGATGTCGGAGGAGCTTGTTGAGTTGGGGACAATGATCCTGGGACAGGGTGAGTGAGGACAGCTGGAGAACGGAAGCACAGGCGAGTGGTCGGGCAGCATCCTCTCTGTGCGTCCTGTGAAAGGTGTAGAGCGGCGTCTGCCAGCTGCGCAGAGCAGGAGCAGCTTCCAGCAGACCCGGGCAGAGGAGGCTGTCGGAGCCTGGGCTCTGAGAGGTCAGCACTTCACTGGCCAGTGATGCGGTGGGGGCAGGAGGAGGACTCCGGGTAGAGACAGAATATGCAAATGCCCCGCGGCTTCAAATGGCTCCAGTCTTTACTCTGGGAAAAGCATTTCCATGGTCCTTGTTCAGTGCTGCTACAGTTGTCACCTACAGCATTGTGTATTTTAATTTTTAAGCAATAAATTGAAAACTAGCTCTAGTTACCAATAGTGGCAGGACGTATAAATATTTCTTAAAAATTTGAGGAGTAAAAGATCCTCCCCACCAAAAAAATTGAAAAAACTTTAAAAATGGCTGAACTCGCAAGCTGCCCTCTGATGGTTGTTGAAGCCCCAGCTTCTTGGCCGGCTTTCCTGACCTTTAGCAAGACTTGTGGTGATGTCAGTGCTCGTCATCATCATCGTCACTCATCTCTCCTCCCTGGGGCCGTCCGCATGCTGGATGTCAAGGCGCGCAGCTGCCCGTCGTGAGGACGGCTTCCATCCTGTTCTCAGTGAGGAGGACCTGCCGTATTTGAAATGACCCTCACCTCCCACTGTCTCCTGCTGACACAGACAACCTCGAAGTTCACGAGAATTTTGACCTGGGTCGTATCAGAAGTGTTATTTAACAATAGGTGATCTCTTTAGCTACTTTTTGCTTTTGTTTTCCCGAAAGGTGCCGGGAGTCACATTTCTCCACCAGCTGGCACACGGGGGGCTGGTTCTAAAGGGCACGTTAGCGAATCTTCCTTCTTCATGGAACCCTGTTCCTGGAATAAGTGACCATCTGTCAAGAATCCAAAAGGAACAACCACTTCAGGGTTGAAAACCCTTCTGTGAGAAAGTTAATATCTTGCTACCTGGCTTCCTAAGTCAGGATTATATTTTAATTTTAACTTTACATGCGCCTGCCTCACCTCTAAGTTGGAAATAACTTAAATATTCAAAGGAGAGAATGATTAAATTACAATGTATCACTAAATTGTACAGTGGAAACAATTGTGAAAAGTTTCTAATAGAAAATTTAGGTTCTAATTACTACGTTAGGTAAAACTTTTATTCAAAATTGTGTAATTGTTCATTAATTACTTACAAATCAATAGAAAAATGTCTAAAACTGAAAAACAAAGAATACACCTGATATTTCGCATTAAGAATCATCAGAGAGAGTTGAAAATAGCTGCTTACATGGGTCAAGAAGTGGTGTGGGAGAGAGACAATTTTTCCCCCCACAAGCCTTGTAAAACTGTTTGACTCTAAACTATATAAATGTCTTACTTTATGAAAATAAAAAAGAAGGCTATAAGGAGATATGGAAGTCCAGAAGAAAATACTTAAAAAGTATATATTTGGTTTTTAATTCAGGTTAAGATTTCAATTCAGAATTTAAGTTTGTTTAATTTGAAGAGAATTGGTTGACAAGTGGTAACTTAATTGCCATAAGTCTCTTTCAAAGATTAATATAAGAAAGTAGGAAAACATATGCCGTGTCCGTTTACTGTTTGGGTTTAATTCTTATACCAGTGTCGTGATTAAAGAGTTTTAAGTAGTTGTTTACACTATTGTGTCTGCAAGAGTAAAGCTCCATCTACCTACACAGACTGGAAGGCTGCTAATGGGGCCTCTGATTCCTAGTCCCCCCAGGACCTGCGGAACCTAGGGAGAAGGCAGAAACGATTCTTACCACCTGCAGTTCCTAAAGCCTGGGAGCAAAAGCTGGGTCAGAACCACAAAATATTGCTGAGGATCTAGCTAGAGGAATGTGTCTGAAATGGATTCCCAGAGTCAGGTTTCTAAGATGAGTGATAGAAGACAAAGTCAGAATTCAAAGAGGATCAGAGTCAGAGAGCCCGAGAATAAAAGAGCAAACAGGAGTCGGGTCAAATACCGGCACAAGACCCCCTAGACTTTCAGACGTTGCTGCTGCCATGTTCTCTGCGTAGGCCTGCTGTTTAAAGGGTTCTAGACAGAAGGGACTCCTGTTTCCCCAGACCTCCACCTTGGGTTTGCCTCTGGAAAACTAGATGAGTTTCAGTGCTTGCTGAGGCAGGGAGTGAGTTTTGAGGAGCTGCTGTCCCGTATTGTTCCCAGGGAACCACGTCCTAGAGGAGCCCTTGGTGCTGCCCAGTGCCTCCTCAAACGCTGGAATCTTCTCAGCTTCTTAATTTTGGAGCGTCACATGCTGTGGAGTGTGGCCAGATGCGTGACTGTCATGGAAGGAGCCAGTTGGAGTTGTTTGGTCCACTCGAGAGGCCTGAAGCGATAGGTCTCCCGTTTCCGGCATGTGTGAGCCGGAATACACACATATCAGGAGGAGAGGCAGGTATCATTTCTTCTTGATATTCAAGGTGTTGTCTTTGGTGCTTGGCCCCGGCTGCGCTCAAGTGTACTCTGGAGGTTATCTTAACAGAGAGAAAATTCCTTAATTCCATTGGATATTGGCCAGGTGTCCACGTTGTTGGGAAAAATGACAGAGAAACAAAGATGGAAGTGACTGTGATAAAGGATGTTTGATATAGAATTTACATCTCGTAGTGACTTGGGAGGTGGATCAACGGCCTTGCATGCTAAAGCAGGGCAAGAGAGCAAATGTTTGTTGTTCTGATGACGTATGTCAGCTGACCATCCATCTTTGAATGACGGGTAGCAAAGACAGATGTTTACAAAAGTGGAGGGCTGAAAGTAGCACCCTCTAAAACCAGGAGGCAAATTGTGGGCTGGGGCTAAAGGTCAGTAATCAGACAGGCCACTGAACAAAGATCTTCTTAGCAAACTAAGGGGCAGTGACTGGTGTGAGTGGGACTAAATGATGGCTTTGTGAATGGTTCTGATGAGTTTAAATTGTGGATGAAACTTTTAGGTTTAACGAGAGAAAGAACTGATAGAACTGGTGACAGGCACTGGAATTTGATGCCAAGGAAATTGATCATCTCCATCTACAAATATTACGTATTAATAATAGTGAGAGCAGGTGCAGATTCGTTGCTATGTGCTAAGCACTGTGATAAATATGTCTGGTGCATCGTCTCTTTATATGTAACCAGGTGAGTATCAGTGTATCCCACGTTCACAGATCACCGCACTGAGGCACAGATACGCTGTTACATGGTTATTCAGTACGTAGTGAAGTGGTGTAAAAGGAGCTCTGTTAACCCAAGGACGAAGAGAAAATGGTGTGTGGGAGCCTCTCTGACTAGGACTAGGCTAGGGGGGTTTTAGCTCTGGCATTCCTGTTTCACACACACAGGGAGAAATAAATAAATCAACACTCATATCCTTTTCCACTGGTATGCATCACATATTTTGTTCATGTATTTCCATTTGCTTTTCTGCCATTTCTTTCTATAAAATATTAAACAGATGGGTAAAAATTGTGTTTCATTTTTAAATAGCTCTTTCCTTCTTCCAGCTGTTTGTGTCAGCGCCAGCTCTCATTAATAAAGTGAGAGGGACTATTTGAAATGTTAATGTCAGATGGTGAGTGCGAGGGACTGTTCTCCTCGTGAGATACTGAAACACGAGGTCTGCACCGGTGGCAATGACTGATGGCGTTCTTGGCGGAATCAAGACCTCTGAAAATTGTGGGAATGATTAATGGTTACTTCATCTCTGTTTACACACCAGAGTTTTCACTCAATTACTCCTGGCTTTTTCAATATGAGCTATATTTAACCAGACCCCTTCAATTTTTAAATGATACTGTTATGGGACTTACATATATTCTCTTGCAGATGCATATTCCCTCATATGTGCTAGGTTCTGAGCACAAAGACTGAATAAGATGACACAATCCTTACATTCTTAGGTGAATGTGAGTCTTAAGGAAACAAATGTAAATCATAATTTTACAAATATTTGTTTAATTATAATGATGATAAACTGTCGAGGGAAAATACAGGTTTATGCGATATCAGGGACACCAATTTTAATACAGTACGAAGGTCAGGGAGGGGAAGTGAGTGTCAGATCATGCGAAGTTTTGTAGGCGTTCAGTGGATTTTATTCTGAGAGCAATGAAAAGTCATCAAGTAGAGAGATTGAAACGACAAACACTTCCAACGAGAGACCGCTGGGATAGTGAAATCATCAGACTATAGTAGGGTCTTGTCTTAGTGTGCTGGCGTCTGGAAGAAAATGAACAGGCAAGTTAGAAAGATAGGTATGTGTCAGAAAGCCTTGGTCACTGATAAACTAATGCAATCTTGCAATTAGAACAGGAAATTTGGATAGAAGGAACTAATTTTGATTTTTTGACATCTCAAATCCCCTGTGACCTTAGAATATTCATGGGAACCCTTTCTAGGTAATCCAAGCCTGGTGTCCTGGGCAGAAACGTAGAATTGGGAGCCATTTACTGGACTTGTGAGTATAGTTTGTGCTCCTGGCTGAGTCCAAGGAAGGTGTGGATCTTTAGAGTTTGCACACAGGTGGCTAGTATTTCACAACCTGTGCGTCCACAGAGCTGTGTCTGCCCAGAAAGTCTGACTTGTCTTGTATTCACACAGGCACTCTATGAGGTAGCAGCAGGTCTGATCCATAAAATTAATTTAAACTAGAAATTGGATAAACTCTTGAGAAATGAGTGTAAAAGAAGAGAACCAGGAGGTCAATACAAGTGAGCGGGAGGAAGGTAAGGAACAGGACAATGTGGGGAAACACGATGTGAAAGACAGAAGAGGTTAAAGCAAAAGCAGGACGAAGCCATCAGGGAGGGAGGTGTCGGTGGTACCAAACGCAGCAAAAATCTTCAACAGGGTTTACGATTGGAAAACAACTGTTGGATTTGACTATGCGGGTGTTAATTAAGGAATTTAGGGAAAGTTGAGAATAGAATCCAGATTTATTTCATTTACATATTCATTCATTTGCCCATTCAATTGTTTAAAATATTTATCCCGCCCCCTGCCATGTCGCAGGCATGTGCTGGTATGGGAGGTTTGTGTAGTGAGAGCCTGACGGAGACACTCAAGGGGTTTAGGGAAGAGAAAAAGGTGGTGGGGGTCAGAGGAAGCCCATTTTATGATGATTCATTCAAGCAAAGAGAAATTTAGTTGTCTTAAAAACGGAAGTAAGAAAACCAGTGTATGGGGAGAGGGAAAGGATAATAATATCAGGGCGAAAAGGTAAAAGTATGGGCACAAAGACATGAGAGATTTGAGAAGGAGAGAAGAGAAGCCGGTTACAGGAAGAGAAGGTGCTGAGGTGGAGATAGATGCATTTTCCACCATAGACATTGAGTTTATCAATCAGTTATATGCCTTAAAATATATTTTATAGACTGTGTTAAAATGCTTTTTTCAACCTCTGACATGAAGTTGAGCATGGATTAACAACTAGATTAGGAGACTAGATTAAGTTAAAATTTATTAAATTAAATCTTGATTGGTAGGCCTAGGGTAGAGATCTTAGAAACTGAAGCATTTATTTAAATTCTTTAAGAGTTTTTATTTCTAGTGCCATCTGTCACATTCCCCTCAATAGTTTCATCATGGATGAAGAGCCAATCGATTTATGAAGACATTACTTGGAAGTAAATTTTGAAAAGTCAATTTTATGTATAAAAACTGCACTGTGGTTTACATTTCTCATAGTTAAACATTGATTTGCTTCTAATTTTTTAATTATTTTTTTCATGTGATAAATCTAGGATAGTAGAGATATTAGTGTTTCCATATATCAGCAACATTTAGAAAATGAAACAAAAATAATACAATAGCATCGAAAACATTTTACACTCATGAATAAATTTAATAAAAGTGTGCAAAACTCCTACACAATACATTAAAAACCATTTCTAAGAGAAATTTCAAGAAACCTAAGTAAGTAGAAGATTATGCAATTTTTATGGATGAGATTGTCCGGTATTTTTAAGATGCAAATGCTCTCAAATTGATATAGAGATTCAATGCAAGCCCTCTTAAAATAGCAACAAACCTTTTTTTGGCAGATATCAACAAAGTGATTCTGAAATTTATTTTGAAATAAAAGAACCTGGAATAAACAAAACAATTTTGAGAAAGAACAAGGTCGGAGGACTTACACTATTTGATATCAAGACTCACTATAAAGCTACGGTAATTAAGACAGTGTGATGTTAGTATAAGGATAGAAAAATAAATCAATGGAAAAGAGTAGAGTTGAGAAAACCCACCATTGACGGTCAATAGATTTTTGAAAAAGGCACAAAGAATTTCAATGGAGAAAGGAAACTTTTTCAACAAATGGTCCTTGGACAACTGGATAAATGGATAAAAGATAATTAATGTGGATTCCCTACCTCATACCATTCACAAAATTTATTTTGAGACGGATAATAGACTTACACATAACAGCTAAAACTATAAATATTCTGGAAGAAAATGGATAAATTGGACTTAATAGAGCCTTCAAACTCCCATCCTTAAAAGAAACCATTAAGAAAATGAACAGTAAGCCATAGATTGGGAGATAATTCTTGCAACACATATACCAGACAAAGGACTTGTATTCAGTAAATATAAAGAACTTCTTACAAATCCATATTAACAAGAAAATCAACCCAATTAAAACGGGCAAAAGATTTTAGCAGAAGCTTCACAAAAGAAGATACATGGATCATCAATAAGCACATGAACAACCGCTCAGCATTGTTAGCATAAGGGAGATGCAAATAAAAGCCACAGTGAGCATCATTTTGCCCCAACCAAGAGCAGTTGATGAGGATGAGAAAGGATTGATACAATATGGGTAGGAGAGTAAAATGGAAATCTCCCTCTGGAAAACTGCTTGGCAATTCCTTGTAAAGCTAGACAACTACTCTATGACCCAACAATTCGATTCCCAGGTTGTTACCCAAAAGAGGGAGAAATACATGTCCAAAAAAGGACACGTAAAAGAATGTTCATAGCAGCTTTGTTCACAACAGCCAAGAACTGGAAACAGCCCATCAACCACAAAATGGGTAAACAAACTGTGGTATATTCTTACAATGAAGTACTATTCAAAAAGATTGAACTGGATACTCGCTACAACGTGGATGAAGCTTAAAAACTACTGAGTGAAAGAAGCCAGACACAAAAGACTACAGACTTTAAGATTCCATTCACGTAAAGTTCAAGAACAGGCAAAACTAATCTATGGTGACAGAAATCAAAACAATGGTTGCCTATGGCAGCGGGTTATCAAAGCTGTAGAAAGCTCTGTGCAACGTAGCGTATATAACGTTTACCTCAATAACAGAATGAGCCGGTTGTTTCTGTGAAACACAGCAGTTAATCAAATTGTGAGGCTTTCTGCAGATGAGGCGGTTGTTTCCCCAGGGAGGCTGGGTGCTGCAGAGGTCAAGAACACAGGCTGCAGTCAGGCTGCCTGAGTTTGCATCCTGCCTTCAGTACTAGACCCCAGGCAGAGAGATGGCGTCTCAAGACTCCACGTGTTCCTCTGTAAAATGGCAGTTTTTGTTTGCATTTTGTATTCGTCCTTCTCTCTTGTTTTTTGTTTGCTTGCCTCTAACTGGTGGCTTGGGTCTCATAAAACATCTCATCCCATGGGGACGTCAGGGGTAGTTCAGAGCTGGTGTCACGAAGACTTGGCCAGTGCCACTGCTGGCTGTCCCTGCTCCTAACACACTCAAGGCACAGAGCCCTGGACCACGGTCACAGCTTCGCTGAGTCTGAATTCTTGGCCAGTGAAGTCCTCCACTCCACTCCTGGTCTCTCCGAGGGCCTGTATGCAGTGCTCCAAGAACCTGTTCCTCCAGGAGACCCTGCATGCCCTGCTCCCTCATGGTCCTGAGCCCAGCAGTTTCCAGGGCCAGCTCACCTCCTGCTGTCTCTTCCCTTCTGTTCCTGGCCCACACGCTTTTGAGCAGACATAGGTATTTTCAAGTGAAAACGTTTGTTTATCTCTTACTGATCTTTGTTGGAGGGTATGGTGTGGGGAGACATTCTGTACTGTACTGATGGGAACTCAGAACTGCTTGTTAAGATTTTAATTTAAAATACTTCCAATATTACTATTATGTGAATGATAGTCTCTCTTACGGCTAAAATTTTAGGACTACTACATGTAAAGTTTATAAAAGGGAGAAAATTGGAGTAAGCCTTGGTGTCTGGGTGCTTGGTCCAGTTCTGTCAACACCAGCTCTGATGTCATGGTCAAGTCATATACTTTTTGAGCCTAAATGTTTCCGTTTATAAGGTTACTGAACCAGAGAAACTCTACATCCTTTTCACTCCAAAAATGCAAGTTTATAGTCTGCTTAGAGTCTGTGAACTGGCAACCCATATACCTGCTTTGATTTACCAATACAAGTCCTTGAAATATTTTTTAAATTAATGAACTTTATTTTTTATGGCAGATTTGTGTTCACAGCAAAGTTGACTAGAAAGTAAGAGCATCCCCGTAAACTCCTGTCCCCTCCCCCTCCACACACACAATCCCCCTACTGTGGTCATCCTGAGCCAGACGGTACATTTGTTACAACTGGTGAGCCTACAGAGACTCATCGTGATCACCCAGAGTCCATAGTTCACATTGGAATTCACTCTCGGTATTGTACTTTCTATGAGTTTTGACAAATGTGTAATGACATGTATCCGTCGTCATAGTATCACACAGAATAGATTTATGGCCCTAAAAATCCTCTGTGCTCTGCCTGTTCCTCCCCGCCTCTCCCCTTGCCCAACCGCCTTCACTGGTGGCAACCACTGATCCTTTTACTGACGCCATAGTTTTCCCTTTTGCAGAATGTCTTATAATTGGAACCATACAGCGTGTAGGCTTTTCAGGTGGACTTCTTTCACTTAGCGATATGCATTTAAGATTCTTCTATGCCTTTTTATGGCTTGAGAGCTCATTTCCTTTTAGTGCTGAATAATATTCTATTGCCTGGATGTACCACACTGTTTATTTATCCATTGACCTACAGAAGGACATCTTGGATGCTTCCAAGTTTTGGCAATTGTGAATAAAACTGCCATAAACATTCAGATGCAGGTTTTTGTGTGGGCATACGTTTTCACATCCTTTGGGTAAATATCAAGGTGCACGATTGCTGGATTGTATGGTTAGAGTATGTTTAGCTTTGTAAGACATGGCCAATTGTCTTCCAAAGTGGCTGCCCCCTTCTGCATTCCTGTCAGCAATGAAGGGGAGTTCCATTGCTCCACATCCTCACCAGCATTTGGTGTTAGTCTTCTGGATTTTGGCCATTCTAATAGGTATGTAGTGGTATCTCGTTGTTTTAATTTTCAATTCCCTGACGTTGAACATCTTCTTATAAGTTTACTCACCATCTGTATATTCTTCGGTGAGGTGTCTGTTCAGGTCTTTTGCTCATTTTTTAATCAAGTAGTTAATTTTCTTATCGTTGAGTTTTAGGAGTTCTTTGTATATTTTGGATAACAATCCCCTATGAGATGTGTCTTTTGCAAATATTTTCTCCCAGTCTGTGGCTTGCCCCCTCATTCTCTTTCACAGAGCAGAAATTTTTAATGTTAATGAAGTCCAGTTTATCGATTATTTCTTTCACAGATCGTGCCTTTGGTATTGTATCTGAAATGTCATGACTGTACCTGAGGTCAGTTAGGTTTTCTACTGTATTATCTTCTAGGAGCTTTATAGTTCGGGGTTTTACATTTAGGTCTATGATCCATTTTGAATTAATTCATTTGAACAATTAACTTTTGTGAAAAGTGTAGAGTCTGTATCTAGATTCATATTTTTGCATATGAATGTCCAGTTGTTTCAGTGCCATTTGTTGAAGAGAATTCCTTTAAATATTTTTTCCAGCTTTATTAAGATAACCTGACATATAACATTGTGTAAGTGTGAGGTGTACAATGAGATGATATGATATATGTATATATATATGTAAATGTAGTGAAATGATTGCCACTGTAAGGTTAGTTAACACATCCATCACCTCACATAGTTACCATTTCTTTTAGGGATGAGAACATTTAAGATCTACCCTCTTAGCAACTTTCAAGTACATAATACAGTGTGGCTAACCATATGTCACCATGCTGTGCATTAGATCTCCAGAACTTACCCGTCTTATAAGTGGAATCTGTACCCTTTGACCAACAACTCCACCTCCTGGCAACCACCATTCTATTCTCTGTTTTTATGAGTTTGGCTGTTTAGACTTTCCTTTTCTTTTTTCTTTTGCTGGGGCAGATTCACCCCGAGCTAACAACATCTGTTGTCAATCTTCCTCTCTCTCTCTTTTTCCCCTCCCCAAAGCCCCAGCACATAGTTGTATATTCTAGTTTTAAGACCTTCTAGTTCCTCTATGTGAGCCACTGCCACAGCATGGCTGCTGACAGATGAGTGGTGTGGTTCTGAACCCGGGCCGCTGGAGTGGAATGTGCCGAATTTTAACCACTAGGCCATCAGGGCTGCCTTGAGTTTAACGTTTTTTAGAGGCCATATATAAGTAAGATCAAACAGTATTTGTCTTTCTCTGTAAGGCTTATTTCACTTAGTGTAATGCTGTCAGGCTTTGTCCATGTTGTCACAAATGGCAGGATTTCCTTCTTTCTATGGCTGAATAATATTCCATTATCCAATCACCCATGGATGGACACTTAGGTCGTCACCATGTCTTGACTATTGTGAACAATGCTGCAGTGAAGGTGGGGTGCAGATGTCTCTTGAGGACAGTGGTTTCATTTCATTTGGATATATTCCTAGAAGTGGAATTGCTGGATCACATGGCAGTTGCTTCAAATGTTCTAAAACTAGTTGCCATCTTTTGAAAATCAGGAGACTTTACACCAAAAGTCTGATTGTTCATCTTTCCTTGAAAGCAATGAAAAGAACTGGAAATGCCAGTCAGCGTTGTCATGTGGTGGTCGTACACAGGCAGGGAGGGGCGTCTACCTCTGTCAGTTGGGTCATATGTCCCACTGTCCCCTCTTTCCCATTGCATCACATGTATTCAGTGCAGTCACTCACTGGTGTTCCTTCCTGACCTGCATGGGCATTTGAGTGTGGGCTGATAGCTCTCTGACTATACTAAGAACCACCAATGGAGATGAAACTTGTGAGCGCCATCCCGAGAGATTCTGACGCAGCAGGTCTCCGGTTGGGCCAATAATCTGCATGTTCCAGAAGCAGCATCCCAGATGATGTATCTAACAGAAACGATGGCCCACACTTCCACAGGCATTGCTCCAGGCTGTTGCACACAGTTATCATCTCACCACCTTGGATGTTAAAAGGTTAATTCCAATTTCAGTAAATAGGAAATCACAACCTGTGGGTTGTCCTTAAATCGATGATTCTTAACCTGGAACCTCCTTAAAGGAGTTTCACATCCTTTAAATGGGCATTGGGCAGACACCACTGGATTTTGTTTGAGAGCGGCAGTGTGCCCGGCTATAAATCTACATTCCTTAGCCTTTCTTGCAGCTGGGAGTGCTCGCGTAACACAATTCTACTCACAAGATGTGGGCAGAAGTTACCAGTGAAGCAACTGGGAAGTCCTGTGAGACTCAGCTGGACTCAGTCACTCAAACTGACTCCACTGGCAGGAGCTCTTTCCCTTTATCCCCCGCGTTCCCTGTCCGAAATACGGATTCACTGCAGGATGGTGGGAGTGCTGAGCACCACTTGGAAACCTGCCTTCTCTGTCCCCTGTTCACTTCCGCCTGGCCTCCGAAGGGCTCCGCCCTACCCGCTCAGAATAACCGGGGCCTCACAGCTCTGGGCCAGGCCTCTTGCAGTAGCACGCGGTGACAGCTCCTACTCTGTCCACGCTGTGGGCCAATTCTCTCACGGCTGTTGCCTCACCAGTCACACAGGTGCTGAGGAATTCTAGGGTTTCAGAACATGACAGCTGGAAGGCACTTTCTACATTCTCTGCATTCTGTACCTTAGACGGCGTTTTGTGAAAATGAGGTTATGTCATCAAGTAAGTTAGCTACCATCATGGATAACCGGCATCTTGGCATGGGACTTTGGGAGTGCTGATCTGGTAGAACTCACCTAGTATACTCTGTAGTCGGTACCCAGTCATTCTGAGTTTGAATGAAATAATGTGAAAATTTTAGCTTTGACAGCTAGCACACGGATCTCTCTTAGAGTGGATATAGGCTCTTCGGAGATGGAAAGTAAGACCCCCAAGAACACTGGAGTCGGCAGGAACTCAGGAAAGGACTAAATAAAAATGGCTAAGTTGTTCTGTGTGGCAAAACAAGGGGGGTCTGTTTTTCTCTTGAGAGGTGAAGAGACTCTGGAGAGAAAGGGAGCAGTGAGAGGATGTGAGGAAGGAAACCAGGTGAGCTGAAGGGCCCCGGGAGTCTCCCCAAAGCTGCTGTGGGTCTGAAGGACAGGAGGCCACCTTGGAGGTACTTTGAGTCACTCCTGCTGCTGTGACTTAAACGTCCTCTGTCATTCTCAGATCTTCAAGAAAGTCTTCCATCCCCACAAGTGTGGTATTCACAGGAGTGTTTTTGGTGAAAATCAGTGAAAGATCTGGGCTTCATATCTGGTCAAAGTGGTGAGGAACGGTCACAGCGTGTGTGAAGGCAGAAGTTCCACATGGAGAAGACTATGGGGATTTGCAGACCTCTCTGGGTCACGAGATTGGGGTTTGGGCAAATCCTATCTGGAATTCACAGGGCAGAGGGAGCTTAGCTGACATCCAGATATATATGCACACAAATTACCACCATGATCAGATTTCAGTGGGCTGGAGGGGCCCAGCTGACATCTGGGGATATTGCACACACACATCACCATCACCCAGGCCAGGGTTAACGGTGACCAGGAGTAAGATGCATTGCTACTGGGAATAGCAAAAGAATAAATTAAGGGAAATAATCTGTACTAGAGACTGACTAGCTGGTCACCAAAAGCATTTTTTCTTCCTCCTGGGCACCAGCTCGACTACATTTCCTAACCTGTCCTGCGGGTGGGTGTGACTATGCAACTGAGTTCTCGCCGTTGGAATCTAAGTGGAGATGATGCGTGCCACTTCCAGACCTTGCTCTTGGAAACTTTTCTCAGGAATTCTCCGTGCTCTTTCTCGGTTGGCTGATTTGATATAACCAAGCACTGTGACGTTGCACATTGCATGTAGAAGGTGAAGAAATCACCAAGAAGAGCAAACATCCCCATTTAGAGGAGCACTGCACACACTGCAGGACAGCCGTGTGGTCGTGACCCGAGCTAGTGCAATGGTTCTTGATTGAGTGCCTCTCACTTCCAGATTCACTCTTTGACATCACTCTGTGAAAACAGACTTGGGCTCCTTGAATGTTTTCCGTTGCCTCCAAGCATTGAGGCCTTGCCAGCAGATGATGGAGAGAGGTTGAAGGAAACTCAGCAGGCTGCTGTGGCCCTTGCTTCTCCATCTTCACCTTAAGGTGCGTGGGGGCCAGCAGCACTTGGCCGCCAGCAGGTTCCCCTAGTGGTTTTGTAGCCAGGTGCCTCTGGGGAGGCATCTCCCAGTGAATAGCTTTCTCTAGCACTCTAAAGGGCAGATTTCTGGAAAGTTCTGCAGACACAGTACCACTGTGACTTCCCTGCTATTCAGTAAGGCAAGACCATGCCCTCTCCAGCAAGGTCAAGATCTCGGTCCCTGGAGAAGGAGCCTCTCCTTCGGGTGCCCTATCTCAGTCCTAAACACAGAGGCTGCTGCTTCTATTGGACATCCCTGTATTTAGTGTTCTTTTTAATTCTTACTGGATGATCCCTTATTACTCTAATCCTCTGTTATAGTTAGTAATTCTTTCTGTTAAGCATTCCATGTCCAAATTACTGTGTGGTTTTTCTCTCCTGATTAGACCCAGCCCACTACAGTAAGACACAAACTTTTATCAGATTTGTGTCACTAGACATTTTGGGGTTTGGTTATTATGGTATCTAGTGTTGCCTTAACTAATACATAAAAATTTAACAAAAATAATCTTTAAAGGCATTTATTCTAAAGCACTTTAGAACTATTTATTTAAAATCTCTTTGGAAGCAAGGAGAATTTCCGTTTATAGCATTTCTGAATCCTGATGATGTACTGGGCTTTTAAAGAATTTCGTTTTTTTTCTTTTTTTAAGGGGTAAAGGATTGTTAACACATTTGTTCAGAGCCAGAATGCCCATTATCATTATCGTTTCTTTCAGTAGTCAATCATCTCCCTAAATAACTACAGAAAAGCCCGTACTGACGCCGTCAGAGTTCCAGCCTAAGAAAGACTCACATTTGTGGAGTAGGGTTGATATTCAGATCAATTTATTTTGACAAGTATTCCATTTTAGATTTATTCACAAATAAGGAATTTTAAAATTCTTTGGACATATATGGAGAGTTTAGAGGTAATGTTTGCTTCCTTTTGGCTCATTCTTATGGAAATATGATTGCATATTTTCTCCTCTGGGCAAATATTTCACATTTAATTTCCTCTGCATATTGAATAACAATGATTCTGTAGTAACTGATTATAGTAATAAATATATCTGTTTGACTTTCCTCACCCTAACGCTAGTGACTAGTGTAATTTCTCTATATTGCACCAGTTTCCACAGAGCTATTGAGTGTTTTGTGTTGACATATTATAAGATTAAAGGCTGTTGATATTAAGCCCAGAATATATGCTATTTTGGAAATGTAAGCCTATATGAGTATATTTCCAAGCCAAAAAGTCATATAAATTAGCACAAATGACTTTGAGTATAAAATATAATTTCCTTCCTGAGATATTTAAGCAATTTTTCTACTATGAAGCAAGGATATTGGTAGGCAAGAATCAATAATGCATGGGCATTTTATACATGTCAGCACTTGGGTTTCTTCTGCCTTTTGGCTATTGTGAATAATGCTGCTATGAAAATGATTGTATAAATATTTCTTTGAGTGTCTGTTTTCAGTTCTTTTGGGTATATGCCCAGAAGTGGAATTGCTGGGTAATATGTTAATCTATTTTTAACTTTTTGATAAACTAAAATAGCATATTTCAACTCATCTAGTTAACTTAGGGTTCATCTGGGTCAGTAAATGATCACTATGTCTTTAGGAAAACTTGAAAGTTTTAAAATAAGCAACTACCTAATTGTGAAACGTACAGGTGAAAGGCACCTTTCTGTACCTTCTCCAGAGGAGGCCATGATCAACTTCACACTCTACTATTGCTTCTCGGACGGATGCTTCCCAGTGAACCACAGTGTTAATTCACAAAAGTATAAACACAGGAGTAGAATTGAACTCTCCTTGTTCTTTGTCAATACCACTTTGTCAACTCACTCTTTAACTGCTAAATCTGGGACACTTAACCTCTGCCCACTCATCTCAAGGCTTATCCTCGCCCAAGACCATGGAATCAGTGCTGTTGCCAGTTAGGGGTACTTCCAAGAACACCTGCTCAGTCGCTGGCTGAGGATAAAGTCAGCCGTTTTATTCATGGCCGTATCACATGTCCATGAGGCCACCAGAGTCAGTTTCAGTTTTACATTATTATTCAAACTCATAACACAGAATAGGCTTATTCAGCACAAAGTTTATTAATTTTAAGCAAGTATAGAGCACAGAGAGCACAGAATCATGCATAAAACAGCATCGTGGAGGCTGCAGGCTCCAGACGCAGCTTCACTGTCCCAGTTACCACGTGGGATTTGGTTGGTCATGAAGGGTGACAACCAGCATGCGTTTGGGGCGCATCAACACAGGACAGCCTCAAGGTCTTGGATCTTTTCAACTTAAGCACTTTGCCAGTTTCCTAGCACCTTAGCTCTCATCTGTCAGTTTAGCTGTGGTCCACGATTCACCAGGCTATACTATAAACAATCCCGACACCCAGGTTCAGCATGCTCAGGGACATTTGTTTCCATTGGGCATATTCCTGCAGTTGATACTGAAAAATTTTGACTAAGGGTCAAGCTTTCCTTAAGTGCTCATGGCTAGAGGGGAGGATCAAGAGGCCAGTGGCGAACCCGTTCCTTCCTGGGTATTATCCCAAGGAGATGGACTTGCACCTTTTCTCTGTGACAAAATTTCCTTCCCATACTGTCATTCCAGCCACTTTACTCTGATTTGTGTTCACGAATTTACAACCTTAAAGGTATGTCAGTTCCTAGAAGAGGGGAACTGTCTTTGTCTTCACCACTTCTCCTAAGACTTGCATTCTGGCTACCGAGCTGCAGACTTGCATTAGGGTTCTGTGTCTTCTGAACTTACAATCCTGTCTACCCACCACCTGCCCTCACTACGTCTGTGCTTGTTCCAGAAGGTCCTTGGTCAAGGTCTCCCTTCCTGATTTGACTGCCTAGCACCTGCTGTGTGTCTCTGATGGGGTCATCGTTGCTCTGGCACACGTGACGAGTGGCTTACCCGTGGCCATTCCTTCTTCCTTCCTTGCAGGTAAAGTCCAGTTTCCTTTGTGTTTCTACCTTTCCTCCTGTGTCTCAAGATTATAACTTGAATAATCCTGTTCCACTTGATGGGGGTTCCTTTAGCTGTGAGCATATGAACCCTTTCTGGACAATGAGAGTGAAACTGGGAAATGTTTTTCTACTGACGTCTGAACCAAGGCTAAGCTGATATGTATGATCTCATTAAACCTTCACAACACTGTTGGTTAGATACTGTTAGCAGCCTTTTTCATAAAATGAGGAAACAGGTTCAAGAGGTTAAACAATCCTGCAACTCAATAAATGTCTGTTGAAATGAATTGCACAGATAACTTCCAGAGTAAATAATCTAGTAAAAATATAGCAAGTCTAACATTGTTACGTTAGGAAGCTTGAAGACATTTTTTATGAGATCTTTTCTCAAGTTGGGTGAAGCCGCACATTAATACATGTCAGATCCTGGAATAATATCGGGTGGTGCCTCCACCTTTTCAACTACTGAGCCCTATACATACCGAGTTCTCTCTCAGGGCAGGGACCATATTGCATGCCAGCTCCTAGAACACACAATTGAGCGCATGTCCGTAATAAATATTGATTAACTAAATAAAAGAATAAATCTGAAAAATTTTGTTTTGCTTCTTCCTAAATGCATCAGACTGTTGTGCAGTTGAATTCTTGAGCAATACACAAAAAATGTAATGAAACAAAATACGATTTATTATTCAATAAAACTCGACTGCATTAAGGAAATGAGACTAGCCTTATTTAAGTGGAACTATTTTCTGTTTCCTAAGAGAAACGTTGGTTTAGGACACAACATTTGGGCTACTAATTTTAGATCATATTGTCAAGGATTTCATTTCCCTGATTCTTCCTGCAATTCTCATTCTCCATAAGCAAGTATCCCAGGGTTAGTGAGGAGAAATGTTAATAATTGTGAGCCAGAGATTTTCTAATTTTCAAATGTAATTACAAGAATAGCCCAAAAAGTTACATAAATATTATTATCCACCCGTTTGATAGCCTCAGAATTTGACACACAAGCACAAAGCTGTTAGAGTTGCTTCCTCTTCACTGTTCCAGCTACGTCATAAATCACAGTCCCGGTTTGCAAATTTATGCTAAAATTTCTCATCACACTTGGAAAAGACTTATCAAATTTCCTCATGTCCTGTGACACTTGTCGAGATTTTAGAATTGAGGTTATGCTATAAATCTCTTTTAATAATTCTTTTCTTGGAAGATTCGAAAAATTGAATCTTAGTGTATCTATTTTTATACCTGACGAGTTCAATCATCTATACATATATTGTATTCTAAAAATCAACCTAATAAATTGAAGTTATCATTATCATGTATTTAATATTCTGTTAACTTAGAATATTTTCCCTACTCTCAAATTCATTTTTTTTAATTGGCTTCTTCCTTACAAGTTTGGGAACTCCAAGTGGTAAGCTTCAATCAAGTGTACTTCCTTGCATTTTAAGAATGACAGACATTGCATACTCTGTTAAATTGCATGGGTCATCAAACTGAGGGGTTTTTGGTGTTGTTTTGTTTTGTTTTTGTACAGCCATATTGGCAGTGGGAAGACTCAGAGCAGTTTTCAAAAGAAATTGCATTCTGGAAGATTTCCAATGAGTTTGCCAGTCGAGCAACTGCTTGTTATATGTTACAAAAATGTTGTTTGTACTCATTAAAAGAAGCTTGAATTACATTAAAAAATTACGTAAAACAAATCAAGGCAAAAGTCTAAATCCAATGCGAGCATGGCCATTGTGTGCTTTCTGCTGCAGCCAGCAACCGCCTGCCCGCATGTGCACAGCCCGAGACGCGCATCCGCTTAGCGGCTGGCACATCACAGGGAGACGGCCTCCTGGTCACTGAGGGAGAGGCGGCCTTGAGAGTCTCACGTACCGGACCCCAAATTCGGCCGCCCTCCGCGTGCATTTCTCCAGCCTCACGTCCTTCAGCAGACCATTGCCTCTTTAGTAAAACTGAGACTGGTCCTGGGTTTGGTCACCCCCTATCCATCTAGGGAACTGAGACGTGTCCGTGCAAGTGTATGCAGTGCTGGGAACACTGGAATCTCCCTGTGCGAGTCTCTTGCATTAATTTAATAATGAAACAACACTCAAGTCAATTGCTTTCTATCGAGCTGGCCTTGAATTACACACAAGTATATAAAAGGTTGCCTGGCAGCTGCGATTTCAGGAGGCTGGGGAAAACCACTTTCCCAGAAAAACAGCACTACAGTCACAAAGGGTCAACCACCTGTTCTCCGACGTTTCTGATACACGGAAGCACATATGGATACAGACTCAACAATTAGATAATCGGCTGTCTCTGGGAGTAGTTAGTGTCTTTAATTTGCAAGAACCACCAGTGGCAGATGCTGGCTTCCTTGTGGAAGGCGGGTCTGGGGAGGAGACAGCGCTGGGCATCCTCAGGAAGGAGGACCGTCCGGGACGAAAGGGATGCAGAAAAGGCCTTAGGGAGGCAACATAAATTTAAAACCTTGACTAAGAGTCATACGAAACTTTGCATATTTCCAGAATTTTAAAACATGTTGATATTTTGTCATATTGGTCTCAGATCTTTTCTTTAAATGATGAAAATTAAAGTTGAAGTTCCTCCTTGCGCTCCCTGTGAGTGGGAGGCAGTCCTAGTGATGTTCCTGGTACCCAGGCCATGTTATCACGCTTTCGTTACATCCATGTGATGTTCCTGGTACCCAGGCCATGTTATCACACTTTCGTTACATCCATGTGATGTTCCTGGTACCCAGGCCATGTTATCACGCTTTCTTACATCCACGTGTGTCTGAAACAAATGTATAGTCGTTGTCTGGTTTATTTCTTAAAATTACGTAACTGGTTTTGTACACTGATGTGTTTTTCTACAGCTTGCTTTTTTCACTCAACATATTTTCGCGCTGAATCCGTTTTAACCGCTGCATTCTGTTTATTTGTTTAATGCATCACAATGTCGTCACCACCCCCACCCCCACCCCCGGCCCCACCGTGGACATGTAGATTATTTCCACATCTTCACTAATACAAGCTTCGCTGCAGTGAATATTCACGACCATGGCCCGTGGGCTCCCCTGGGAACTCTCTCAGGAGTCGCTAGGTAATGAGACATGCTCGTTGGTCAGTTTTCTAGATACTGGAAAAGTTGCTCTTCCTGGCATTTGCAACTGTTTTATTGGGGAATGCCAATTCACGTAGGATACAAACATAAAAATGTTACGTTATTTTTTCAAATCAATACTTGGGGCCACGTTCTTTCAAATCCCTTCATGGAATTCCTTAATAATAATACAAGATTTTTTCACCTTTCCAGTTTCTTTAGTTTAATAAATTTACTCAAATTTTCAACTTCTTAAGGTCAAATTTAATGGTTTTTTTATTTCTCTAGGAGATCATCCTTCTCTAGAGATTTATAAACTTAGAGTTGTAGACTTACATACAATATTTTCTGATAATTATTTTCACTTTCCTTTGTCTGTGATTGTGCCTCCATTCTCATTTCTAAATGTGTATTTCCTTCTTTTGTTTTTCTTGATCAGACTAATCAATAATTTTCACATTTTTCAAAGAACCAGCTTTGAATTTGTTTATTTTTTCCATTTAGAAAAATAATTTTGGGATTATTCATTGATTTCATCTTTCTGCTGTTTTTTGATTCAATTTATTGCTCTTTTTCTAATTTTTGATGGTGAGTTCCAAATTTCTTTAGTTTTCATCTAAATAATGTTTTTGTTGAGCCCCATTTGTTTTGATTTGTAGCCAGTAAATATTTATTGAGCACTTACTGTGTTCACTGATTTAGGGACACATGAACACAAATTCTTGCCACAAAGGGGCATACATTCTAGGAAAGCTTGCATACCACTTTCTGTTGTAAAGTGTCCTCTTTTCTATATAGTTTGTTTTTCTATATAGTTTTCTATATAGTTTGTTATTTCATTTTTGTATCTTCTTTGAAGCAAATGTGATCTAGGAGAATGTTTCCTAATACCTGAGTACTTAAGGTTTTTTTAAAAGATTTGTTTCTAATTTAATTAGATTTTATTCTGAGAACAAGGTTTTCTTCATAGCCAGACAAATCAACAGTTTGTTGTGTATACACTATTTATTTTTTGTTGCCTGGATCTATCTCATTCTGAAAGAGACCTATTGTAAGCTTTTATTTTAATAGTGTACATATCAAATTCCTATCCCATTTTGAATGTTTTTGTTTTATGTAATTAATTACTTATGCATACTGATTTATGGTTATCGTATTTTCTTCATAAATTGTGCCTTCTGTTCTGAGTAGTTTCTACGTGTGGCCTCTTTATTGCTTGTACCTTTACCTTTCCCCCTGTTGATATTCTGCCCTCACTTCTTATTTGTCTAACCTTTGTCTGGAGTTTTTTTCTTTTCTTTTCCTAACTCATTATTTGCAACCATTCTTTATAACTCCATTATAAGTGTATTTCTTCAAAGTAACCAATAGCCTGTTTTTTTTCAACCCAGTCTGATTAATGAAGATTTTAATTTGTTCACATTTAGTGTAATGGCTGATTTCCTCGGTTTATTGCTTCTGTCTTTGTGTTTATGATTTATATTTTTTGTTAAGCTTTCCTTTTCTTTTTCCCTATTGTTGTAGAGTTGATAAAAGTTACAATTTATTCCATTATCCACTTGTCCATTTGGAACTTCTGCTTTATTATTGCATTTTCTCAATGGTGACTTTTCTTTTTCTGGTCATAAACAGATAGCTAGCTCTCTGTGGTGATACGAAATCAAGATTCAACCCCTCACATGTCATTCTCTCCGTGAATGTCCCACCAGCCCAAAGGGATGAGGCCTTTGTGACATTGTTACTTCCGCCATCCTTTCATCCACCTGTTCCCCAGAGAGAGAGCTGGAACATTTTTCTTTCTTCTTCTCCCCACTATTTGCCTCTAGGTTGTAGGTATTGTTGAGATAGTTTAGTACTTTTGTTTTAACAAGTCTTTATTTTGTACCTATATAAAATATTCCATTGTACGCTTAAGGGTAACCATGTTTGTATATATAAGTATTCTAAGATTCATTGCTTGGTGTGTGTTTCTTTCTCTTCATCTTCCCCTCTCTTGGAAGAGGTTTCTGTTCTGAATTATTATTTTTTTTTATTTGGCTGTAGAATTGTGGGTTGCCATTTATTTTCTCTCATTACTTTGAAAATATCACTCCATTGACTTTTGGCCTCTCCATTGCTAGCCTGATTATTGTTTCTTGGAAGATGGTCTGATTTTATTCTTTGCTAAATTTGAAGACTTGTTTTGTTATTTCATAGTTTTCACTAGATATGTCTAGGTGTTCGCTTAATTTTGTTTTATTTTGCTTGGAACTCTGTGAGTTTTCAGTATGAAGATACATGGCGTTCATCAATTCCAGTCCTTTTACCAGACATATATTTGTCGGACATTTATTTCTCTTTTGTCTCTTAACATATTTATTTTTCTCTTTTCTTTAATCTCTCTCCTCTGCAGTCTGTGTTTTTATCCTTAGTTTTATCTTCAGTTTTACTAAAATTTTTAAGTATGTTCAATCTCTCTTTAACCTTTCCATTTTGTTTTTAACTTTAATATTTATATTTTTGATTTCTAGAAGTTCCACCTGGTTCTTTTTTAACATTTGTTCTTTATATCATGAGCTCTGCGCTACTCCTTTAGGTTTAGTAGCATGTTTAATGTATTTAATCACTGAAAGGAACTTTTTTATCTTTTCAAGTTTTTGTTTGTTCTTTTTTTACATAAAGTTCTTGGATCTTTAACTCTACTCTGCACTTTATCTGCTCACTTTAACTCATTACAGATGGTTTTTCTCTTGTGTTTTTAACGTTTTTTGTGAGCTCACTTTTAGCAGGCTTAATTTTTTTCTGTGGGAATCGTCTGCAGCCTGGGTTGTGAGAAGCTTCTCCGTGATTGGCTTTGCATGGTTTCTATTAAGTATTCCAGGAAGAGAACTGCTCTGTGACAATCTTTATGTCAATCTTTTGGCTTACGGCTCCCTGAACCATTAGGGTAATGAAAACCTGTCTCCAAACGTGTCCAAAATGCAAACCAGGAGTCTGATTTTTAGGAGACACTTTTTTTTTTTGCTCAGAGCTCCAGCAGAAATAGATGAGCTTTGCTGTATTTTCTCTGCTGCAGTGAACAGATTTTTACATAGTCTGCTCTTTCGCTGAGCAGCCCAGGATTTGTGGGGAGTCCTCAGTTTCAATTTCATGCTTTGCAAGACTCATTCATTCTCCTTGTTCCCTGCCTCTGTGGACATTAAAACTCAGTCCTGGTTTATGGACTGACTGAGAAAGCAACAGCTGCTCACGTGTTTATGCCTCTGTTTGTCAGTTCTGGCTTTATTTCTGTCATCTGTGGATTTTAATTTCATAATTGTGAGCTTACCAGTGCGTTAAAGAAGGTTTTGACATCTTTAAAGCCTTATCCTTGATTTTTGGATGTTTTTAGCAGGAGTTTTCCGGTTCTATTAGTGTGTCATCTTATTAGAACTAGAGTCATTTTTTTTTGATGAGGAGGGTTGGTCCTGAGCTAACGTCTGTTGCCAATCTTCCTCTTTTGCTTGAGGAAGACTGTCGCTGAGCTAACATCTGTGCCAATCTCCCCCTATTTTATGTGGGATGCCACTACAGCATGGCTTGATGAGCATTGCTAGGTCCGCGCCCAGGATCCGAACCTGTGAATGCCCAGGTCCGAACCTGCTGAAGTGAAGCATGTGAACTTAACCACTGGGCCATGGAGCCGGCCCCAGAACCAGAGTCACTGGTGTTTGTCTGCTTAATAGTATTTTGTTTTTAAGAGATGATTTTAGTCTCTTGGCGATATGATTCATAATATATTTGGATTTATTTCTAGTCTCTTACTTTGAGATTTCTTTTGATTTTTACATGATCTTTCTTTTTTTCTCTTTTTCTCCTTTTTTGCCTTTTTTTTGGATTGGCATTTTTTTTTTTGCCTACAATGTCAAAAAATATATGCTGCTTTTATAACTCTATAAAAGGAGAAATTTTAGCTACTCACAGAAAATTCCCTCTAACTATTCATCTTGTTCTTTTTTAAAGATAAAACGTTGTTCTTTGTCTTTCTTTTTGCTTTTACAGTCAATATCCATTTATAGTAAATTTATTTTCCCCACAACAGTAGACCATCTTGATATAGACCAAATCTCTCACTGAAAGCAACTAAAAAAGATGGACTCACATATAGGACATTTGGTTGAAAGCATCAGACAGCTACTAAGGCAGTGAGGGTTTAGGGGCCAAGATCCCGAAGGAGCAAAGATGCAGAGCGGTGGGCACAACAGTGAGTCCTGCATTTTCTCACCAAGCATCTTCAATCTGTAGTGCAGCTGAGCAGTTCAACTCATCAGAGGTTGGTGGTTAAGACGCTGAACAACGGGAGAGCTTCTGGCATTCCCAGACAGCAGAGTCAAACCAAACCAAACCAAAGTGAGCTTTGGGACCCCCCAAAAAGTGAGATCCTAATAACACAAAGACTCTTATTTCTAAAGGAATAGGGTGAACAGGAAAAGAGCAGCCCTGCCAGTGATGAAGCCCAGCCTTGAAGCACCTTGATGAACTCCGGTGACCTGCTCCTGTGCCAGCTACCTCCCAGAAGCAAAGTTAATCCCCTGGATGGAAGAACGTCACTCAGAACTTCAAATTGCCTCCATTGTTTTTAGGCCATGACGAGCAGTCGGTAAAATACCCAGCACACACAAAGACGGGGACATATATTTCTGTTTTTGTTTTATGCATATGTAAATTCTTGTCTCATATGACTTCTGTATGATGCATAAGCACATATACATGTATTTAAATTCTTATCTTAAATCATAAATATAGAAATAGATTCACAGGCGATACAGATATTAGAATTAAGAGACACTTTAAAACAACCTGTTAGTATGTTAAGGAAAACAATGACAAGATGGAAAAATTCAAGAGAGAATTGAAAACTGTAACAAATTAAATGAAAAATATAAAATTAAAAATATGATAATTGAAATTAAGAAATCAAGGGGTAGGCTTAACAGAAGATTTAACACCTCTGAAGAAAGAATTAGTGAACTAGAAGACAGGTGGGAGGAAATATCTAGACTATAACAAACAATATACAGAAAATACTGTAAGGGCAATGGTAAAACTGTGTCACAATGTAAATTAGGAGTTCTAGAAGGAGAGCAGGGGAACAGTGTGAAAAAGGCAATCTTTGAAGAGTTAACATCCACGTCACACACTCAACAATTCCTGCGAATTTTCAGCACAATGAATGGAGAGAAAATCATAACATCACAGTAAAACTGCTCAAAACTCAAAATAAAAGGGAAAACTTAAAAGCATCCCCAGAAAATGAATATACAGCTTTCAAAAGAGCAATGGTAGGGGCCAGCCCCGTGGCCGAGTGGTTAAGTTCGCGTGCTCTGCTACAGGCGGCCCAGTGTTTTGTCGGTTCGAATCCTGGGTGCAGACATGGCACTGCTCATCAGGCCACGCTGAGGCGGCATCCCACATGCCACAACTGGAAGGACCCACAACTAAGAATATGCAACTATGTACCGGGGTGCTTTGGGGAGAAAAAGGAAAACATAAAATCTTTAAAAAAAAAAAGCCTTTAAAAAAAAAAAGAGCAATGGTAAGACTGACAGTTGATATCTCAACACAAAAGGAAACCTCAGAGTGGATATTTTCCAAGTGCTGAGAGAAAATAACTATCAAGATATATAGTGAAACTATATATTGAACTATCAAAATATAAGTGAAAATTTCTTTTAAGAATGAAAGTGATATGAAATATTTTCAGAAAACAAAAACTTAGAGAATTCATCATCAGCAAATATTAAAGGATATTCTTCAGACAGAAGAAAAATGATCCCAGGAGATACTAAAATAAATGGGGGAAACCTGGATGAATAGTAACTATTTGAAACACACAGGCACACGCATGCAAACAACACTGAAATTCACAACAGCACCAGAGGGATGAGCTAAGTATAAATGAAGGCCAGGTGTGCTATGGTCTTCGCATTGCCCAGCCTGTGAAAACAATGACTAACCTTTATTAAAATTTAGTAAGGCAAGGAAACATGTAATTTACATTTAGTGTAGTTTTGATCTATTTGGGTTTATAGCTCTGATCTTATCAGTTTTCTATTTGAACCACTTGTTTTATGTTCCATTACTGCTCCTTTCATGAACATTTTTGGATTAATTGAATATATTTTACATACATTTGTTAGCCTAAACCTTTCTCCATGCATCCTTGACTGTGACTTATTTCAGACTAATATAAAATGTCTTGTGTCTACCATCTCTCTGACTATATTGGTAACTTAAAAACTCTTCAAATCCATTCATCCCACTGGCCTCTTTTGGTGTTATAATTTCATGCATTTTGATTCTACATATATTTTTTTATATATCTCACAAAATGTTATTATTATTGTTTTAAATTTACCCATGTGCTGCTCTATATTTCCTCCTTAATTCCTTTGCTTCTGCTTGGGATCATTTTGTTTCTGAGCAAAGACCTTACTTTAATATTTCTTTTAGAGCCCATCTGTTGATGGCTAATTCTCTCAAATTTGGTGCAGCTGAAAATATCCTCATCACCCTCATTTTTGAAGGATATTTTTACTGTTTATTGAATCCTAGGTTGGAGTTATTTTTCTTTCAGTGACTGAAATGTCATGTCATTGTCTTCTGGCTTCCATAGTTTTCTTTGAAAATTCAGCTGCCAACCTTATTGTTACTTCTTTGAAGGTCCTGAGCATGTTTTTCTTCTTCTGGCTTCTTCTAAGATTTTTCTATTTTCTTCATGAGTTTTCAGCAGGTTTACCATGATGAACCCAAGAATGATTTTCTTTGTATTTATTTTCTTTTCCTTTCCCAGTGCGTACTGAATTTGTGGCTTGATGTTTTTCATCAATTTAGGAAAATCCTCAGTCATCATATCTTCAAATATTACCTCTGCCCTATTCATTTCAATGTTCTCTCGTTCTCGGACTCCAATTTCAGTGATGTTAGAATTTTCACTCTATGTTGTATGCCCATGTCTTGTAGCCTCTTTTCCTGTGATAATTCTTAAATAACTCTCAGATACCTCCATACATGGTATTTATTCACTCTTGTGTTCATTCTAACTTAGTCTTAATTTCTGAATAATTTTTGGTTCATTTCTAAATCTTCCCAGAGTCTGTCTCCTCTCTTCTCAAATTTTCCCTTTCTCCATCACTTTGTTTCTGGCTTTTAAAAATCCTAATCTATGTTGTTCTTTTATAATTTTGATAATTTTCTTAGTTTCTTCTCATTTTAAAGGGTTAGGCTATCGGTTTCCTCATAGTTTTCATCTGTTTTGTGGGTATGTGTGTAGGAACATGATTCCATTCCTTGTTCTCTTTTTTCTCATAGCTGCTTTAACCTTGATTCCTTTATACTGCCTCTCTTTTAAGTGAAATGAGTTCTCCCCTACTTTTAGGAGAGAGAAATATCCAACATAGCATTTCTAGCTCCATTCTTCTAGAGCAGGTTGGAAAATCTTTTATATAAAGGGCCAAAGAGTAGATATTTCATGCTTTGCTGGATACATAAGGCCTCTGTACCCTTCTTCTCCTTCTCATCCCCCCCTCCTCCTCTTCCTCATTCTCCTCCTCCTCCTCTTCTTCTCCTTCTTATTTTGTGGAACCATATAGAAATAGACCACAGGCCACATTTGGTCACTGGGTTGTAGTTTGCTGGACTCTTGTTAAAATATCTCTTCTGTCACTTTTGCAAAGGGATTAAAATGTGGCCTCATATTTCCAGAAATCTATCTCCTTCATTTTCCTCCTCAAATGTTACATGGATCTCCACTTTCTTTGTCCATATATCCCAGTCTTGTTCAATTTATATCCTACTCAAAGCAATTTTTCTACAGTGTAGGGCTTTGTCTTGAAAGGAAATTTTAATTTGTTAGTGTCGAGAGTTTATAAGACCCGGACTTCCCCAACACCACTATAGTATAGTCAATTCTAGTCTTCTCTCTCTCTGTGAGTTCGAAGTTTCCAGGTGACTCTCAGATCAGTCCATTGCACTTTCCGGAGGGTACTTATTCGTGATTTTAGGGCTCTTCCATGCTCAGGTAACAGAAGTCTATGTGGTTTCTCTCCACTTCCTCCCACGCAAATGCTGACACCACACAGATTTCAGTGGGTTTTTCTACCTCCGTGCACTCTGTGATTTGTGGGCATATCTTGTTGCCTGGTTTTGTTATAGATGTCACCTGTGGGTCTTTGTTTTTTCTCTCCTAGTCGTTCTCTCTGTTTTTATGAGGACTCTTGGGAGAGTCGTAAACCAACCTTCCACTGCCCAACTCTTCCACAATGCCTCCTCTTTGATTTGCTTTTTTGATAGAAAAATCTGGCTACTGTGTGAAGAAGAGACAATAAAGAGAGCAAAAGGAGGTACTGCAATCACGCTGACGAGAGAGTTTGGTGGCATGGAATATGGCAGTTGTGGAAGCAGTCAAACTTTGGAACCTCTTTTGGTGCTGCTATTGTTACTATTTTTTATTCCGGGTTATATTTTCTCCTCCAGCAAAATGCTTCCTTAGGAATTTGTTCCGCGGTACTTCAGGCTGATGGCCTCTTTTAAGTGTGCTTTTTCCTTGTGTGCCTGTTACAGCTCAGGTCTGGCTGTGGGGGTGTTTCAAACCGTGGGAGCTCAGAGGTGGTGGGACGTGGAGTTGGGGTTCTGTCCTTGTGGCCTCAATCGTGGAGGCAGGCAGGCTGTCAGTTGTCGACTGCAGAGCATAGCAAAGCCACTTTGGTTCTCATGCGCCTGTGCTCTCCAAACCTCCGCTGCAGGGAAAATTCAGTTCTCCCGTTTGGTCTTTACTGGCATTTCCACCACATTCGTAAGGGATGGATGGCAACTTCACTTTGGGAACTCTAAGTGGCAGGATCCTCCCAGTTCCTGCTGCTTGCCATTCTTTGTCCTTGGCCCGACCCTTGGGTGAAGTCCCACACTCGTTCCTTATGCCAGAATGAGCTCCAAGGCTCGCTTAAACCTGGAGACCCCAGGAGGCACTCGGCCAGAAGAGATGAATAACCTAAAGTTGAGGGTGGGAGGGAAGGAGCTCTGTTTAGGTCCCTACGCTCCAAGAATTTCCTCCTGAAGCTGTTCTTTCTATGCCTAATATCTTCCAAATCATCAGAACCTGATTAATCTTTTCTTGATTTACACGTGGCTTCAATACATTTCGTTAATAGATTGCCCATAGTGTAAGTTTTAAAATTTATTGATGAAACCATGAAGATTATGAAAGAATAAGTATGCTTTGGCAAGAAAGTAGAACATTATGTTTTGATCTGTATTTATTTCTTGAACTTTGTGCTTTATAAGATTGTTTGGAAGTATAAAGAAACACGTGATGGGGTTCTTGTCCTCCAGGTGTTTACAGCTTGCTTAAAGACATGGCATATATCAGATTTTTTAAAAATGAAAAGAGAAGAAAAAATATCTCATATCAGGCAGTACAAAGTTCCAATATGTTCTCCCTGGACAAGTGTTGTAGAAATTCAGAGGAAGGGGGCCAGCCCCATGGCCCAGTGGTTAAGTTCACACGCTCTGCTGTGGTGGCCCAGGGTTTCGCTGGTTTGGATCCTGGGCGCGGACATGGTACCACTCGTCAGGCCACGTTGAGGCAGCATCCCACATACCACAGCTAGAAGGACCTACAACTAAAATATACAACTAGGTACTGGGGGGATTTGGGGAGAAAAAGCAGAAAAAAAAGAAGATTGACAACAGTTGTTAGCTCAGGTGCCAATCTTTAAGAAAAGAAATACAGAGGGAGGGCAGGTAGTGGTAACCCTAACTTTAGAACGTGGGATATTCCTCCTATTTCATGTTCATATGGCTAACCAATGGCCAAGTTTTGTTCTGAAAACACCTGTAAGAAAAGAAATACAGAGGGAGGGCAGGTAGTGGTAACCCTAACTTTAGAACGTGGGATATTCCTCCTATTTCATGTTCATATGGCTAACCAATGGCCAAGTTTTGTTCTGAAAACACCTGGTTATCAAAACTGCGTGCTAAGCACTGAGGACTGAACAAAAAGGCAACACTGCTCCTCCTTGCCAGCGGTTCATGCTTTAGGAGACTCGTCAGGAGGGCATCCATCTTCAGTTGATTTCCTTCCCAGGCTTTGTCTTAGATTTTTTTCATGACCAACAGCACACATATGGTTGTCACTGATCGTGTTGAAGATGAGAATTGGAAGGAGGTCACAGAGCTAAAAACTGGTCCCTGTGTAATAACAAAAGAAACACAAACTAAAAACGGTTGGTGTTAGAAGCAGGTGCCTCGACCAATCTATGGAAAACTGTCCCTGACTGTTGGTGCTTCCAAGGAAATCAGCACATGCAAAGGCCCAGACTTGATGGTGATTCCTCCGTTGAGATTTGGAAAGTTCCTGTGAACGCCATGACGTTGGAACCTAGACTTCTCAGCGTTTGGCAGAACAAGGTATAGAGATGGAGCTCCCACGTGTTCATTCACAGACTGGTCTTGCTGTTGGAGAACAGGTGGGAATGTGAGCAAGACATCCTGACTTATAGGGGTGGTTCAGGCTCCCCTGGTATGTAGACATTTCATTCAGATGCAGCTCAGTCATCTCTCAACTGAATCGTTTTCTAAACTTATTTTAAGCAATTGATTTTCCAGTAATAATACCTTAATCTTGGTGACGTCAAAATCTTTAATAATAATAAAATCCTCACACATAGTTCTCCGGACAATATGTAACTCCCCTGTGGAGCTCGAAGATGTGCAGCGTTTTGGCTGTTGATGAGAAGAAAACATAAAGACAAATATGTATTTTTCTTTACTTTTCTTTTTTTTTAAAGATAAATGAATTCTGTCTTTTTATTCTGTTTAAGAATTCACTCTTATCCTCCTTCAGCTGTGAATAAATATGACAAGAAAGGTCATGGAACTGATATTAAACAGTATGGTATTAAATCCTAGAGAAAAGCTATACAAAAAGGAAATTTATTTCCTTTTTTAGTTTCAATGGTGAAAGCGTAATACCGATGCTTCTATGTAGGTTAGTGCATCCTCAAAAATGTTTTTCAATAACTCATGGAGCTGTTTTGAGGCTATTGGTCATGGTCGGTAAAAATCAGGGGCTGAAAGATGCAGATTCTTTTTCCAGTGAAGTAAAAACTTGTTCATTACTATAGTGACTTGTCTTATTCATGGCTCATATCAAAGTATGGAATAAAATCTAGAAAAACCCATGACACTTCTCAATGTCTGAAAGGCTGATGGTTCGTTACAAAGTATTATAAATACTTTCAAAATGACAAAGCATGTAAAAAAATCCTATTCAACTTGAAATTGTTCAGTGAATCCCTGGCAAAGGGGATTTCAGATTCATAATATCTCAAGTGTAATATTAAGTATAATGTTGTTGTCTTTCCCTTTCAAGATAATGGATTTTATGAGTTCTTTATGTGCATTTAAAAAAATATGTCAAGAATTTAAAACGCCTCTATTTCTACAGTTATTTCATGGTTGCCATGGCTTTAAAAGAAGTATTAAAAACTCAAAGCCCCTCCTCTCCGTGGTCTGTGGCTTCCCGAAGAAACTGGCGTTGCTGCTGCGATGGAACCAGCGGCCACGGGAGCTCCACTGTTTCCACCAGAGCACAAAGCAAATGAAGGACAGGTCTGAATTTATTCACAGAATCCTCTCTGCAGGAGATCGACTATTGAATATTTATACACAGAAAGTGCTGGGAACGAGGAAAAGATTTCTCTGGGGCTTACTTTAGAATTCATGTTTTCTCCAATTTGCTCAATTTTAAAATCCCAGAGTAAAGTGTTTGCTTAAGGAAGACTGTTCTGACAGGCCTCTCTCCCAGGCCTCCCTGGGCCCCATGGAAGCGTGTCCATCACTGCTGACCCGTCTGAAAGCTGCAGGCAGGCAGCCCTCTCACGGGCGTCTTTGTACCCTCACTGACTGGGCGGTGCCTGCATCGTGGAGCAGGAAAACAAGTCTGGGATAAATCAACCCCAGGCTTAAATCCAGGAGGGACAGCAAACTGACGAGGAAGAGGAACAAGCTGATCTCGTGTGAACAGCTCAGGTAGACGCACCCATCACTGGGCACCCACTTTCTGGTGCAGCTGCTTTCATTCCCTTGATAGACTACGGTTTTCTTTCTCTTCAATTGTTTTATTGAGATCATAATGGCTTAGAACATCATGCAATTTCAGTGTACATTGTTATTTATCAATTTCTGAGTAGACTTCTTCCTGCTCATCACCAGTGGTCTAATTTTGTCTGTCACCATACATGTGTGCCCCTTTATCCTTGTCTGCTACTCCCAACCCCCTTCCCCTCTGGTAACTACTAATCTGTTCTCTTTGTCCATGTGTTAGTTTATCTTCCATACGAGTGAAATCATGCTGTATTTGTCTTTCTCTGTCTGGCTTATTTTGCTACCATCATACCCTTAAGGACCATCCATGTTGTTGCAAATGGGATGATTTTGTCTTTTTTACGGCTGAGTAGTATTCCATTGTATATGTATATACCACAACTTCTTTATCCATTCACCTGTAGAAGGGCACTTGGGTTGCTTCCACATCTTAGCTATTGTAATCTAATGCTGCAATGAACAGAGGGGTGCATAAAGCTTTTTGGATCATTGATTTCAAGTTCTTTGACTAAATACCCAGTAGTGGGATAGCTTGAACATATGGTATTTCTATTTTCAATATTTTGAGAAATCTCCATACTGTTTTCCATAGTGGCTGCACCAGTTTGCACTCTCTCCAGCAGTGTATGAGGGTTCCCTTTTCTCCACATCCTCTCCAACACTTATTGTTTTTCGTCTTGGTGATTATAGCCATTCTGACCAGTGCAAGGTGCATCAAAGCAGCATGGTCCTGGCACAAAAAGAGACACACAGATCAATGGAGCAGAATTGAAAACCCAGAAATAAAACCGCACATCTGTGGATAGTTAACCTTCAACAGAGGAGCCAAAAACACACAATAGAGAAAGGAAAGTCTCCTCAATAAACAGTATTGGGAAAACTGGACAGCTATCTGCAAAAGAATGAAAGTAGAACGTTATCTTTCACCATACACAGAAATTAACTCAAAATGGATTAAAGACTTGAATATAAGACCTGAAACCATAAAAATCCTAGAAGAAATTATAGGCAGTACATTTTGTGACATTGGTCTTAGCAGCATCTTTTCGAAATCCGTGTCTCCTCAGGCAAGGGAAACAAAAGAAAAAATAAACAAATGGGACTGCAGCAGACTAAAAAGCTTCTGCAAAGCAAAGGAAACCAGGATCAAAATGAAAAGACAACCTACCAACTGGGAGAAAATATTTGCAAATCATAAATCTGACAAGGGATTTATTTCCAAAATATATGAAGAACTCATACAACTCAACAACAAAAAACCAAACAACCAGATCAAAAAATGGGCAGAAGATATGAAGAGACATTTTTCCAAAGAGGATATACAGATGGCCAATAGACACATGAAATGATATTCAACATCACTAATTATTAGGGAAATGCAAATCTAGACTATGGTTTTCTACCAAACTCTTCCTAGAAATATGGGGGCTGGAAGCTTGGACTGAAGGGATTGTCATAACTATAATATTTTTAGGTTTTGTATGTTAAAAATGGGAAATTTCCTTTCTAGCATCCATGTTTATTTTATTGTAAACGTTATGCATATAAACAGGCAATCTCTCCATACTGATTTGATTATGATTTTTTTCTCTAAATCTTTAATGAAATTAGATAATCCAGGCACATTCATGATTTATCCAAGGGATTTTTTATAACCTCTCACTGATAAATATGGCACTAAGATATAGCTCTTAAAAGCAGGCTGTTTCTAGATGCACTGGCCACTTTTCAACTGTGAGCATCTTGAATACTTCCCCACCTAACACATCTATAACCCTAGGCTTTTTCTGAGTTTGAACTTGTACTGAAATATTACATTAAAATAAACTTAAAGTGATAATAAATAAATTTAGATTTTTTAATTGTATAGGTTTCAGGTGTACAACATTATAATTTGACATCTTTATGCACTACAGTGTGCTCACCACCACAAGTCCAGTTTCCACCCATCACCATCCAGTTGAGCCCCTTCATCCATTTCACCCTCCCCCTAACCCCTTCCCCTCTGGTAACCAGCAATTTGTTCTCTGTATTTACGTGTTTGTTTTGTTTGTGCATTTATTTTTATTTTATTTTTTATCTTCCACATATAAGTGAAATCATACAGTAATTGTCTTTCTCCATCTGACTTATCTCATTTAGCATAATACCTTCAAGGTCCATCCATGTTATCACAAATGGCACCATTTCATCTTTTTTATGGCTGAGTAGTATTCCACTGTATATACATATACCACTTCTTCTGTATCCATTCATCTGTTGATGGACATTTAGGTTGTTTCCATATCTTGGCTACTGTGAATAATGTTGCAATGAACAAATGAATGCATAAATCTTTTCAAATGAGTGTTTTCATGTTCTTTGGATAGATATAAATTTAGATTTCTTGACTGATCAATCAGAGGAATCTTATCCTTTTTGGAGAACACAGAAAGGATTTAAAATATAACCTATTGGGCTGGCCCAGTGGTGCAGTGGTTAAGTGAGCAAGTTCCGCTTCAGCGGCCTGGGGTTCGTAGGTTCAGATCCCGGGTGCAGACATGGCACTGCTTGGCACACCATGCTGTGGTAGGCATCCCATGTATAAAGTAGAGGAAGATGGGCACGGATGTTAGCTCAGGGCCAGTCTTCCTCAGCAAAAAGAGGAGGATTGACAGCAGTTAGCTCAGGGCTAATCTTCCTCAAAAAAAAAAAAAAAAATATATATATATATATATAAGATAACAGAGGGAAAAAGAGAAGTATTCTTTCTATTGCCAATTATTAAATGATTCATCTGCCCTTTACCTCATCTGACCTTCACATTATCAAGCATCTAAGGAGCTGCCCACTCATTAGGACAGATGGACAGGAAGATGTCCCACTGCAGTGTAAGATGGAAGGTCTGTAACAGAAGTGAAAACCCTGGTGGGGTGGGGGAGTGCAAGAAGAGGTGAGCACAGAGACAGGACAGAGGGCCTGATGGAGGAGGGTGTCCACATGCAGCCAAGTGGAGCGCCGGGATGTAATACTTGGGGTTGGAAAATCACCACCCACCTGCTGGGGAAGGTCCACCCAGGGGCTTGTTGCAGCCAAGAAGGGGCACGAGGTCGGAAGAAGAGTTACCATATGTGGGTCCTAATGCTAAGACAAACGGAGTATTGTGGAGCTTGCGCAGCAGCCCCCAACAGAGCAGTCCAAGATCAAGATGTAGCTCCCTGGGCCCCCTTTAAAGCAGCAGTTTTATTACGCCATGTCTCAAATGTGTATTTATTCTTAAAAGGTGAAGGCCTTGGCTGGAAGAAATCAGGAACTAAGAGAGAGTTATTGGCACAATCCGTAACGTTCCATCAAGATTTTGAAATAAGTTAACAGCTTGTTATCGTCTAGTAGACATTGTTCCTTCTGTCACTGTAGCTGCGCCTGGTCTCCCCTCACGGCCATCCGTCTATTCCTTGCAACAGTCAGGGGCAACAGGACCAGCAGACTGCTCTGTGTTGTTCCAGGAAGGGCTTTAAGGAAACACCTTTGGCCCTTTCTAAGGGAGGAAGGGAGATTTATAACAAGCAGAGATAGACAGAAGTGAAATAAATTGTAGTAGCACATTTTGCAGAATTTTGGAGGTTAGAAGGAGTTTTCACATGGGGTCTATGTAACAGGCAGTGTTTTTATTTTCATTTGACAAAGAGTAAAGCAGTTATTTCATAGTCATCCTGTGAGCAGGCGACGTAGGCTGGACGCGAGCTCCATCCTGCTCCCTCGCTCCTCTTGTTCCAATTGTCCCCGCGGAGGCAGGTGGCTGTCACTCGGGGATGCTCTTGTCTAGAGGGAATTTCTACCCTGGGTTGATTTAAATGCCATTTCACGTCCTTGAAATTCTAGGAATCCTTGATTCTGTGATAAAGTTTCAGCTCAGGCAGAAGCCCATGAGCCGTGCAGAAAAGGTTGGCAGATTTGGAAAATGCTCTGTCTGCAGAAGCAGTAGGACCTGGACAGAGGCTGGCTGTGCAGAGCAAAGGAGGAAAGGGGGTAGAACATAACCCAGGAATTTATCCCTTGGTAAATTAGTTTAGTAGTGGATTAAAGATAATGCACTTTTTAAATCTCAGTTAATGATTAAATGGGACCCCCAAGCCCCATTTGGAAAGACATTCAATAACAGAATTTATTTTAATCTCTCAGCAACATCCCACTGTAACTCTTCCTCTTGATCCCAAACTTCTGGAATGATTTTTTCCTACCTTCACGTGTGCGCACGCACACACACACACACCACATACACACACGCATGCACATACACGCACACATACGCACATGCACATGCACGCACACACTCACACATGTGCACACGCATGCACACACACCACATACACGCGCGCACATGCACACATACACACATGCACATGCACGCACGCACACACTCACACATGTGCACACACGCACACACACCACATACATACACATACACACATGCACATGCGCACACACACTCACACACGTGCACACACACACATATACTTTGATAACTGTGTGCAGAACTCATATTCTAGCCTTGCCTTACTGTGGGTCTTTCATTCACGTACAGAAGAAAATGTTGTCACTGCTGCACCACAATTACTGAGAAATTGTGAGCTTCTGCTCACTTTTCAGGGCTTGCTTTGTGGGCTCTGACTAGTGCCTCCAAGGACGGCGACTCAAGGACGGCTGCCAGCTGCTCTCTGAATGAGCTGAGCACTTGCCTTCATTAGGGGACTAAAATGCACAGTCTTAACCAATAAAGGCCGTGGATCTCAAGGACTCCAGTCTTCTAAATCTCACAGTTTACATGGCAACCATTAAAGGAGAGGCTGTGGGAGAGAAGAATGTAGAAATATTTGTACAGTAATCTGAACACTAAGGGTTGTAAGCTGCTAAGGCTTTCTCATCCCTGTGTGCCCCTCACACCCTCTCTGATCCTCTGTCACGGAATAACCACTGCTGTGGTGTGAGTGCTTGCGCCCCTCAAATTCGTATGTTGAACTCCTAGCCCTAAAGGAGATGGTGTTAGGGGGTGGGCCTTTGGGGATGATTAGGTCGTGACGGTGGAGTCCTCATAAATGGGACTGGTTCTCTTGCAAGAGAGTTCCCACAGAGCTCCCAGTCTAGTCCCTCCCTCCACGGGATGTTGCAGAGGGAGGTCAGCATCTATAGCCCAGAAGCAGGCCCTCGCCCGATGATGCTGGCCCCTGACCTTGGGCTGCCAGCCTCCAGAACTGTGAGATATAAATTTCTGTAGTTTATAAGCCGCCCAGTCTGCAGTGTTCTGTTATAGCAGCCTGAATGGACTAAGACAACCAGTAATCATTAACTCTGGAAGGAGTTGGGATGGAGGAAGGTGATAGAGAATGCTACTCATTTGTAGTTTTCTTTTCATTAAAAACAAACATTTAAGGCATTTGTGAAACTACTTTGTAGGATAAATTAAGTGTAACCATATAGTCACTGATTTCTGGAGTTCCAGAGGAAAAAGTCTGTTTGGTGAAACCAACCTCTCTTTTTGTTTCATTTCTGACAAGTCTCTTTGGCAAGTCCTTCAGCCCACAGCCAGAACGCGGGCAGCCTGGTCACAAGCAGAGCACCGTCCCCGGGCCGCCCTGTTCTCAGCCCTCGCTGCTGCTCCTCTCCAAATATCCCCCAGGGTCTAAATCAAAGCTGGATAATGGGGTACAGGCCTGAAAGCTCCTTCAGAAATTACTGGAAAACCATTGTGCTGGCAAATGCACCTGTCTGTATCTATTTCCAAAGCACTAAATCCAATTTTGGGGCCTCCAAATGAAAATGCTCTATTTCTGGTGCTGGCTGAGAATGTCTCTGATGAAAGCTTACTCCACAGGGCATCACACTGAATGCGACGTAACAATATCTATCTAGACAGCAGGTAAAATTACTTCCCCAACCCATTCACCCAAAGTTTCTTCTAAAAATTAGGTTTCCTGGGGCACAGACACAAAACTTTGTGATGCTTTATGATAATTAGGACAGTACCTTTAAAGGGTTATTAATGTGAGGATATTTGGGGGAAAAAAATCCAGTTTGTTCAGCTGAATTTCCTTTATGTTGCAGTTGGGCAAGGGCAGTGGGCTGTGCCTGGCAGAGCGATGCGTCTGCTGTAGAAGGAATCCAATGTGTTTCAGGCTCTTTCAGTGTAGATTTTTTCCCTAGAAACTTGGATTAACACAAAATATAAATAAATTGCAAACAGTAACATGTCCTTGCCATTTCCCTGACAAAAAGTAAGTATTTTTTTAATCCATGAAATATGGTTTCCCACTGAAAGGGTGCTTTTCTGCACATTTCCTAAAGGAAAAATCCAAAAGAGCTCATGTCTCTTTTTTGTTAATTTACCTACTTGAGGAAAAAATTATTTCCCCCAAAACCTTTGTAACTGAGATCAACAGCTGTAGAATGAGAATTTAAACCAGTCAGGGAAATGTTCTTAGCAATTGTCTCGATGTGAAACCTCATGTTGGAAGCAAATACCCGACATCTTCTGTCTGACACAGGGAGCCTTAACCTGGAGACCTGAGGAAATTTTATTCTTAATTGTGTCATCTGAAAATAACACACAGTAGTATTTCTAAGGCTGTTTAAAGTGAAGGGATCTGGAATCCCAGAAAAAGAGATGCATTTAACCTGTTGGAGATTGTGTCCTGAAAGGCTGGCTTTTCTGCCTAAAGAGCATGGACTCAGAGAAGGTCAAGACAGCCGTTCAGCTGAAGACAGAGACAAAAGTTCCAGTGGCACCTGGTCCTCTCCCTCCTTTTCTCTCCCTTTGTTTCTTCTCTGCTTTTCCCACCATTCCTGACTGCCCTGCCTTATTCCAGAAAAGACTGAAATATTTGACCACGCTCATAAAGCATGTGCTCTCTAAGAAAAAGAGTCCACATTCTTTCAACAAACACTTTTTGAGGGTTGTATCAGTCAGGGTCCCAGTGGGAAAGAGGATACTCCAAAGGGTAACTGGAGAACTTTTTAAAAGGACTGTGTACAAACTATAGGGAGGGCTGACGGGCCAGTAAAGAGCAGCGAAACACCCAGGGCATGCCCCAGGCCATGGCATCTCCTGCTGACTGAACCCAACCAGAAATCGGGATGCGACAGAGCCTGATGGAGCCGGCACATGGAGCAGGATAGAGAAGGCTGCAGGAGGGCAAAGAGTATCCAGCACAAGTATGTGCCAGGAAATATACTAAATTTAGCATCTTTTTTTTTCTTGATAGTGTAACTAATTCATCTGGTAGATTAGGAGAGAATAGATTCTAGTTTCAGGAAAGAATTTACAAGTGTTCCCGATAGGCGTGTCCACACCGTTTCCATCTCCTTGTCTCCACCGTCTGTTCCACTACGATAAGTGTATGAGACTCGGCCTCTCTCCCTGACCATCCCAGTCAGTCAAGAACCACCAGGACCCCCGTCCTACCAGACCCAACGGCCATTTCTCTGTTTCTGATTGGTCCTGGACACACTGACCATTCCCACCTCTGAAACACTCTCCTTTCTTGTCTTTTGTGACACTCCGCACTTCCGGTCCTCTTCATACTTCACTGTCCGTTTCTCCTCGTGCCCTGGCGAAGGCCTCCCTGTGGCTGGTGTCTAGAGACTGAAGGGACTAGGGCTTAGTCTGCTCTTCTTGCCCTACCTGGTGATGGGGTCTGTTCTCAAGTATTAAATATTCCGATTCACATCTGCCTTCAGGAACCCTCCCCTGAGGACTCTGATGCCTGACACCCACCCTCGGATGTCTGACCACAGACACGGGAAGGCACGTCCAGTACCAGATGCTGGATTGTCTTCTTTATACCTGTGCCACCCTCGATTTTTTCATGGCAGTGAAAGATAGCACCACTGCTCAAGCCAAAGTCTTAAGGATCTTGATTTTCCACTTTCCTTTCCTCATCCACTGGTGAGTCCTGTAAATTACGCCTCTACAGTGATTTTTAATCCAGCTACTTCTCTCAGACTCCATCAGCCACCACCTCGTCCCGTCTGCCATCCTTCCTCAGCTGGAGGACTACATTGTTCTCTAATGCATCTCCCGGCTCCACGCGCTCCCCTGGAGTCTGTTCTGTGCAGCCGCCGCGGCCATTTTAAAATATCCATCAGAGAACAGCCTTTTCTTACTCAGACCCGTCACAGAATAAGATCCAAACTCCTTGCTCCAGCCCCAGACCCAATGGTCTGGCTTTTTTCTGTCACTCCTCCTTGTCTTTAACCGTTGCCCTTCCCAGTGACTCTCCTGGCACAACAGTTTTCTCTGTTCTAGGAGCGGATCAAACTCTTTCCCACTGCAGAGTCCTTGTACTCGGTGTCGTGTTTACTCAGCTGAACTTTCACCTTCACTCTGAAACTTTTTGGCTCCCCCGGGTTGGTTGCTCTGTCTTCTGCTCTCCGTGGCGCTCTGATGATCAAAGAGCATGGTCAGTCGCTCTCTCCCACAATGTTTTCCTCCTCCAGAATATGAGTTATTGTGGAACAATAACTCCGTATTTGTCTTTGTTTCTTTGGTGCCTGGAGCACGGAATATACTCGCTAAACAGATGTTGAATTTAGAGATAAAGAACTTTAAAGATATTTAGTGTGAAAAAAAGCTAAAGAAAAATACCCAAGATAGTGACTTTCAATGACCCACGCGCCATGATACAGGGAGATCGTATCTTTGTTTCCTTTTAGGACACCCCTGGGCTTAAGGTGTAGAAGTTATGGGGAAGAAGGGGTTTTGCTCAATTTAAGAAAATTCCAAAGATTAGAAGAACTGGAAAGAACTAAAGAGAGTTCTTTAGAACTCTCCAGCTGGAACGGGAAGAGTAAATGAAACAGGACCGACGCTGTCACTGGAAACATCCAGGAGAACAGGCTGGCTGTGAGCATATTCCCCAGGGAGGAGGTCCCTGCACTGGGTGTGAGTCTGTTTGTTTTTTAATTCACCCTTGGATTCGAGGGGGCCAGGATCACCCTTTGTTTCCATGCTTCCACTTCTTAAGTTTCCCAGCCTTTTAACTTCCAAGCCTTCTTCCTATGTGCTCAGGGAGCAGATTTTTTCCCGGATAGTCTTCTACTCTCCGTTCTTTCTGAGCTGTATGAGTTTTAGGTTTTATTTTCTACTAAACTGATTGAGTATTTGTTACAGAGAAGCAGCAGGCACAGCAGGCCACTCTGTAGTCTCCAGAACGAGCTGCCGGGTCCAGCCTCGCCTTCCCCTCACTGCTATGTAAGCGACTGCTCCTTCTACTAGCACGGCACAGTCTCTCTCGCTTACAATCGCTCCCTATGATGCCGGGTCGGTGAGCCGAGGAGTCGAAAGAAAGATTTCTTAGACTCTCAAGATCTGGCAGTAGTGCTCTTTTATTTAGAGAATAGAATAGCATGGGGACAGGGCCCATGGGCAGGCAGAGCTGGTGCGTGGGGACAGGACCCATGGGCAGTCAGAGCTCCTGCTGCTGCCCCGAGTTGAGGGTTAGGGCTAATTTTATAAGGCATGGGTACGTGACTTATTTTTACTGGAGAAAAGAAAAGATGATGTAAAAAATCATTAAATGATTTCAGTGCAGATGGGGTCTGGTTATTGTGCGGTCATATAACTTTAGATACGAATCTGGCCATATAGATCGGCATGTAGGTGAGGATGCCCTGGGCTTCTCTCCCTGGGGCGGTCCTAATTCATACCATAAAAAAAGTCCACTGGGTCATATAGTTTGGCATGTAGGCCAGGTCACCTTGGGCTTCTCTAGCTGGGGCAGCCTTAATCCACATCACCTGCATCCAGGATGACACGAACTCTAAACTGATTATTCACCTTTATTTCAGGTGATTCTGCCTGCCTAGTTAATCCAGTTTAACCTTGGCCTATTTCTTGTGTGGTAAGTTTTTAAAAAGTTGGTTACTTCTTCATAAACAGTAAATTATGTTGATTGTAGAAAATGTGTTTTGAATAAATAAATATACGCTTTGGAGTAACTTTTAATGATAAAATAGCATTCCGTTATATGAATATACCACAGTTTGTAGCATAAATCTCTTAATGTTGGAACTTAGCATATTTTCAGTTTTTATCATTAAGCATGACAAATATCCTTCTTTGAACGCATTTACATATTTTACCAAAAATTTAACTAGGATCAAGTCCTGGATGTGAATTTTTGTGTTCAAAAGCATGTACTTTTTAAGGCAGTGTATATTTCAATTATTCTCCAGAAAGTTTTTCATGACTTTTAATAGCATTTTTTCTTGTTCTATCCCTTATTTCATAGTGACTAAAAGTATTTCCTTTTCTATTTATTTGTCATTCTATTTGTATAGTAAATTAATTTTCTATCTTCCATGTCAATTTTCCAGGATATGTTAACCTACTTCAAGAAACTTCAACCGTTTTTCTAACTTCCCGTTATGTATTTTTAGGTACATGATTCTTATATGACAACTACTTAGTGCATTTTTAATTTCTTCTAATGTATTAAAATGTTTAATGCATGGCTTTTTATTTCCTAATCTACAAGGAATAATTTAATTAGGAATCTTATCATTTATGCACACATTTAAGAAGGAAGATGTGTCTAATTTGCTCTTCAGATGCTGATCTCTTTCTCTATGGAAATAGCTTTGAGCTATTCTGTATATCAAAGCATTTATTTTAATAGCTATTTATCACTGAAGTATATTCATAATTGAAAATTCTGCGCCTGTTTTGGGCATTCAAATCTCATCTAAAAGAGTAAAATCAATATACAATGTGATTCATAGGAAAATGAAACAATGAAACCTCTCTCACTTGCAAATAGGTCTTATTGTTTCACGCAGCATCTTCAATGTGTTTCCAGGTCTCCTGCCTGGCATACTCTCAAATCGCTGTTGGATCCTCAGCACAAAATCTAAAATGGGACAGTCATTTTTAATATGAAAATGAATTTCTAATTTGAATTTTAAAAAATTTCATGGAATCCCTTGAGATTATTTTAAGTACGACTGAGATGATATATGACCAGACCGGGGAGTCACAGCTTCAGGCCTTTCTATTTGTTGACACTTGTGGAAGGTGAAATGTAAATCAGGAATGCTGTTGACATTCAGATACATTGCATTTCCTGCCCTTTCTTTGTCTGACTGGACCGTCAATAGAGGCAAATTTTGTTATAAAGATGTCCTAAAACCCACACTGATTTTTGCAGATCTAGAAGTCTGCAAAATGGTTGCTGGCTGGAATAGGTTACATTTGTCCCTGTTCTCGCTTTGATCAGACCAAATCTTATATTCTTAGTATTTTAAATGAAAGCATAAAGTCAAATATCACCTCGAGGCATAGGCCAATTATAGCTGTTTAAAAACATTTTTAAATAGAATAAAAAATTATTCTCAAAGACTTCGTGTGATTCATGATATTGGTTCTTGTGCCATTGGACCATTCTCTTTATTTTATTTTCACTTTGATCTTTTTATTATTCTTCAGTTGTGATTATTCAACTTCTAAATTCACTTGAATTGGCAACAAAAGTTGTTTTCTTAAACCATATTTTTCAATAAAGAATAGGCATTGAATATACTAAGAAGAGACAAACTTTTTGTACTTTCACAAACAATCAGACATGTTATTAACCAAGACTTGTTGAGTTCTTATTATGTGCTAGGTATTGGGGTCCAGAAATGGAAAAAATGTCTTCACCTTAAGGATCTGAGAATGAGGGGAGAAAGACAGTTATGCTAATAGCAGTGGCTCCTCTCCCAGAGATTTGCCTAAGGTGAGCCCAGAAGTCAGAGCAAAATTCAGCATCAGGGCCCAGGGCGCACTTGAGCTGGGCCACGAACCCGTGTGTGTGGTGTTGGAGGCATGTAAAGTGACAAAGCTGCGCAAAAAGATAAGATTTCATTCCTGGGAGATCTTGTGTGGTGTTGCATTTCTTTCCTCCTGAAGTTGAAGGGTAGCCATTGAAGATGTTAAGCCGTGGAGTGATGTGATCCAATTTGTGCCTTTGGATGTCACTCTGGTAGAAGTATAGAGGATTGACGACGAGGAAGTTAGGTCACTGTGTAGCAATTCAGTCAAGAGGTGACAATGGCTGACCTCAGACATTGGCTGTAGAAATGGAACTTTGAGAGCAAGTGCGAGAAGTATTAGGAAATGGCAAAGTTAAGGCGTAGTGACTAATAGGTTGTAGGGGGTCAGGGCAAGAAAGGAGACAAAGATGACATCCCGATTTCTCACTTGGCTGATTGGATAAACGATGAGCTATATTCTGAAACAGGGACACAGAAACAGAGCACATTAATAGGGATGATGACAAGTTCAGATTGAACGTGCTGAGCTGGAGATTCCAGCAGCATGCTCAGTGGGGGTGTCTTGAGCGAAGTCGGGAACATGGAGTTGACAGTCAAAGGAAAATTTGAGATAGAAGAACAGACTCTGGAGATATAGGTGACATTATGGTCAATATTTTGGTGGTGGTTGAAACCATAAGTGGGGATGAAACGGCCAAGAAAGAGAGGGTAGAGTAAATAGGAAAGAATGCTGAAAAGGAAGCCTGGAAGATGACAACATTTAGGAGTTGGGTAAAGGAATAGAAGCGTGCAAAGCAGGCTATAAAGGAGTCACTACAATACAGCGGAAATACAGTACAATATTTCCAATATTTTACAGGAAAACTATAGTAAGAGAATGATTTCATAGAATGACAAACCGAGAACTGAAATTTATCCAAGCGGCGTGGAGAGAACAATTCCAGTGGAGTAGTGGGGGTTAGACATTGAGGTGATATAGAAGAAACAACCAGCGATGAAGCATTTCTTCAAGACGTCTGTGCAGTATTGAACATTGTGTGGGGGCTGAAGATCAGGAATTTGTCATGTTACCAAACTGCAGGTCTAAAAGGTTTTTAAAAAACCAATCTTCATTCTCCAAGGTTAGGAGTGGAGAAATGTGGTAGGAGATTTGTGGCTAACTCATCAAAAAGATCACTGTAAGGAAGTTGAGGACATCCATGTTTTAGATACCAAAGAAAAGAAAACAGAAAATAATAACCTAGCATTGGAATAAGCACCTCTCCCCTCAAGCTAGACTAGGACAGGATGAAATCTCATTGTTTGGGTTCCAGACCTACGCCTTAGACAGGAAAGCTGTTCTGTAACTCTGTATACAGCCTTCGGCAAAAGATTCCCAGCAAGTGAGGAGGTGCTCTCATGTGTCAAGGACACCAACACACTGACAGCATGAGATCCACGGGTGCTTGCTGAGTGACTAAAGCATGCCCTTTCTCTTCACTCTTGTGTTTCTCCAGAGAAGCAGATGCTCCATGGGACTCGGGGGGTTTCTGGCTTTCTATTAAATGGGAAGCCCCATCTGTTAGAACACAGATGTCAAGGCAAGTGTGGCAAATATCTGCGGTGTGTATAAGAGGAGCCACTGTCTATAAGTTATAAGGCTCTGGGGCCTTTGTCAAAACATAAGACTGAGATTTAGCAGCAGGCATAGCTTTCAGCTTATTAACATTTCATTGAAAGAGGAAGGACAAAACCGACGTGAGACACACTGAACTGTGCATTCGGATTGATGAAAATAACCTGCAGGAAGGTAGGCAGGCAGCCAACAAATAATTTAAGAATAGAGAAGCATCTGAATAACTGAAGGCAGCGAGCAAGTGCATGCAGAAACGCCACTTCCGCGGGACTAAATTGATAGGATAGAAAGGGTGTCTCTGCCACATAAGACAGATATGGCCAAACCTGGATTTGAGATAAGCATCTTCTTCATCTTTTTCTCTATAATGTTCCTTTTCAATGTGAGTAAAAACTCTGATAGTTTTCTTTACCCTAGAGTTCTGTTGTGACAGCTTTATTATAGCTTGCCAAGTACCTCCGGGGCAAAGGGAAAAGGAAACATTCATTAGTGGTGAAAAAGTTTATATATATGCACATATATATTAAATCTAAGAGAAAATGCACAGTACATTGAGACCAGGTGAGTAAAAATTGCTACAATATATGATATTCTCTTTTGGTTACTTGGACAATTGTAGAAGCAATCTGATAGTTATAATTCTGTTTTTCTAAAGTTGATAAATTATAGAAACTTACCTGTCCGTCTCTGTTGGTTAAAACTAGAGCCAAAGTAATTATTCCAAAATAGCAATAGTAGTCATTCCTAGTAAGTTTTGAATTACTCAAGGGACGAGAAATTTTATAGTGCAGACTAAATCAGCAAAGAATTATAGGACCATAAAAAAGCATAAAAATTAGAAACTAAGAAAAACAACGTAGCTGTAGGATGTGTAATTGTGTGTAGGATGTACATTTGGCATCTGTAGCCATCTAGAAAATAGCTGGGGATGAAGAAGAAACTAAAAGAGAATCTCTTGAGCCTAAACAGCAAACTCAGCAGTCGATACCCTAAAGCTGACACACCGAGTGAGTCTGTCGAGAGGTCTACTCTTGTTTATCCGTTACTGTGTATCTTCTTCCCTGCCAGCAGGAAAACTAGAAGTAGTAAATCTGAAGTAAAGATGTCCATCGAAGAGATGCTAAATTTTATAGAAAGTTAGAGAGCAAGGCATGGTTGGGAGTGAGGGGCGAAGAGGAATAATTCACACAAATCTAACCGATGAGAATTCTTGAGATTAAGAGAAGCCCAAATGTTACATCTATTTAGTACCAGATGTGGGATCTGACACACAGCGTTCAGGAGACCTAGGTTTGAGCCCTGGCTTGACCGCTTACTTACCAGCAGTGTGATTTTATGGGCAATAAGAGACTTATGCATCCTAATTTCCTATCCATAAAATAATGATACAAATGCTACATTTCACTGGTTCCAAAGAGCACATTTGTTTACATTTTAACACCTCCGAAATAGAGACGTGTGTTACAGTTGGTGGCATCCTGCCATTGCTGTGAGCAGGCAGCTTTGGTCACACAGTTGTTACTGCTTGCCTACGCACAAACTCAGTTCCCACGTCATGACTAGACAACTGCAAACCATCAATGATTCAGTCAACAAGCCACTTCAGGACCAAGTAAGGAAGGAATGTGTGTCCTGATCATTGTCTGTAACCTTTTATTATCATCTTCTTATATGATCAAAACAGCACTAATGTCAAAACTTGCAAAATGGCTATCAATGCCTAGGAGGAGAATTCTTAAGACAAAAAGAGGGCACTCCTACTTGACGTGCTACATCTGCCTTGCTCGTGGGGGCACCGAGGATGCACTGGGTGAAAACCAGGCATCTACGGTGCTGAGTTGAAAAGTGATCCAGAGGAGTCAAGCCAATCATGGAGATAATTGAAAACACTCTAGCTGGTTTACCTCACTTCTGTTATCCATTTTAAGTATGCACAGGAGTGATAAATACGATAGAAATGTACGCCTAAATTGGTCTAACGACACCCTTCCAATAAAAATTGTAAGCAATCAATCATTGTTAGTTTAATGGCACCTTTTGTTTTTTCTTGGTGCTACATGAAACGGTGATGTCTTACGATCAGCGGCATCTTATGTAATGAAATATGGTATTTGAGACGGTTGAAGAGATTACAAGAAAAGCAAAAGTGGTTTGCTGTACTGGAAAACAGTGAAAACGTTTTGGGCAATTACAGCGAAAAGAGATGATTAAAACCTGGTTCAGGGAAAAGACAAAAATGGGCTCTAAACCTAGGTACGTCTGCACTGAAACACCCCAGATTCTATCCCGGCCTCCGTTTACATTGCTGTGTGCTCTGCCAATTGCTGCTGACAGACAAAAAAAAGAAGACGTGTGTCTGCAGAGTCGATACTTGTTTTTGAGACTTCCATATGGAAGGAAACGCAAGTCACTGTTTACAATATGCATTCAAGTGTTCATAATATACATTTGAATACTAGTATTTACGTATTTTATAAGTGCAATTGGTTCAACCTGAAAACATAAAACTCAATTAAATTTTGTTAAAAGTAAACAGCATCCATACTACAACATTTAATAAATCGTGTCTTGATTACATTCTGGAAATAGCCTAAACAAAGACCTTTAATTTCTAATCTAATTGTCGTGGTGAAGTCGAGGCTTCATTTATAATTATCACTCTGTCTCTCTTTCTCCCTCTCTTGATATAACAGTATGTAAATATATACTATTTTGGAATCTGCTTTTTGAACGTAATAGTGTATCTTGGCTATTATACCACGTCAGTATGAATAGAACTACCTATCTCTTTTAGTGGCTGCTTTGTATCCCATTGCTCTCACATGCCATAATTGATTAAAGTAATACTTTTTTAATGGATGTCAAGGTGTGCACCTGCTCACTCTCATAAATATTGTTGCAATAAAGAAATCTTGCAGCTTCACTTTTGCACACACTTCAATTTTTCCTTAGGGGAAATTTTATACATTTGAAATTGATACATCTAAAGATGTATAGGCTCATTTTGTATCGGGGAACACAGAAAATTTTTTCCCCAGAAAGCTCATATACAATTTTGCTTGCTTCCCAGTCTCTTGTAGAAGAATAATTCACAGCCTGGTCTTAGGTGAGACACTGTGAGCTACCGTAGATTGAGTATTGAAGCCTTGTGGATTTAATGCAGAGTAGATGAAATTGTCACTCTTGGCTAGACAAGCAGGTGGTAAGCTGTTTCTCATGGAGGAGCTATTGGCATTTTGGGGGAACACTTTTGTGCCGTGGGACTAGTCTGTGCCCTTCGGGAATAATAGTGCCATTCCTGGCCACTACTGAGTGCTCTGCAGTGTCACTGGACAAAGGAAAACACTTCCATACATTTCCAAAGACCTGCTAGGGCACAGGAACCAGGTGAAATGAGAACATTGTTCCAGGACAGAACAGGGAAACAGGTGGGGGAAAGACCTTGTTAAATTTAAGCAAATACAGGACCTGTCTCTCCCTTCTGTGCTCATAGAGCAGATTCATTCAACATATCTCATCCTGGGATCTTCAAGGCAAAGTTTTTTCTAACCATGCTGGAATGCAGCTTTCCAATCACAAAGGATAAGAATGCCCAAAGCTTATAAAGCTTTGTAGTGCTCTTTTAAAATCTTTAGAATATAAATTTGTTGTAGAATATGAATTTGTTCACTTTAGTTGCAAAAGAATTTAACTTTGACCCATAAGAATATAAATTCTGTAGATGGGTTTTTTTTGATTGTTTGTTTTGTTTTGTTTTTGTTTATGCTTTGATATTCAGAAAACCTCAAACTGCTCCTGGGTCTGATTTTCACCTAGTGCCCTGCTCAAGACAGGTAGTGTTCAGGCAATGCAAATGCAAACCTGGCTCGAAGCCGCCTTCTGCAATGTGGAAGTTCTCCTCCCACCACACCCTCATCAAATCTGGGTGACAGCGACAGAGTGGTGCCCCTGAAATCAGACTGTCTTGCTTCAGACATCGTTCAATCCTTCTGTGTCCCCCTGCTGTCTCTGAAGCTTCAAGGACAATGCTGGACTTACTCAAAGGAGTACTGTGAGAATCAGACTTGCCCTTGACACTCCACACATGCTCGTCATCATCCTCACCGTTACTGCCATTTGTGGTGGCTTCTAGTGTGTCAGTTGAGCTGGAAATGACGCTTCCCAGAGTCCCCTTCCCTGGGTGGGTGGGATCTCTGGGCCACAGAGACATCCGCACTCCCCGAGGAAGGGGAAAGTGAGGCTGACAAAGGCTGCTGCCCTGCACGCAGGCTGTGGATTCTGCTGGCTTCCCCTGTGGAGTAGGGCCGCTGCCCACAGCCCCTCAGCTCCTGCGTCTGACTCCTGGGCCAGTGCTGGGGGCACATTTAGCTCCATGAGGAAACGCTTCTCCTGTCACCCCGTCGTCGAACCTGGAGGTTTGGAAGCCGTGAGTGACCCACGTGGGTTCTATGGTTCCAGAGACAGCCATGCGGTCCTGCTTGCCCTTTTGTCCATTGATCTCTGTCCATCTTTATGTCAATATCATACTGTTTTCATTACCATAGCGGTAACTGAGCAAAAAGGCCCTCGCTCTGCTCGCCGCAATCCAGTGCCCATAATTGCAAACAAGCCGGTGGTTGAGACATGAAAATTTATAGATTAGCCAGTATAATTGGAAAATGGCAGACTAGTGTCCTGAGGAAGGATCTGAAAATCCTACAGAATCTTGAGGCGGTTGTATAGGGGAAACGGGCAGGGAAGGGGGTGGGTCAGGGATGTTGACCATCTCATGTGACGATCATCAGGGCACCACATTTGCTATTTCTTCTGTCATTCATGATGGGCACCAATGCAGAATTTTTCTTTCTGGAGGTCGTCACATTCCTGGGAACTCAGAGAACAAAGCTGTCTTTCCATAGCTGGGAGGTATATGCACACGAGTCATAGAACTAGTAGATTGTGTATTTTGTCAAAGGAAAGGTGCTTAACCATCTAGGCTACGTCCAGGCTGGAATGTATCCACAGAGATTAGGGAGTCAGGCTCCTAGTTGCAATGTTGCTTCTTTTCCCTAAGATGGCTTCCTTGATGCTAACTGAAGATCTAGCTGTTACATAGCTTCATAATATAGTTTGAAATCAGAAACTATGATTCCTCCAGCTTTGTTCTTCTTGCTCAAGATTGCTTTGGCTATCCGGGGTCTTTCGTGGCTCCATACAAATTTTAGGATTGTTTGTCCTATTTCCATGAAAAATGCCCTTGGAATTTCGATTGGGACTGCATTGAATCTGTAGTATACATTTTCTTATTTGGAGAAAATTCATCACCAAGACTTTAATATGCGATTTATATTATTGTAGAAACTCTTATTATTTGGATAAAATGGTCAACTATTTTGATTACTGTATGTATTATTAGATGGACTTCTCATAACAAATATACACAGTTCTGTAAATGACAGATGAAAACTACACAAGTATTGCCAGCTTTGTAAAATTAACACAGCAGGTTTAGTAATCAGCTGAAAAAATACTGGAAAACAAATTTATTCTTTGTATTTATGGAGTCAAGTTTGGGAAGGATATTAAAGGTCACATAATCTAAACTCTCAGTCAAAAAAGGAAACTTCTGATTTTCTTGATAGTTCATTCTAACTGTATTTATTAGAAATTCTTCTCTAATTCCTACCTATTGCTTCTAGTTTTGCCATCTGAAGTTCTGCAAGGTTTGTCTAATATTTTCTCTTCCACCTCATAGCTTTTGAATCTTTGAAGACAGCTTTTGTGGTCTTGTTAAGCTATATCTTTGCCAGGTCTTCATTCATGTTCATTTGTTAATTTACTCAACATGTATTTTTTCAGTACTTAGTATGTGCCAAGCAGTCTTTCTTCTAGATATTGGGTACATTCCAGTGAGAAACACAGACCGTGTCCTCATGGAGCTGCTTTCAAGTAGTTGAAAGTCCCTTATGTTACGTAACTTTTACCCTCTCTGTCACTTCACTGAGCCGTCTGTATCTGCTGTCCTCCTCCTTGAGCGCGTCGTGTAGAATCAACACAACATGGCGGACATGTGACCCAACCAGTGTAGCTGTGGTGAAGAGCCCAGTTCTTTGTTCACTTGGAAATACTCTTCCAGTGAAATCTATTACATTCCAGCAATTAAATTAAATTCAAATATAGCAGCAAGATGAGCTTAAATTTTAAGCAGCAACATGAAAAAATGTTGCCTGATTACACTGCATATTGTGTCAGGAGTCTGCCTAGGAAAAGAACCTGGGACCAGAAGTCATAGCAGCAGGGAGGTGGTTAGACTGCAGAACGTTTGGAATACTTTCAGCAAACCCCTTTGTAACAGAACTAACCTCTAGATCTTCAGCACATGCAGAGAAGCTAGGACTGTCCTAGGCGTGGGGTAGGGGGGCGTCAATTTGATGTCTTCCCACCTTATGGTTGACCTGTTTCTTGTCCACGTTCTGTGTCCCATTTATATAACACTGTGTTGTTTGAGGATGTAGCTTGTGCATTAGAACAATTCACACAGGTAGAAGAGGAGCCCATGCTTTTACCTATTAAAAATTAAAGAGATAATGACTGAGAAATTGTGAATGTGGTTTATGTCTTCGGTGACTTGGGTTGAATGCTCATCAATAAATAATAAGGGGCAGTTGTAGTAGGAATGGAATTTCCACTCCACCTTCCTACCAGGGCTGCAATGACATATTCACTTGCACAATTTTTCTTACCTTTTTCCCCCTCCACTTATGATATTGAAAGTAAATTTTGAAAGTCATTAGTTTGGAATGAGTTAAAACGAGAGGGTCCTCAGATACGAATTCGGATGCCTGCTGCCTGTCTCTGAAGAGGAAAATAGAGGGCAGTCAACCATAATCGTCAGTTCACTGACTTAAGCAGGAGCCTTCTTGTAACAAGAAGCTTTGCTGGTTTCCCAGGAAAGCTCCACCACGTCCGTACATATTCGTGAAACAGTAATGGGATCTGTCCATATTTCTGCAGAAATGCTGTCTAATAGAGCTGGCAGTGCTTGTTTTCCATCCTGAGGCTGCTTCTCGTCTCTTGAGCCAGTAACTCCTTTAAATTTCTTATGAAGCAAGCAAAGCGATTTTCCTCTATAAAACTGAACAGGCAGTGGGTTTGTTCAACTATGTAGTTATATAAATGTCCATACCACATATTTTATATTTTATCTGCCAAAATAAGTTAAGTTATCCTGAAACCACTTAAGTTTGTTTTACTGGGAATAAAATCGCACATTCTCTCAGTAATAGATTCATAATAAGAATATGGTGCTATTTTTAATATTTTTAAACTTATTAAAATGTGACATTAGGATCATTTTAATGTTTAGTTTCCTTTATTATGGTTGTAAAATTATATTGTCAGATTATTGATTTTTTTATAATCGATTTTAAATTGTTAGTTTTTACAATGGCTTACCTTGTTCGTAAAGATAGCAATTTTTACTCATTCATTCATCCATTCATTCATTTAGCAATCACTTACTGAACACTTAAGTGCCTAGAACAGTGTTAGGTACCATGGATGCAATGGGAAGTTCCAACTAGGGAGAAATAGGATAGAACAGAAAGATAGTCAAGGTTGCAGAGTGCACTGGTAGCAGATGGAGTGACTAAGATCTCGATCAGATCAGATCAGATGCCTCGAAAGTGGCAGCTAAGGGTGTGTGCTTCATCTCAAGGCCAGTGGGGAACTCTTAAGGGTTTAATCAGGAGATTAACGTGATTTGATTAGTATTTTAGAAAGATCACTCTTGGCTGCCATGAAGAGAATGGATTGCAAAGGAACTGGGTGTGCAGAAGCCAGTTGGGAAGCTGTTGTAATAATTCAAGCAAAGATGTGGGTGTCCCCATTGGGTAGAGGCAGCTTGCAGACAGGTCTACTTGTCAGCGAATATGTTTAGAGTTAGGAGCTAAGAGAATCTGAAGTTCTTCGGAAAATAACATTTAAGAGACTGGGGAGAGAGAAGCCACATGAAGACTAGAAGGAGCAGCCAGAGAGCGGGAGTAACGCCTAGAGATCGTTTTTGTCACTGCACTCCTTATGTGCCTGGGGAGAAAAGTGCTTTGATGTCTATGTTAGGTGAAAATAAAGAAGTGCTTCTCTTTAAAAAAAAAAAAAAGCAAAGGCAGAGCATCCAATAAGTTATCACCATTACTTGATCAATTGTCAACAGATTGATAGTTATTTTGGGAAAGGGAATTGGAGCAAACCTCCTTGATGAGCAACTCTTGAGAGATTTCTTGGGGTTTGTATGGGTAATGAGGCTAATCTATCAGCACCATCATGCTATTTCAGGGATGCGGGGATGATAAATGGGAATATGGGATAGTTCCAGAGACTCTGTAATTAATTACCACCTTACAGTTATCTGCAGACGTTTATTAACAACATTTAGATTTGGTTTTAACAATCTATCATAGTCCTTTTAAGTAGAAGGCTTCTAAATCTCAGCAGTTACTTTCACTCGCTGCCAAATAGAGAGAAACATGACCATGTGCTCTGCGCTGGCAGCACTCCTGCTCTCCCAGATGCTCACTTACTGCAGGGAAAACAACAACAATAAAATTCGAATAGGACTACTTTTCCTTCAGATCTGTATTTCAAGGAGCATCTTAAATATCATCTTTACATTTTTTTAATAACATCTAATTGGTATGACTAGAATGTGATTTTTCCAGTCGCTATAGCATGATTCTTACAACAATCCTATGAAGTCGGTATTTGCAGTATCTGCAGTTAACCCGTAAGGCACGGGAGGACACAGGTGGCTCCATGTGTGCATCTACAAGTAGAAGAGCTGGTGTTCAAACCTACGCCTTCGATGCTCTGGTCTCTGGTCCTTCGACTTTTCCAGTGGTTTTAAAATGTGCTGGATTGTCTTTTGGGTCCAGACCCATGTCTATAAAGAAGCTTACTCTCTAACAGCTCCTGCCCCCACTCTGGGGCTCTGATGAGCCTTTTTAGAATTCTCACGGCTCCACAAAGCTAATTTAAACTATGTGCCGGCCATGGGGCTGTCTCCTATTTAGATGAATTGGGGCTCCAGTGCAGAGGAAGATGGACAGAAGAAAAAAAAACCTAACTTGGTATACTGATAAATATATTTATTTAAAAAATGATTTATGTTTATTACATACAGTTCAGAGTTGTCTGGAAAAATTTTTTGAGAAGTATGATATTTGTGCCATCACTTTTATTTTAACTTGTAATTTTGAAATAATTTTAGACAAAGAAAAGTTATAAAAATGTCAGAAGTCTTCTGTATTCTCTCACTCATGTCGTGGTGATTTTGTATTTCCCCCATTCTTCCTTACTTATTAATTAGAATTCTTCCATATGGAAGAGGTGGCTTTTCCCAGATTTATTTATTTATTCAATTGTTTATCTGTATGGACTCATGGATATTTATTTTATTCTATGAGTTACAATCCAATATCACTGCTACTTATTTTGTTGCTCATATTATTCCAGCTTTGGTCCTTGGGAGCACCTTCAGGTTGGCTCCTGTGTCCTTTTGGTATGCCCTCGTTCCTTTTGGGGCACCTTTTTACTTCCTGGAACCACAAGATGCTCCAGGCTCATTTTGTATTTTCTCTGCCTTAGTCCTGGAATCAACCACTTTTCTAAAGAGCCCTGGTTCCTTTTTTAGAGAATGGCATTTAGAAACAAAGATCTGGGAGACAGGTGTGTCCTTGCTCATGGGCCCTCTCAGGGTAAAAAGCTTGGACATATGTCTACATCCTAACCCATGCATACATGCATCTGTACTTCATTTCTGTATCTTTCTATTAAACAAACACGCAGACAAACGCAAGTTCATGCTGATACTCAACCACCTGCTGGGCTGAATTGATCATATAAATGGTTCTAATTGAAGTCTTTGAAAGTGAGACTTTCAAGTGTTTCAGCCCTGTACACTAGCCTCTACGTGAAAAACTCACGTCATGTTTGCAAATTCCCCAGAAACCAGTTGCATCACCTTGATCTCTCCTTTCCTGCCTCCTGACCTGGGAAAGCAGAACAACAACACCCACCCATCTAGGTCACCAGGTGGTTGCAGCTTTTAGTACAAGCGCTGCTCTGTCTCCCCTTCTGTCTTGTGCCTCCATTTCCCTCCAGTCTTCTTCCTTGACTCCAGTCTCGCTCCCCTAGAAGTTCTCCTCCACCCTGCAGCCAGAACAACTAACTAGAAATGAAAATCATGTTCCATTTCTCTTCTTGTTTAAACTTTCAATGGCTTTTTTCTGCTAAAACATATGACCTAAGGGCATGACATGGCAAACAGCCCCTCTCCGGTCTGGTTCTTTCCTCGCAATGCATCTCATCTCTTATTATTTTCTATCCGCTTATTTCATGCTCTACTGTTGTGAGATTGCTTGAAGTCATCTTCCCTTGCCAACAGAAATCTTTCTTCCAATTCTTTGCTTTTGTGATGCTATTTGGCCAGATTTGGATCTAGACATTCTTGTTTCTTTGAGATACCTCTTACCTAAATTTTAAGGATTGCTTCGGTGTCTTACACACATCTACCTTGTCATGTGCTCTTCAAAACCATCCACCTTATGCATTTTATACCCCCATAATCTACACCTTATTCATAAAAATACTTATTGAATTAATGAGTGAATAAAGATATATACATATATTTTTTTTTTGCTGAGGAAGATTAGCCTTGAGCCAACATCTTTTGCCAATCTTCCTCTTTTTTGGCTTGAGGAAGATTAGCCCTGAGCTAGCATCTGTGCCAATCTTCCTCTACTTGATCTGTGGGTCCCTGCCACAACATGGCTGATGAGTGGAGTAGGTTTGTGCCTGGGATCCGAACCTGTGAATGTGGGCTACTGAAGCAGAGTGCTCTGAACTCAACCACTAGGCCACGGGGCTGGCCCCTAAAGATATTTTTAAAAAGCATAAAGTGCTAAAGAAATAGAAACTAATAAATTTTAACTGAGGTTGAAATCTCAGTTCTCCTTAGAAACTCTATTCAATAACAATTTATGTGAGACTAAACAAAAATATTAACATTTACTCCCCTGATGGGTACTCAATACCATCTGTCATGGGTAGAAGGAAAACTCTCTCTCAGAGTGATCATGGAGAAATACATAGTTATTATGTGGGGGTGACATATGGAGGGTGATCTGGATAAGGGGATGAAAGCTGTTGTCTTGAGGCAAGTGGAAGAAAGTCAGAGAAAACCTATTATGGTAATTGTGTATCTCACTCCAAATTTCTGACATGATTTTAGAGGTTCTAGCCAAGGAGTTGCAATGGCCAGCAGTCAAATTGTGTCCTCTTTAGCTGGGAGCCACTGCAAGATGGTGGGAGCTTCTGGTACACACCGCTTTGCCAAAAGCTGGTCCCTGTGATGCCACACACAGTAGTAGTCTTTTGATGAATGCTAATGGCTGATGGTTTTAAGAGAATGGACTAAGCAATAAATGTAGATATTTTAAATGCTTAACATTATGCATAGAGAAGGCCAAAGAAGAGAAGATAAACTCTAAAATGGTACACCTGAATCCTTTTGAGAGTTTGTTTAAAGGCGGGACCAAGACAGAGGTAAGGGCAAGGAAAATACCAAAACTGATTTTTTCTAAAAAAAAAAATGACTTTCTTGAATAAAATTTCTTAACCAATTGAATAGATTTTTTTTTTTTTTTGCTGTAATTTACTCCTTTTCTTTCTGTGAAATGACTAGAGATAATTTGTTTTTTGATACTGAGAGTCTTGTTTTCATACCATCAGACAGAGAACACCCTGAAAAGCAATAGAAGACAGACATTTAATTCAGCATCTAAATGTCAACCTTGCTTATAAATATGGTGAGTTTTAGAGCGCCATCGTGGAGAGCGCGTTTGGGGTAAAGAAACCTAATGATTTCCATAAAAGTAGTATTGGTTCATTCATTGATGAGCATATATATATTGAGAAGCAAATATGCGTCGGATGCTATTATTGATGGAGGGATACAGCAATGAGTAAAGCAAAGACCCTGCCCTCAATAAACTTATGTTAGAGAAGGAACTTGAGGCGAAGAAGTAAATATATGCACATTTTAATGTTAGGCAGTGATAGGCACCATGGTGAAAATGAAGCTGGGTTCTGAGGTAGAGAGGAAAAGGGGAGTCATTTGGGAATGGAGTAGACCAAACGGAGTAGATTTTCTCAGTGGGACACCTAAGACCATTTAAGAGTCTCTTAAGTATTTTATCTGTGTATGTGGAGGGATGCCATGTGGTCTGCGGCTCTGTATATCGGAAACTATGTGAAAATGAGATAGCTTACAAGGTGCATTCTAAGATAGTTGGCCCCTGGTTTTTCAGAGACGATATAGTTGTTCTTTTTGACCTAAAAGTAACATAAAAAGAGAAAAATTCATTCTTTGTGTCTTGGAAAAACCCTCAGAGTTCATGACAGCTGTATACCTTATGCGTGGAGTTCGGTCATTTTTATTCCTAGTAGCAGGGAAGACCTAGGATTAAAATGCTAAGTGCGCCCTCAGGGGCAGAAGGCCTGAGACAGGGAGGAAAATTGCCCCCACCTGGGGCTGCAGGATGAGGGAGTCGAGCAGAGTCCTGAGCTCAGTGTGCACCCTTGGCTTGGCAAGCTGCACAGCACTTTACCTTGTAATCATTTAATAGCTGTCCTGGGGAGGTCTTAGGACTCAGTAAAGGCTGCCCGTTTTCCATTTAAGGCATAGGATTATTTCCTTCCGCAGAGTTTAGAGGCAACGCTCCAATACAACGATAATGCAAGCCTTACAAGCAATTTTAAATTTTCTAAAAAAGTAAAAAGAAACAAGTAAAATTAATTTTAACGACGTTTTATTTAACTCAGTATATCTAAAATATTATCATTTCAGCATGAAATCAGTGTGAAAATTGCGAGGATGTTTTCATACTAAGACTTTGAAAGCTGGCGTGCATTTTACGCTAACAGCACATCTCAGTTGGAATCAACCACATTTCAAGTGCTCAGTAGCCACATGGGGCTGGTGGCAACCACGTTGGACGGCACAGGTCTGGAAGTTCTTTATGCTTTGAAGCAATCTTCATTTTATTTTATTTTGGAAACTGTCTTGGGCCTCAGAGGTCTTTACATTTTTTCATGCATCTCCCCACAACAGATATATGCTGACTGTGGAGGCCTCGGAGATCTACACCACCTGTGCCGTTCCCTCCTCACCCCTTCAGCTTTCATCAGGCTGATGAACACGGGAACAATAACAACCAGATCGATCAAAGCAACGTGCATATCTAAGTCATTCAGGGATCTCAAATACATGAGAACCAAATTTGCAATGGCAGTCCAAGTGTAAAAGTTAATCTGATGCAATTGTTGGAAAAGCAAAGTGATATAAAGGATTCTCACTAGCTTAGATCAGAAAGTGAAATCTTTTGAATAATATTCAGCTATCTCATGGAACCAAAAAAAGATGGATAATGAAGAATCAGGAAATACATTAACCCACAGACCCTGTCTGAACAATTGTCATTTAAAATGACTCAGCTCTAATAATGTTCAGTTTCTGGGTCCCTTTATTATAAACGGCACAGTCCTGAGAAAGAAAAAAGAGAATCTGATTGGCTCAGCTCACATCAGGTGCTCACCGCTGGGGCCATTCAGCTAAGGTAAGTGTAGAGGGTGATGGAGCAGAGGCCATGCTATTGGAGGCCCAGCCTATCTACCAGGGACCATTCTCAGAGAAGGAAAGATCACTGTCAGCTAACGATGTTCTGCCCCAAAGATCAAGGACCACAGGAAATGCTAACATAGAATAGTGTTAGTTTATAAACTCATGCTTCACACTTTATTTACTGCAGCACTGGCTTTCACCTCTTCATTTGTATAGCCAAGAGCACTGAAAAATAGTGGAATTTTTTGTATTGAAGCCTCTTGGCATTGACTTATTATACTTGAGCATTTGGAAAAAATGTAAAAGCTTTGCTAAACAGCCAGTTTCAACAATTAGGGCTTCTTGTACATTCTGCTTCCAAAAGTCTTTGAATTTATCATACTGAATGGCTGAGGAGGGAAAATAAGTTTTAAGGCTGTTACTGGAAATTACTTGGGATTTTTTCAGAGGGTGGTGAACAATAAGTGTAATTGCCCTTTTCTCTCTGAAAACAAGAGCCTCTTGGGTCTGCTCCTGGCAAGCGGCAGAAAGTACTGTAATGTTCTTATTCTATTCCCAAGGCTCTGGGAGTGATGGAAATGGACTTGTTATAAACAGACAAAGGGACATCTCTTAGTCATCATGGTTCTCTTTCTTGCTCACAAGACTCTTACAAATCTGTTAGTCAGAATTACCAAAATGGTGAACACACAATTATAAAGACATTCTATAGAGTGGAGTAGGAGGGGAGTGCTTTTACTTTCTCTCCTCCAGACGTCCCTGCGCACGTGCCCAATTCCGCCGCGTGAAGGAGCGTGCAGGAGCTTCCTCCTCTGCTTTAGGCTTCTTTCCTCTTCCCTGGCTCTCTAGTCAAGTGATCATCATTTCTGAATTTCCTGTGTTTTGCATTGATACCAGGAATAATCTTCTTACCCATTTAGTTCTTTATGTCATACTCTGTTCTCATTTAAAGAATAAAGAATATTGAGAATGAATTAAATGTTTTTCAATAATTAAAAAAAATGGAAAAACACTGAAAGAAAGAAAATTTAAGGGAGTGACAACTTAGCTTATCTGACACTTATCTGTCAAATGAAAATATCTCTTGTGTTGGATGATTATTTCTCTTCTTTTATAAAAATGTCTGGAGAATTAGTGAATAAATGAGAAAGTACAGGGAACCATGAAGATCCTGAAACCACTGACTGGACAGAACGGGGTCCATGCTTGAACTTCTGAACTTGTATACTCACACTCTACAGCTTCTAAATCTTTTCTCAAAATGCCCGAGGACTAGGAGAAAGCACTGGGGCTTCCAAACAGAAGAACAGAAGGGGAGCTAGTGCATGTCTGGCTGCAGTCTTCATCAATCACTATTTGATGCTGCATTAAACATTTCGTCTTCCCATTCAATAGATCTTTCCTCAGAAAAGTTAATTACTGTGGATCAGATAGCCTCAGACTCTGGACAAGATTCTGCAGAAACCAATAAGGACTTCAGGGAAAATTCACAAAAACATGGATTGTTTCTTGAAATCATTCCTTGGGGACAAGAAGAGTAAATTATGCCAAGAAGAAATGATGCGTTTTCTTGGCTCTGTTCACATCGGTGTTGTTCCTGAATACTAGGACAAAACTACACTTCAGTTGTTTTTCTCCTTGTTTGAGGCCACAACTTTCCATAGCTTGATATAAAATAAGACTCATAATAATGACATTAAAGCCAGTAAAATCAGAGTGATTTAACAAGGCCATTTCTCAGGACTTCCTCACCAAACCAACTGTCAATTATTATTCATTGAAATGAAAACTTGCCACTTGGTACCTGCTGAGCCATTTTCTGTGAGAAGAGAACAAGAACAAAGGTGAAAGCAAGAGAAATACAGAAAATGCTTACAATTGTCAGTAAAAGAGAACCTCACTCAAACCAGCTTAAACAAAAAAAGGATCATCTCAACAGAGGCAGAGAAAACAATTGACAAAATCCAACAGCCCTTCATGATAAAAACACTAAAAAAAAATAGGAATAGAACGGGACTTCCCCAACATGATAAGGACATTTATGGACAACCCACAGCAAACATCATATTCAATGGTGAAAGACTGACAGCTTTCTCCCTTAGATCAGGAATAAGACAAGGATGCTTACGCTCACCACTGCTGTTCAGCATCATCCTGGAAATCCTAGCCAGAACAACCAGGCAAGGAAAAGATATAAAAGCCATCCAAGTTGGAAAGGAAAAAGTAAAATTGTCTCTATTCACAGATGGCATGATTCTACCTGTAGGACATCCTGAAGAATCAACCAGAAAAGGCACTAACTAGAGCTAATAAAAAAAACCTCAGCAAAGTTGCAGGACACAAGATAAATGTACAAAACTCAGTTGTGTTTCTATACACCAGCAAAAACAATCTAAAGAAAATTAAGAACACAAGTCCACAGAGAGTGCATTGCATCTGTAGATCATTTGGGGGAGATATTGCCATCTTAACAACATTGTCTTCCAATCCATGAACAGAGGATGATTTTCAGTTTAAATAGGTCTTCTTTAAGTTCTTTCAACAATGTTTTGTAGTTTTCAATGTACGAGTCTTTCATTTCCTTGGTTAAACTTATTCTTAGGTATTTTATTCTCCTAGAGGCTATCATATATGGAATTGGGTCATTCACGTGTTGGTTCATGTAACTCCCACCACAAGCAGGATGGAGAATGGCTCCATCACAAGGCTCTCCGGAGCTACCCTTTATAGCCACAGCCACCTCCTCCCTTACTCCTCAGCTAACTCCTGCCAATGACTAACCTGTCTCTATCTCCACAATCACGTTATCTCAAGAACGTGTCTAAATGGAGTGAGATGGTATAGGACATTTGGGGATTAGCTTTTTCCACTCAGCATGATTCTCTTGAGACCCATTTAAGTTGTCGCACTTACCAATAGTCTGCTCTTTTTAATTACTGAGGAGTTTTCTATGGGTTGGATGTACCACAGTTTGTTTAACCACTCCTCATTGAAGGACCTCTGGGAGGTTTCCAGTTTGGGCTATTACCAATAAAGGGGCTACAGAGAATTGTGTGAATAGGCTTTTGTGTGAAAATACGTTTTCATTTCTCTGGGTAAATGCCCAAGAGAGCATGCAACATGGTTGTTGCATGCTTAGTTTCATAAGAAACTGCCAAAATGCTAACAGACCGGCTGTACCATTTTGCATTCCCAGCAGCAAGGTTTGATCCAGTGATCCAGTTTCTCCGCATCCTTGCCAGAATTTAGTATTATCACCGTTTTTTGTTTGGGCTGATAGGTGTGTAGTAACATCTCCTTGTGGTTCGGATTTGCATTTCCCTCATGGCTAATGGTGTCTCCCATCTGTCCACACTTTTCACATCTTTTTTCCATTTCCTGACTGAGTTGTGAGAATTCTCCATGTAGTCTCGATAAATGGCCTTTGTGAGGTGTGTGGCTCACAAGTAATGTCTCCAGCCTTGTCTTTTCATTCTCTTCAAATGGTCTTTCACAGAGCCAAAGATTTTCGTTTTGATGAGGTGAAAATTCTAAATGTTCTCTCTCACATATTGTGTTTTTGGTGTCACAGGACAATTTTTAATGATAAGTGTATAATTTCTTTATAATTCTCTGAAAAGTAGAAAACCCATGTGAGACATGATGGACACTGAATGAATAGCAAACTAACCAGAATGCACTATTCCCTCCCTATCTTGAATAGGTGGGAGCAGGTTGAAGCAATATTTAAATTACAGAAGTTAGGTATGGTATTATGGTCATTCTGAACTGCATCTTTCAGGAGCACAAAGCAAGAAGAATTTAGCTGTTCTTAAATAATATCCACAAAATAACTCCACTGATTCACTGGAAAAAATGGCAAATGTTTATTTTTAAAAAGTATGATTTTTGTCTATTGAAGAATTATAATAAGCTGGTTGCAAATGTAGTTAGGGTGCCTGATAAAATATAGAACTCTCAGTTAAACTTGAATTTCAGATGAACAGTGAATACGTTTTAGCATAAGCATGTCCCCAACATTGCAGAGGGTATACTTATACTGAAAAGTTATTTGTTGTTTATCTGAAATTCAAATTTAACTGAGTGTCCTGTATTTTTATTTGCTAAATTTGGAAACCTTAAATGTAGCACAAATTCTTTAATAAAAGAGGTACTAATGGACTATTTAATGAAGGTCTCACAAATTAGATATGTTGAACAAATATTATTTCTATGAATTTAACTTTTTAAAATATTATTACATTTGTGTTTACTCAATTTAAGTGGCATCTGAAAAGCACACGCATTAGGATCAAAGAATAATAAAACGGGATGAACCATAGAAATCATCCAGTTCCACCGTCTCAATTTACAGATGTGAAAACTGAGACCTCTGGTGCCTCTGTCACTCTAGGCACTGAAGTGGGCATAGATGTCCCTTCTTAACTCCCACCAGTTTCAAGATTCCCCTCAATCTCAGAATACACGAAGGGTACACGCATTGTACAGCCCCTGCTGCTTAGGGACCCAATAATTTGGAGCCAAAGGAAATTTTCCAAGAGTTGACAGAACTCATTGTGTCTCTACAGGCATCTACATTACTATACTAACTAGACAAAAATGAAATGAAAATACTAGCCTACATGAAGTTAATATTTGCTTTGAGGGGGGATAGATTTTTAATTGAGAAGAGTTGAAAACTCACTAGCAGATTCCAAATGTGAGGACAGGAAGCTATGGCCTGTCTATTGGCTTTCACCTATTACTATAACCAAATGGGAGCCCACATCGCCAGAAACAGATTCAAAGAAGAACAACCACACACATTCTCCAGGCCAGGGTATGCTGGGTGGCACAGCTGCATCATACCTGGTTATGGATTTGTCTCTTTTGTATCATCTCTCTTGGTCTAATGTCTTTTGTTTCTTCCTTTTTTTTCCCTGAATCTTTAAAAAAATCTCTCCATTCCATGAAAAACATGACCAGAAGACTTCAGAGACATACACAAAATCCCTAGGAAACACACATATTCTTCTACTATGTGCTTTGGGCACTAAGTCAGCCAAGGCTCAGTTCGTTAAATGTTCTTTAAAAATACACGTGAGTTCACAGCCATATAGATAATTGGAGAAAAGAAGAGTTCAGTTTGGTGGAACGTAGAGCTGTGAAAGAAAGGCAGCCGGACACTGGGGAATAAGAGGTGAGGGAAGAAGCAGAGCCGAAAGGTCAGATCAGACTGTGGAGGAAGCAGGGATGGGTTATTGAGCCCGCGTGAATCTGCAGAGGAGACGCTCTAGACGCCTGACGTGGGAGGCAATGCTTTCTGCATCCGTCACTCAAAAACAGTGTAAATGTTTCCATCACACACATGCCAAACTCACTTCTATTTATTCACAGGATCCTCCCTGGGTACTCCTACTTCGCATGCTCAGAGTCTCTGGGAAGAACGTGGAGAGCTGTGTTCTCCCTGTCATTCAGTGTCTCCTCTTCCCCACTTCTTTCAGGTGGGAAGGGAGCTTTTCCAGCACTTTGTGGAGTGTGCACTGTCCGTGTTGAGGGAGACCTCGGCGGCTGAAGGAGCTGATGAAAGCACAGATGACGCAGCACTTACAGTTCTGTCTCTGAGGAGCCGCCTCTCCTTCCCGTCCAGCCGCTTCCTTTAATGTGGGGTTGCAGGGCGGGGGCCAGAAACAGGTTGTTACCTTTCCCAGCTCCATAGGGTTTTGGCTGTCTGCTTCTTCATCATCTGGACATTTGGTTCCAAAAATGAGACTGGAAAGGACCGCAAAAATGTTGCCTTCAAATCTGCTTCCCTCTCGTCTGTTCCTCGGTTAACGTGAAGCCTTGGGCTAAGCTGTCTTTTCTTGAGTTCAGAGGCGGGAAAGAAATGACTCTTTAGACTGTATTTAACTCTGTCACTGACTTCTCTGTCCTCTGGAAAGTCACTGTGTGTTTTCAAGCGTGGGTGCTAAGCGTGATTTGAAAACTGGAAAAAATATATTCTTAATTATTCCTCCTTTTCCTTTAACTGTAAATATCATTTTTACTGACCTCACTGTTGCTAAATTGAGAGTAAAAATATCAGGAGGGAAGGGAAGAGATTATGCAAGTAAAAGTTATTTTTGTTTAAAATAAGTTTGTATTTGAAAATTTATGTATTGAAACTAAAACTCATTAAGCATAATGTAATAATGGTTTAGCAACAGAAACTCCTGGCATACCTACTTTTGCAGAGACTAAAATATATTTTTTAAAAAATCACAATTTGTACAAAATTATTTTAAAAGTATATCTTGGAACAGAACATGGGTATGTTGAAAAAGTAATAAATACTGAAGAACAAGGGTCAAGAATTCCCTGAAACATGTTTATCTATATTTAGCCACTTTTTAACTGAAATACTAGTTATATACCTACCGAAGTCATCACTTTTGTCATTAATAGGCAAGTAAATGTATTACATGACTCAGCCGATGCTCAAAGTGCTTGTAATAAAACACTGTTATTCTACTGGCTATATCTCATTTTCTGTAATGTTCAAATAAACAGATAAAAAATGAAAAATAAAAGGATCATTAGCATAAAAATGTGAAAGATTCCTTTCTGGACAGAAGAAGATAATTTTATTTTGGTAAATTTAGAATGGGTAACAGGAGAGCAGATTCATCGAATCCAGTCTTTCTCAATCCTTTCTATGTACACAAATCACCGGGTTCTTGTTAAAATGAAGGTTCTGATTCAGTGGTCTGGGGTGTAACCTGAGATTCTGCTTTTCTCATGGGGTCCTAGCTGATGCCAATGCTTCTGGTCCCCAGACCACACTTTGAGTGTCAAGGATAGAAAAAGGAAGATGTTTATATGATACACGTGTGAAGAAGAACCACTGGACAAATACGCTCACACCGGCCTTAGTTTTACTTCATAGTGACTCACATGGAGTGATTCGGAAATTCTTCTGTTGTAAAAGCATTAGGAATTATTACCTAGGGAGTTATTTATTTGAATCAATTTTGTGTTGATTGTTCTCTTTTAGCAGATGGAATATTTTGTTCCTATATGAGCACGGACAGTGAAGGGCGGCTGCCTTGCAGTGTGCTACAGTGGGATTCTGGATTTTCAACCAGATATTAGGATCCTGGCTATCTGAGTCTGTGATGTTAGGATCCTGGATATCTGAATCATATGTGTACTGAGTATTGACTGAATTGTCTAGAAAATTGTTTACTTGTCCCCCAGACTATAGGATATGACACAGAGCAGTGGTTCTTAATCAAGGGTGATTTCACCCCCTAAGGAACATTGGGTAATGTCTAGAGATATTTTTGGTTGTCACACTTGGAGGGATGCGGGGTGGGGAGATTTACTGCTAGCATCTAACAGGTAGAGGCCAGGGATTCTGCTCCACATCCTACAATGCACAGGACAGTGCCCCCCACAACAAAGAATTATCCAGCCAAAATATCAGCAGTGCCAAGGTTAAGAAACCCCGATGTAGAGGAGGAGAGAGGTATGAATATCATGTCTCCTATTTAGGGGTTTACACACGTTTGAGGGTGTAAGATTAACCTAAATGAATAACTAGGGAACAAGTCCTGAACAGAGTGGCACACAGGGAAGTAGAGACAGGACGGTGGAGGCACCCGTGTGCCGTGTGCCGTCAGAACCGTGAGTGGAACACGCAGCTCTGGAAGAAAGATGGACAGGGCTTAGTTTAATGAAGACCAGTGGAACCAAAGAATTATACGTCCCCTCTTTCTAAGAAGGTAAAGAGGCTTCTCGTCTTCAAAATCGAAATTGTTAGCTTACTTGATAGGAAGTTTTCAGATTGAGCTTTCACAGAATTTTTAATTTGAAGGCAGTTGAAGTCTCAGTTTAATGGACGTGAAGCTGCCCTAAACACAAAGTCCTACCCATCTCTCACCTAACGATGTGCCCACTTTCCAAAGCCTGTTCTTCTTGGCAGAAACACCAAACAGAGCAAAAGACTTACTAGACGTAGAAATCCGAAGTTTGTAAATTACACAGCCTATTGATCAGTTTTTCATTTTATTTCTAATACCTCCATGGAAGTATAAAGATCCCAGCAGGAAAAAGAAACAGAAAAAAACTGATCTTGGTGAGTGGGTAGAGGGGTAAAGCTGTATTTTCCTTTTATGTAGTAATTTGACTGTTATTCCTGAGAGATATCATATTGTTTATAATATTTATAAATATTGTAAGTATATAATGAATACTACATATCAATATATATAAGTGAAAAATATCAAGGCTTTGCTAAGATATTTCCAAAACACGATATGAACTAGGAAGTACATTTAAGGAACTACAATTGATCATCATTATTCACAGATCCCGCCTTTGCGAACTCACCTACCCACCAACATTTATTTGTACCCCAGAACCAATACCCACAGTCGTGGTCATTTGTGGGTATCACAGAGCAGCAGCAAAGTTGAGCCGCCCATGGTGCACGTTCCCAGTGAGGTTGAACAAGGCGACCCTCTGCCTTCTCGTTTCAGCTCTCATATTGCAAACCAGTGTCCTTTTCACACTCTATTTGGTGTAGTGTTTTATGGCTTTTTTTGCATTTTGTTGGTGATTTCTCTGTTTTAATGGCCCCCAACCATAGTGCTGAGGTGATATGTAGGTTCCTAAGCACAAGATGACTGTGATGCGCCCTCTGGACAAAATTTGCATTAGTTAAGCTGCGTTCAGGCATGAGTTCTACTGCTGTTAGCCATGAGTACAGTTTAATGAATCAATAATAATATGAAATAAAGTGTCTGTAAACAGAAACAGACATAAAACAAGTTTATGTATTAATCAGCTAATGAAAATGTTGTGAGCAGAGGCACACGGGAACCTAACCCTGTGATTCCCCTTGGGCAATGCTTCAGTACTCCATAATCCAATACTCGCTAATCCCGTACTTGCTAATCTAGTACCCACTAATCCAGTACTCATTAATCCAGTATCCACTAATCCAGTACCCGCTAATCCAGTAGCTGCTGATCCAATATTTGCTAATCCAGTACCTGCTAATCCAGTACCTGCTAATCCAGTACTTGCTAATCCAGTACCTGCTAATCCAATACTTGCTAATCCAGTACCTGCTAATCCAGTACCTGCTAACCCAGTACTCATTAATCCAGTATCCACTAATCCAGTACCCGCTAATCCAGTAGCTGCTGATCCAATATTTGCTAATCCAGTACCTGCTAATCCAGTACTTGCTAATCCAGTACCTGCTAATCCAATACTTGCTAATCCAGTACCTGCTAACCCAGTACTCATTAATCCAGTATCCACTAATCCAGTACCTGCTAATCCAGTACTCATTTGTGTTCACGGAGACTTTATAGAGCATAACTCAGCATGAATAACAAGAATTAACTGTTTTAACATTATTGTGATCATTTTAGCAAATGGAGTATTCTTGTTTCATGTTTTCGTTTTCCTAGAGTGAAGGACGAGCTCGTCGCCTCCATCTAAGAGCAGAGCGCGTGATCTCTTAAGGGGTTATTGCAGCAGCCTCCCCCTGGGCTGCTTGGTCCTGCCCTTCTTCCCTACGCCCATGCTCCACGCGGCACGTTGTACGTCAGATGTGCTACTCCCAGTTCAGAGCCCCACAAACGTTTTCCCAGGTCACTTGGAGTAAAGCCCTCAGTCCCTGGAGTGGCCTGAGGCGGCTCACCACCCCCACCCAGCAGTCACCCCACCTGACTCCATCTCCTGCGCATCCCCTCGCTCTGCTCCAGCCTCACGGCTTTCCTTGCTGTATCTGAGGCTCCCTCCCTCCCCCGCTTGAGAACCCTCTTGGTGAGGCCTCCCCCACCACCCCGTGCACAGTGGCGACCCTCCTCTCCTACCCGACGCTCCGGTCTCCCTCCGCCCTTCTTTCTGTATTAACTACTGTCTTCTGTTGTAAGCTTTATTAATTTGTGTTTATTATCTTCAGCTCAAATCTCGAAAGAACATACTTCTGAAAAGAAAATAACTTTCAATGTTTATTAAATTTTTAATTTTCTCAGTTTTGAAAATCTGAGAGAAACTAGGCTCTTTATTGTTGGCCAGCTTGCAGCCGTAACAACCACCACAAACAATTATCACAATATTCAAGTAGCAAATATTTATTGCTCAAATTACACTTTTGCACTTACTATTTAAAACATCATATTATTATAATGTGCAAACCATATACATAATACATTTGCACATTCTTGTAATAATCAAGCAATTTTAGATAGGTGAATAGAATAATCACCATACACATACCAAAGATTCCCAAATTGACATCTCTAGCTCTGTGACCTCTAAGGAACACGAGACCTGCATGGCAAGCCGTCCAGCGGGTGTGGACATTGGGAATCTCGTGAGACCTCAAGCTCCACACCTTTCCTAACCTCTCTCCTCTTCCTCTTGCCACAGCAACCTTCTTTCAATACCTTGAACGAGACATGGATTTTCTTGACTACAAAACTTTCTGCACACATTTTCCTTTGCCTGGAATATAATCCGGAAATCCCCCAACACACATTGTTCACTCCTCATCCTGCAGGTGTCAGCTTAAGTGCAGGCTGATTTCCCTGGACTAGGTCGGTGGTCCCCGGGTTTCCGCAGCAGTCATCGCGCTGTCCCCGTGCTCTCTGCTGGATATGGGCTGCCTGCGAGAGCAGGAACTCCACAGTCTGCCAATAGTGCTTAACGTGGCTTCTGGCACCTAGGAGGCATGTAGGCTGTAACTGATCAACTGAAAACAGAAAGATGGTAACACAAATGCAGTAAAACCTGTCTCCAAAAATATTTAATGACACGGGAAAATGGTCAGATATAACCGTAAGTAGAAAGTACATGCTGTGAGATTATATGTAGCATGATTTCAGTTCTGTAAAATAAGAAATATGCAGATTTTTTACACTGTGAAGAGATTAGAAATATACCACAATATTAATAGAAAAAATGTTTTGTTGACAAAAATTATGTGATTGTTAAAATATGTCTCTTTTCCACTTTTATAGGGAACATATATTAGTTTTATGATCAGAAAAATAAATTATTCTAAATGTAAATCAATATTCTTTTCTGTATTCCTGTTAAAGACATAAATGAGGATTAAAAACCAGTATTTTACAATTCATCCTTTTAGTCATTTTTGAAGGAAGGTTTTGGCATTTTTATACTCTTTGTGACCCATGGAACATTTTTCAAACCGGACCCAGCAATCCTGTGCTGGTATAGCTTCTCCTGGGCTTGGAGACTCCTGTGAGCCCCAAGGTAATCCTCTAATTACATATTATATTATGTATTACATGTAATCCTATAATGCAATGTAACTCCATTCTGTCTGATCTGTGCTTTTCTTAGAAGAACTGTTTCTGTCCTAAGTAATTACTTCCGAAACATTGTCATCTTTCTTACCAATTAGGATTTCCAAGGGTTTGGCATTCCTTCTTCAATAGGCAAATTGAAAGAATGCTAAATTCCTTACACTCTTTAAGAGAAGATGTGACCCCACTGAAGAGTCACAGATCGCCATCCCACATGATGATCTCACAGCGGGATGATGCACTGCATACGCCCCTTTTTGCCGTCTCACAGCGTAGTCATTCTGGCTGCCATTAATATTCAACCCTCTCTTAGCTCCTTTACCTCTCAATTACATACCAAATTTATTCTGAAATGAAAACACAAACACTGTTTACTGAGATGAATCTTAAGTTGTTTTTTCGACAAAGGTTTGTGGAGTACTTCCCGTGCTTGGCAGAGTGCTGAGCTGTGAGAGCACAAAGTGCACGTGACATGCTCCCTGTCTTTGAGGTGCTCACGGTCTGTTGAGGGAGAAATATTACACAAAGACGTGATAAGACAGCACAGTACCTCCTGTTACGTAGGGAGAGCAAAGTGCAATGCTCGAGACTGAAGCGGCTGTCGTGGAAGCCTGCGCCTGCTGCATCTTCTATGGGTCAAGCCACCATCACTTCCTACCTTTACGGGAATAATTGTCACCGGGTCCCTCTGCTTCTCTCCCTGCCTTCCTGTAAATCTGTCTTCAACACGGCAGCCAGAGTAAGCTCTCAAAGGCTGGTCGGAGTATGTCCCTCCTTTGCTCAAAACCCTCCAGTGGCTCCTGTTTTGCTGAGGCTGAACGCAGAGTCATCCTGAGGCCTTTCTGAGAATCACCCCAGTCCACCCCCAGCTGCCCTCTGTCCTCAGCCCCACTGTGCTCCCCTTTGCCGAGTCTGCCGTAGCCACATCCATCCTCTGATGTTTTTCAAACTGACCAGGGTATTTACGCTTTGGGGACCTGGCACTGTTCCCTCTGCTGGGGAGCTCTGGACCGGGCAAGGCCCCTCCTACTTCCTTCAAGTCTCGACCACCTGCTACATTCTCCACAGGGCCTCCCTGACCCACCATCGAAATTACAGCTGCACCTGGAAACTCCCACGCCTGGCCTCACTTTTCTTATTTGCACTCAGCACCATCCGATGTTCTTGCTGTTACCTCCCTCCCACAGTCACAGGTTATTTTATTCACTAATGTATTGAATACATTTACAGAAGGGCCTTGCGTATATTAAACGTTCAATAACTGATGAAGGGATGACAGACTCTTGTTTTTATTAGAGTAAAATCTTAATTTTTACTAACTCAGAATTTGTGATAGCTCTTCCAGCATTCATTTGAGATATGTCTTTACATTTTCCACTAAAACATTGTGGTTCCTTTGTAAGTAAGTAACTTTTAAGTTGGAATGAGAGAAAAGAGAGGACAGCCTCTTTCAGAAAACTGTTTTCAATCTGTTTTTACTGAACTCATGCAGACGATGAAGGAAAAGCTGATTTCTAGCTGAAAACCCCTGCCTAAGATTTTGACAGTTATTTATTGGTGTAATTGTATGTTACAAAAGTAATAAAATTCCATTTCCTTTAAATTGGTGAATTCCTCAGACTTGAACTAATTTTGGGCTAGCCTCGGCTAATTGCTCTGCATTAAAGAACAATTGCAGTAATATTAGAAGAAGGCATATAGATAGGGAAACAAGATGGACTGCTGCATGGATGTGGTCTTCAGCTTCACAAACCTCTGACAGTGGAGGCATCTTTGGTTCCTGGTTGGTCGAAGGCGTTAACAAGAGCCCTTAGTCCCGCTAATGGCTAAAGCATGTTCTGCTGGAAAGATGCCTGAGAGGCACCTTAATTATTTGAGACTACTGGAGTACTGTGTTTTCATTGCAACATTTCCGTGACCTTAAAAAAGGAAAACTGAAACAATGGCCTAGAAGCTAAGCCTGTGACATTGAGATTTCTGAAAGCCCACAGACTTAATGAGGGGCACAGGTGTTCTCAGTCCTAGAAACGTTAGTTTACTTTCTGGCCATGGACCTATGATCCTGGGCTCACTACCGTGGAATCAGCATTCACTTCCAAGAGGGCCCTAGGTCTCTCAGTGGCACTTAAGTTAACTTTGCTAAGAAAAGAGATGTGATGATAATAAAGCTCTATCTGGAATTTCAACGACCCAGGGCACCTCCCACTCTCCCAGGGGGGAGTTAACCTCGCTGCTAATGTGCCCCGCAGCCAGGCCTCCGCACTTCTGCTGCTGACTTAGCTTTATTAAAAATACGCATCCAACTTGTTTTGAGCGTGGGTTTATTATGTGGAAAATGATGCAAACACAAGATTACTGTATGAAAACAAGTAAACAGATGCTCACATGTCATCAAAGATGTTATAATTACCCAAAAGAGCATGTTAGTAAGTTGGTCTTTCTTCTCAAATTGCCGAGCACGTGGGAGGTTTGAACCGGTGTTTCGTGAGCTCATGGTTTGAAGTGAAGAGAATGTGAGCTCCCCGCCACCCCCAATTATCTTATGTTCATTTTAATTTCCAGTTCTCAGAGATGTTTTAAAGGGAGAGACTGTTCTTTCTCTTCCTCTTTCAAAGTTTCCCCAATCAGTGTTTGACATGTGTGACATGATAAACGTTAGCTAGCATAATAAGGAAGCAGGAGAGCAATTGGCCTTTTATAGCCAGGTATTTGAGAAATTAATCAGTGCTTATAAAGCCTTCTCAACTCCTTTTTGTCTCTAACAAGTCAGTTTGTGTTTTGCAATTAAGGGATTGAAGAGTGACTGCGGCATAAACTGGTGATGGCGAGTACCGGAGGGTTTGGCTGAAATGACTCCCCTTAGCATTCGGCCCCCTGTTTCCTTCATTGCTAATTAAATGAACTAAATCCAGGTGGAGGGGAGCTGATGTGCTCAACGTCGCTATGAAACCTTTGGGATGCTCTAAGTTGGAGAGAGCCTGTGCAGTAGAAAGACTCCCTCTGGAGAGACGGCGGTCAGGTCCTGATTCTGTCACTCTCGCGTGACCTTGGATAAACAGCTTCTCTTTTCTGGACCTCAGTTCCTCTTCGTAGCACGGCTATAGCATCACATTGGAAATCCTCGGACGATGCTCCATGATGTTAGACCTTTGTCTTGATCTTCTCCTCTTCTACATCTGTTTTGGCCTCCAAAGGATCAACAATGACGTTTCCACGCAGAGACCAAGGACAGATAACAGCTACTCTCTAGTGTAATCGTCAGAGCATAAACCTAAAGAGCATAAACCTTGGTGTCTGACAAGTGTGGCAAATATGCTGGTTTTTTGTGGTTATATCTTTGAAAAGCCTGTTTCCTTTGTCTCTGTGGGATTTTTCTTGCATAAATCTGAGTTCACTCGAGGGGAGGTTTCAAGAAGCTCCTGGGATATTTCTGGGTTGAAGGTGTTCAAAGCTCTGACTAAATCTTAAAAACAGAATAATCGTCTTGCCTCCGCTCTCAGTGTGATGGGAAAGGTGGCTGGACTATTTGGATGAATATGAAAAAGCTTAAATGGAAATATGGAGACGGAATACTGCCACATGCTCCAGTTTGCTTATAAAATGTGAACCTTCCTCAGCTTCATCAAGAACAAATCTAGAGCCAGTCCTGACGGTCTGGTGGTTGAAGTGTGGTGCTCTCACTGATTTGGCAGCCCAGGTTTACTTCCCGGGTTCGGAACCTCACCACCCCTCTGTCAGTTGCCAAGCCGTGGTGGTGGCTCACATGGAAGGGTTTACAACTAGGATATACAATCGTGCACTGGGGCTTTGGGGAGAAAAGAAAAAAAAAAGAGGAAGATTGGCAACAGATGTTAGCTCAGGGCAAAGCTTTCCCTGCAAAGAACGAAAAAAGATTTTAAAAGAAAGAACAAATCTTCTAAACTGAGAATAAATTAGCACAAAATGCAGACAACTGGCACCACTGCTTCACTGACCTCACGCTTCTCCCGTCTTCCTGTACATTCAAACATCCTTCAGACAACCCGGAAGTACAGCAAAAGAAAACAAAACGAAAAATACACTGACCTCCAAGGTAAATAAACTACCCCCACTACCCTCAGCGCCAACTGGAACAAACACTGAGCCCACAGTAGCTAACAGATACTTAGAAGTAATTGAGGTCATTAACACGGCCATGTTTCAATAGCTAAGACTCTTTAGTCCAGTGGGATTGGGCAATGGTTAGGAGAAGAACAGAGTCTAAATGCCAAAGATGTGAATTTCTAATGCATTTCTGCTAGGACATTAATACACGATTGAAGGTTTTGAGGGCTCCAACAGTCATTCCTTAACTAAAATTGCATTTATTGAAAGCCATTGTTTGAAATTCTTAAGTACTTCCTACAAGTCAACTACAATTTGAAGAATATCTTTGTGATAGTCTTACAACAACTTATAAAAAAGGTACACTTATCTTAATTTGACCAGTGAAGAAACTTAGTTTCAGAGAGTTGAAGTTATATATCCAAGGATTAAAGTTGACAAGTAGTAGGACCAGATTTTGAAGCCTAGTTTTGAAGCTGGTGTTCATTTCATTTCATCATGGATTGCTCTTGATAAGAACTACCTTGCCTACTGTATAGAATTGCTGTAAACATCAAATAAAATGTGTTTGAAAGAATTTTACAAAACTGTAAAAATCTGTGCATTTATGTTAAATATGTAAGTGATTTCTCACTTTTGGGGAGATTTCATGAAAAACTAAGCCATATGTAAACAATGGTGTGGAATGGAAAGAACTTGACTTTTAGGATCAAATGGGAGGTTAAAATAAGGTCCTTCTGGGATGTCATTTTACACTTCACGTCACAGTGGAAAGATCGTTGGCTCTGCCTTCGGCATTCTCACAACATGGGCTGTTACAGCTGAGTCTTCCTCGTGACTCGTATCCCAGGCCCAAATTCTGAGATCCCTTCCCTGAATACCCTATTCAATATCCCCATTTCTGCTAGGCTGCTCTCTACCATTTCCCCAATTTTGATATTTTAATAATATGTTATTTAAATTGCTGATTTTTGCTATCGTTTGCTCGCTTACTGTCTTTTTCTGGGGATCCCGTCTCTCTTACTATATCTGTACCCCTTGGTATACAGTTGGTGTTTAATAAATACTTAGAAGAGCATCAGACTATTAGTTAGGAGACCTTAGTTCCACTTTGAGGCCAACCACTAACTAGCTGTGGACCTCAGGATTCCTGTCTTTTAAAGTAACAGCAAAACTACAGAATCCACGGAGAGTTTTCACACACACTCACTGTCTTAGAAAAGAGATGAGAGAGTCAGACTAAGAGGGCAGACGAACGCTTCTCAACTCTCAGGCTTTGTGTCCCTCCAGTCTTTGACACATGGCTCATATTTGCTCGGCCTATAAGTAATCACATGGAAAGGTACAAATACGCCTGAAAATGCATCGGGCCTTGAAGTCTTCATGCGTTATTTCTTTTCTTCCTACTGTTTGTACTATTTATGATCTAGACATTCTGTGACTGTTACACCTGTATGTTTGCTAGACAGCGAGTTTTTACAGTTGATACAATAGGATATTTTTAAAAGGCATTTTTCCTTAGCATTTTAGTCAAGACCTTGACTGGAATTATGGCTGATGCTCAGCAGAGTTGGCCTCTGACGACCTCTGCCCTCGGCTGCCTCGTGCTCGCACTGAGTCTGCAGATGGGGTCACGCCCTCCTCACTGCTTCCTTCCATCAGAATCGGTATTTGCATATCACCATTTTCTTTGTTCTAAAGAGGCAAGCTAGGCTTCTGTCAGGCTAACACTAAGTTTAAACTAATTAAATAAAGTAAAGAACATGAGATTTTTGGTGATGACCTTATTGAAATGACTGCTAAAATGCATTTCATTATTGAATTAAAGGATCATGCCCTTGAAGCATAGAACGACCAGAAGGAACTCAATGAATCTAATTTAATTCAATGTTTATTTTTCGAGTTTCCACTGCTAAATTATCTTAGGATTTAGAACGCTATAAAATGGGCTGTGGAGAAAACTCCTTTTAAGCTTTTCTCCTTTAGGTGCTGCAATTATTTGTCTAAAAGAAGTCCTTGGGGGGGATAGTGGAACAGCAAATTGTATTTCTATTTTTAGTGGTTTCCTAATTTAAGATTTTCTTTAAAATTTCTACCTCCCCCAAAAATACTTTTTATCTGAAGTGCACAAAATTAGGGTAATCACAATTCTTGTTTCATCACACATTTGCATCATTAGCCCATGTGAGGTCCTTATTTATTTATTTATTTATTATAAAAGAAGCACCCAAGAGCCCATTGCCCAACACAGAAACTAGAACGTGGATAATAATTAACCTCCATCTGGAAAGTCTTCTACCAGCATGTTCCAAACGACCCAACCCTGCTTCTGTCGTAAATTATTCACTACCTCCTCTACCCACTTCTTTCTTACCCTGATTTTCATCCTCACTCAAACCCTAGGTCTCGTCCATAACCCTTAGTCCACAAGCTCTGTCTTGCTAAGATGAATGATCAGTTAAGACTCTTTGATTGCAAGAAATTGATTTAATAGAATCTAAACTGATTTAATAGAATTTAATGGAATTAACTAGAATTAAAATGATTATCATTAATCAGAAAAAAAACATTATTCTGATTATGAGAGCATTTAAGCAATGGAAGAAGAGGTTAAGAACCAAGCTTCAGAGGACAGGAACTGGTAACTAGTAACTAGTGCTAGTAACTAGTAACACATAGACTGCATTTTTTGGAGAGGCAGGGCCAGTGCTTCCAAATGTGTGAACGGTCTGGCTCGAACCGTGTACCACCCTTGGCCTGGACAGAAAGCAAAGCATCTTGATGGACTGTCCCACCAGACTGTATCTAAGGGAAGGAGAACAGGTTCCCAAGGAAAATCTCATTTGCTATTTCATAAAGAAGGGCAATGATTGTTGAGGCCAAAGGCAGCACAAGTCCACACCAGAAATCCTTTCTTCCGTCTAGACTCAGGCTAGCTGGTTTAGTACAGGTTTCTAATCCCCAGCTGAGCTTAACATTCAGTCTTTGGCCTCTAGCTCAGGCCCCTTATTCCTCCTAATGTCGGACTATGTGTAGTTAGCTGTGTTTATTTGTGACCTAGAAAATGGCCATTTCACCTGGTTTAACTCAATGTAGCCGCCTAAGGAGCAGAAGTGACTCACTGCATAGTCACACTTTCCTCTTTCTAGTCACTACAAGAAGAGCTCCCTGTTCATTTTTTAATTCTGTGCATTTGTAACTTCTATAGGTATTCTTTCCACTTTACTGCACAGAAACCAGCTCGAATAGTTTTCGAACAGATAGTAGAGCAGCGTGGGGTATTAGGCAGGCAGACATGGGTCTTAGTACCCATAATATGTGCTGAGAGTGTGGCCTTGGGGAAGTTACTGAACTTCTCTGAGACCCAGTTTCTTTATCTCTGAAATGAGGACGGCTCTGGTTTCTCAACCCACGTTGTCCTGAGGGTTGAATGACTGCGTGCATTGCAAGTGCTCAGCACAGAGCCCGACAGAGAGAAGTGTGGAATCAATGTTAGTCACTACTCTTGAGTAATGACACTTAGCATGTTGCAATTTGAAAATTCTCATATTAAAGCTTCAGTCAACCTGGATAATCTAAGACAGAAAATTGAATTTATTTGGGGGCAGACATCCCCTTTATTCAGGCGAGTCCTTTTAGGTTGAAAGGATAAATTGTATACACTCCTTCTAGGAACCCTTCTTGAGACTGAGGGTTTCAATGTTTGTTTAACAAGGAGAATGGTTCTATTCACAGGATAGTGCCCTTGCAAAATTAGAGAAATGTGTGCACCTACTTGTGACGCTTGTCAGAAAGTGCTCTCTAGTTGAAGGTTTATAATGATCTGGCTCTGAAAGTCATGCTTGTGGCTGGGAACCAAGTATGTGCTCTGACCAAGCGATGCCCCTAGGGGGTTAGGACGGGAGACCCCATTACTTTACTAAACCTGTACATCCTTTATTTTTCCTTCCCGTGTGGAATATTTCTTTCTTGCCTATTTATCTGAAAAGCAAATCCTTTAAAAATTCTTACACGTAACACAGGAATAACATGGTCACGTGCCACACCTAGAGTGGTGGTGAGTCTGCAGTAAGGTGATGAATGGAGACTCACATTTTGTGCATCACAAATCAATTTTTACAACTAAAGTACATTATTATTTTAATTATGTTTATATTGTTCAGGTCAATATAGATAGCAGGAGTCAAGAGCGTGAACTCTAGAATCACACTGCCTGAATTTGAATCCCAACTCCACCACCATGGGCAGTGACTTGAATTTATGTGGCTCATTTTCTTCATCTTTAAGTTGAGGACAATGACAGAGCCTTTCTCGTGTGATGGTTCTTAGAATTTAATGACTTCATATATGAAAAGCACTTGGACCAATGCCTGGCACAAAATAAATGATATCAAATTAATTTTATTTATGTCTTCCTTGTTAAAGCTGATACTTTGAGTTCTACTTTTTACATTTATTTCAAGGTTTGTACATACAACTTGCGCTACACTGCTGTGCCTTAGTTATAAGTTGTCCTGGAATTATACTATTGGGTGAATTACTCGTGTCTTTATGTCTTGTTTTTGCATCCGGATCATCTGACCCTTTGGGGTTAGGTCGTGTTGTCTACACTTTGTTATTTCCCAAAGGAAGCAATAATTCTCTCTCTCATGAATTACAACCTCTCTCCCATTCTTTTTCGCTTACATATTGGTTTCTATCAATCATTTTGCAGTTTTTATCTCGGCAGAAGAGCAGTGGCAGCTGCTGGATTGCACTGAAAGTACCTGAGGTTTTAGTTCCCAGTCAGTTTCACACCTGAAGGACTTCCCCAGCACAGGGAGTGACGGCTAAGGCTGCTGGGCCCGCATGAAAAGGTCCTCAGAATTTAGTTCTGTTAGGTAAACAGATGGGGGACCACCTAGCAGTGAGTGCTATGGAGACACATAAAGCGGGGAGGCAGGAGGGTGTTGAGTGTTGCTGGTTCATAGGGCAGCTGGGGAAACCCTTCATGGGAAGAGGATTTGAGCTGAAGCTTGAAGGAAATGAGGGGTGCTTGGCAGACGTCTGGGCAAAGAGCATTCTCGGCAGAGGCCTGGTAAGTGCGAAGGCTGGAGACAAGAGTGGGACAGACTCACTCAAGGCACGAGATGCTGGAGAAGAGCAGGCAAGGAGGAGTGAGGGGGGAGGGCCAGAGAGGGGGTCTTGGCCACAGGACCCCCTGTCTCGTAGGGCTTTGTCTGGGTGTTGGCCTTTGCTCTGAGTGAGGTGGGAAGCTGCTGGATCTTTGAGCGGAGGAGGGACGTGATCTGGACCAGGGTTAAACAACACCTGTGCCCAGCACTGGACTAAAGGATGGGAACTCCACAGGCTGAACAGTCTGAACGGCGGAGCTGGGCAGGGGTTCAATCGGGAGGCATCCGTCAGAGCAAGACTTGTCATTTTAGACATTACTTAAGGATAAGCAAAATCTTTCCTACCTGGCCAAGATTTAGGTGCTAAACTGTCAGGGAACTACTCCTCCTCGCATTATTTCATGTTACACCAACATCCTTACAGAGAATAATATTTTCCCTGAAAGAGAAAAGCTGTTGGGTAAAAGGTTTGAAATAAAGATTTTCTGATGTTTTGAAACACACTAATAACATATCAAATCAAATAAATCATTACATTTTCTTTAATTTTTCTGATAAAAGAAAAAGTTGTGTATACTCTTTTAGAGAACAGATAAGTTCTTTCAGAGAAGCCAAAAGATAAAACACTAATGAAAACGCTTTAAATACGGATTTTGTAAGAACATGATCATGAAACTGGAACAGACAGATGCCAAATTAAAATGCCTGTTTGAGGCATTGGCTTGTCTTCCGTGACCCTTACAATGTCAATGTCATCACAGGAAAAAGGAGATTCAGTTTAAGTCATAAAGAGTGAACCACTGGGAGCTGTAGATACAGCTCCTGCTTCTTCGCTGGTGAAACTGAATCAGTGGGAGAGACTTCCAAGCAAAGAAGAATTCCCTTTTCCTGCTCAACCTCACCCCTATCTTTTCTTTTTGCTCTTGGGGAATATTTGGTGCTGAAATACTCACTTACCAGTCTCTCGAGCAGATTTCAGTTTCTCTAGCGTGATCCTAGAGACCGGGGCTCACTGAGTCTGTAGGCTTTTTGTCCATTCTGTATAATGTTGTGATGACGTTTAAGAAAATGATGTACCAAATAAACGGGAGTTCCAGCTACTTACTGTTGGATAGCAGATGCTGACCCATAATTCTTCAGGTCCAGGTTTACTTAAACTGAGACTACCATTACCCTGAAAATAGAGGATGATCTTAGATACGTGCTATTTCACGCGTCTTTAGTAGCATTTTGTTCTGTTACTTACTGTGTGTCTATGAGCCAACAAACAAACTTTTATTAAATTTCTACCATCCGGCACTGTGCTGGGCGGTTAGGAGAAGAAAAAGTGAATCAGAGGTCCCTGCTCTTGGGGTTATTGCATAACCTGGTGGAACTGTTTTGCTGATAAAATTTAAGGTTTTTCTCCTTGCTACGTATAATTTAGAAACTCTGCTGAAGAATTAAATTCAATCAGCATTCGTGGGAACCCACTTTTTCTCAGGGCTGTGCCGGGTGCAGAGGAGTTGCAGAGACATGAACCGTGCTCTTGTGGGCTTACGTGACTCCTAGAGAGCCACACGGGGCGACCGCACTGGAGTCTGAGAGTGGGGTCTGACTGAGCACCGAGGAGCTCAAGGGGGACGCTCTGGACTTGGCTTGGTTAGGTGTCAAGAGGACGCGGTGCTGGACCAGTGGCCTGAGGGATGGGAAGTCTGTGGAATGCAGGAGAAGCCTTTCAGATCAGTCTGTTGAGAATAGGAAACTATATCCACACTTGGATGGATAAAAATAGATGCTGTTATATAAGAGCCTTAAAGAGCAATAAGAGGATGGATATTACCTCTACCCCCTTCCAACCTCCCAGCCTGAAAGAGGACTGACTGCTGAATGGTATTTTTCTTTCTTCGTACTAAATCAAATATGTTTTTTGGCATCAGGGAGTCATGCAGCAGTTATCACTCTTACCATTTGTCACTTTCCTGTGCCTTAAAATATGGAGCACAACTTATCCTGACTGCTTTTCATTTAACAGCACACTTTCTCACAGCATTTCTTTGCCCCGAGCTACTGCTAAGATACAGGGCATAGAGTACAATTATTCTTCAACTCCTCTTGCAGAAGCTGGAGGGAAGCCAAGAGAGAAATCAATCACAATTGCTCTGAAGTGAAGGTTGGCAGTGTTCTCCTTACGTTGTCACCCACGAGCTCCTCAGAGCACAGACAAGGTCTTGCCCACCTTTGACCCCCTCGGTGCCCAGCACTGTGTCCAGCAAGCAGTTTGATGTAAATCTTCACTCAATAAATACACAAGTAATAAGGAAATTTGGACATCCGTGTCAGGAGACCCAGCCATCTGTCCTTTTACTCATTGACTATGTCTGATATTTTCCTCTCATATACTTCGAAGTATAGAAGTCTCTGCCGTGTCTTACTAATGTATGACAAGATTATATGTGTGTGTCCTACAAAGTAAAAGCTGAAGGAAAACATCTGTTCACAGCATTGACGTTAAATTTCAGATTTCTAGCCCACATCCCTATGTAGTACACGAATGGGGCTGGCTGCTCCCTAAACAGGTGCATCTCTCCAGGGAAGCTCTAGAGGGACAGAAATTTCCTGAAGTTGCCTTTGGAATACTCTGGAATGTCTCTTGGGAGCCACCTTGAGAATCACGAGGAGAAGGGCCCTCACCCCCCAGGCAGAGGAGATGCCATCGCAGGGAGCTCTGGGGTCCTGACAGAGGCTCAGCCCTCCCGTGTCCATAACGTGCGGGGCTGCTGTTCTCACTCTGTGACTCCCGAGTGTGGCTGACACCCAGTGCCACCTGCACCTTCCTTCACAAGAATTCCAGTCAGCAAAATTATTTTTATGCAAGAACACCAATTTGTCAGAGCCAGGAAATACTGTATTTTGGTAAATAGAGTTCCATATGAGGATTTCTGGTATTTGAGGAAATTGAATACACACAATACGCTTTGAACCTAAACTATGTGGAAAGCAGTTTATGCCTCTGGCGACTGAGAACACTTTTCAGATTCTGCAGTCCTTCAGCATCCTGAGACTTCCAGTTCATTACCACTTTACTTGTGTCTGCATGAAGAAAATCTAGGTGGTTACACGGAATCTGCGAAAGTTCTGTGACGTAATTGTAAAAAAAGTTCTTTAAAAAAATAATTGCTGTAAGCTATTTACTGACTGTTTTTCCTCTGGAAATCTGTTGATGGATTATTGAATAAGCCTGGATTTTAAAAGAAAGACCATATTTCTGTGTCCTTCCACACTTCCTGCCTTCTACTGCCCAACCGCGTTAAGACTTAAGGAAATGATGGTATGGGAAAAAGGGTCTAAGATTTTGTTGGAGGACAAAGATGAGCTCGTGCTCAGGACAGCCTTGTGGGGGGTGACCCTTTCACCCGGCTTAGGGACTGTCTCTCCCGAGAGCGCCTGACTTCGTTTCCTGGCCTAAATCAGGCCCCCTGCTAGTTAAACTCCACTGACCAGACAAAAGCTGCAAATTTGAACCCAGGCCGGTGACAGCTAGGTCTCCAGGGAGCTGTTTTTTTTGGACCCCTGGGGATGTTTCTTACTTTTTTGTGAGTTCACCTGTGCATTTTTTTCACTTTTAAGTTTGAAATAATTGTAGACTTTAAAAATGTTGCAACAACAGTACGAAAGACTCCTGTATGCCCTTCACCCGGATTTCCAGTGTTAGCGTCTCACATACCGCAGAACAACAATCGAAACCGGGAACTCAGTGTCGACACAATACTATTGTCTAACTTGCAGACATCATCCAGATTCCGCCAGGTGTCCTGCCAGTGTCCCTTTCCTGATCCGGGACCCCGTCCAACATTGCGTCTTTGCATTTGGTTTCCGTGTCCCGCAGTCTCCTTGAATTTGGGGCAGTTCTCCAGTGTTTCCTTGTCTTTCATGATCTTAACACTTCTGAAGAGCACGGCCAGCGGTTTCATAGAGCACTCTCATTTGGGGCTGTTTGACGGTTCCTCTTGATTCAATTCAGGCTATGCATTTTTTACATACCACACAAGTGACGTTATGCGCTTCTCAGGACATCATGTCAGAAGACATGTGATGTTGGTCGTGATGTTAGCGTCTAGCATTTGCCTATGAGACCTCTAGTTCCCCACTGTAAAGTTATTCTTTCCCTTGGTAATTAGTAAGCACCTTGCAGGCAAATACTCTAAGACTATACGTGTATAAACATATAATCTTCTCTCTCATCGTCCTTTTGCCAACTCATTTTAGCATCCGTTGATCATTCTTGCCTGAAACGCTTATTACTGATGTTTGCCAAATGGTCATTTTCTGTTATTCCTTCTACATTTATGAATTGGAATTCTATGAAAAGGGAGAGCTTTCCTTTCTATCCCATTAATTTGTTTACATGTTCATTTATTTAAATCAGAATGGACTTAAGGATTCATATTCTAAAGGTTATCATCCACCACTATCATTATTTATCCAATTGCTCAAATTGTCCCTGATTTGGCTATTAGAAACTCCTTCAAGGGGGCCGGCCCCGTGGCTGAGTGGTTAAGTTTGTGCCCTCCGCTTCAGCGGCCCAGGGTTCGGATCCTGGGCGCAGACGTGGCACCACTCGTTAGGCCATGTTGAGGCGGCTTCCCACATGCCACAACTAGAAGGACTCACAACTAAAATATACAACTATGTACTGAGGGGATTTGGGGAGAAAAGAAAGAGGATTGGCCACAGGTGTTAATTCAGGTGCCAATCTTTAAAAAAAAAAAAAAAAAGAAACTCCTTCAGCATGGTCCCTCTATCTTTTTGACAGGCCCCTGTCATTTTTTGAGCACTTCCTTACTTTCTGGCACTATTAGGTAATCCAGGATCATCCTGTACTTTCCACATCCAGCCCTGAATCAGCCATTTCCCCAGGCATCCTGACTCTGTTTTATTGGAGGATAGTATTTATTGGAGTGCACACTCTTCCCTCACTGTTAACACCTTCCACCTTCGAGAATTGTCAATGTATTTTCTCTAACAAACAATGACTTTCCAATTAAAAGAATAATGCTTTCTTACTACTTTACTCTGATATCTTTAATCTTTTTCTCCCCCCCCCCCATGCTGTACATTACATCCCTGTGACTTGTTTATCCTATACCTGGAAGTTTATTCCTCGTAATCCCCTTCACCTATTTTCCCCTCCCCCCTAGCCTCTCCCCTCTGGTGACCACTAGTTTGTTCTTCATATCTATGAGTTTGTTTCTGTTTTGCTGGTTTCTTTGTTTTGTTTTTTAGATTCCACATATAAATGAAGTCGTGCAATATTGGTCATTCTCTGTCTGATTTATTTCACTTAGCATAATACCCTCTGGGTCCATCCATGTTGTTTCAAGTGGTAAGATTTCATTCTTTTTCATGACCAAGTAATATTCCATTCCACACCGGCCCCCCCCCCCACATCTTCTTCATCTATTCATCTATCAGTGGACACTTAGGTTGCTTCCATGTCTTGGCTATTGTAGAGAATGCTGCTATGAACCTAGGGGTGCATATATCTTATTGAATTAGCATTTTTGTTTTCTTCAGGTAAATACCCAGAAGTGGAATTGCTAGATCACATGGTAGTTCTATTTTTAATTTTTGAGAACTATTCATATTGTTTTCCATATTGGCTGCATCAATTTACAATCCCACCAACAATGAACAGGGGTTCTCTTTCCTCCACATATTCCCCAACACTTGATAATTGTTGTCTTTTTGATAATAGCCATTACAACAAGTGTACGGTGATGTCTCATTGTGGTTTTGATTTGCATTTCCCTGATGATTAGTGATGTTGAGCATCTTTTCATGTGTATGTTGGCCATCTCTATGTCTTCTTTGGAAACTATCTATCCAAGTCCTCTGCCCATTTTAAAAATCAGATTTGTTTTTTGATATTGAGTTGTATGAGTTCTTTGTATATTCTGGATATCAACTCCTTATTGAATACGCTATTTGCAAATATCTTCTCCCATTCAGTAGGCTGCCTTTTCATTTTGTTGTTTCCTTCACTGTGCAAAAGCTTTTTAGTTTGATGTAGTCCCATTTGTTTGTTTTTGCTTTTGTTGCCTTTGCCTGAGGAGACAGATCCATAAAAATGCTGCTAAGACGAATGTCAAAGAGCTTACTGCCTATGTTTTCTTTTAGGATTTTTACAGTCTTACATTTAAGCCTTTATTTCATTTTGAGTTTATTTTTGTATATAGTGTAAGAAAGTGGCCCAGTTTCATTCTTTTGCATGTGGCTATCCAGTTTTCCCAACACCATTTATTGAAGAGATTGTCTTTTCCCAACTGTATTTGCTTGCCTGTTTTGTGGTAGATTAATTGACCATACAAGTGTGGGCTTATTCTGGGCTGTCTGTTCTGTCCCATTGATCTATGTGTCTGTTTTTGTGCCAGTGCCATACAGTTTTGATTACTATAGCTTTTTAGTGTAGTTTGAAATCAGGGAGTGTGATACTTTCAGCTTTGTTCTTCTTGGTCAAGATTGCTTTGGCTATTCAGGGTCTTTTGTGGTTCCATACAAATTTTAGGATTATTTGTTCCAGTTCTATAAAAAATCCCATTGGTATTTTAACAGGGATTGCATTGAATCTGTAGATTGCTTTGGGTAATATGGACATTTTAACAATATTAATTCTTCCAATCCATGAGTAGCGTATATTTTTCCATTTGTTTGTGTCATCTTCAATTTCTTTCATCAATGTCTTATTAGAGTTTTCAGAGTACAGGTCTTTCATCTCCTTGGTTAAATTTATTCCAAGGTATTTTATTCTTTTTGATGCAATTGTAAATGGGATTGTATTCTTAATTTCTTTTTCTGATTGTTCATTATTAGTGTATAGAACACAACAGATTTCTGTGTATTGATTTTGCACTCTGCAACTTTACTGAACTTGTTGATTAGTTCTACTAATTTTTTTGATTGAGTCTTCAGGGGTTTTATGTATAGTATCATGTCATCTGCAAATAGTGACAATTTTACTTCTTCCTTTCTGATTTGGAAGCCTTTTGTTTCTTTTTCTTGTCTGATAGCTGTGGCTAAGACTTCCAATACTCTGTGGAATAAAAGTGGTGAGAGTGGGCATCCTTGTCTTGTTCCTGATCTTAGAGGAAATTCTTTCAGCTTTTCACTATTGAGTACGATGTTAGCTGTGGGTTTGTCATACATGGCCTTTATTATGTTGGTATATGTTCCCTCTATACCCACTTTGTTGAGAGTTTTTATCATAAATGGAAGTTGAAGTTTGTCAAATGTTTTTTCTGCTTCTGTTGAGATGAGCATATGATTTTTATCCTTCATTTTGTTAATGTGGTGTACTATGTTGATTGACTTGTGGATGTTGAACCATCCTTGCATCCCTGGGATAAATCTCACTTGATCATGGTGTATGATCTTTTTAATGTACTGTTGAAATTCAGTTTGTTAATACATTGTTGAGGACTTTTGCATCTATGTTCATCAAGGATATTGACCTGTAATTTTCTGGGTTTTTTTCTTCTCCCCAAAGCCCTCCAGTACACAGTTGTATATTCTAGTTGCAAGTCCTTCTGGTTGTATGTGGGACACCACCTCAACATGACCTGATGAGCAGGGCCATGTCCACACCCAGGATCTGAACCAGAAAAACCCCAGGCCTCCAAAGCAGAGTGTGCAAACATAACCACTTGGTCATGGGGCTGGCCTCTGTAGTTTTCTTTTTTTGTAGTGTCTTTGTCTGGTTTTGGTATCAGGGTAATTCTGGCCTCATAGAATGAATTTGGAAGTGTTCCTTCTTCAATTTTTTGGAATAGTCTGAGAAGAATAGATATTAACTCTTCTTTAAATGTTTGGTAGAATTAACCTGTGAAGCCATCTGGCTCTGGAGTTTTGCTTGCTGGGAGTTTTTTGGTTACTGATTTAATTTCATTACTAGTAATTGGTCTGTTCAAATTTTCTATTTCTTCCTGATTCAGTCTTGCAAGGTTGTATGTTTCAAGGAATTTATCCATTTCTTCTAGGTTGTCCAATCTCTTGGCATATAATTACTCATAGTAATCTCTTATGATCCTTTTTACTTCTGTGATGTCAGTTGTACCATCTCCTCTTTCATTTCTGATTTTATTTATTTGGGCCCTCCTTTTTTTCTTGATGAGTCTAAGTAAAGATTTATTAATTTGGTTTATCTTTTCAAAGAACCATCTCTTAGTTTCATTCATCTTTCCTATTGATATTTTTTTTTAGTCCCTATTTATTTCTGCTCTGATCTTTATCATTTCCTTCCTCCTACTAACTCTGGGCTTTGTTTGTTCTTCTTTTCCTTGTTCCTTTAAGTGTAAGCTTAGATTGTTTATTTGAGATCGATCTTGTTTCTTGAGGTAGGCCTGTATCACTATAAACTTGCATCTCAGAACTGCTTTTGCTGCATCCCATAGATTTTGGAATGTTGTATTTCAATTTTAATTTGTCTCAAGCTATTTTTTGATTTCCCTTTTGATTTCTCTGTTGAACCATTGGTTGTTTAGCTGCATCTTGTTTAGTCTCTGTGTGTTTGTGTTTTTTCCAGTTTCCTTCTTATAACTGATTTCTAGTTTCATACTGGTCTAGTCAGAAAAGATGTTCAGTGTTCTTAAGTTTGTTGAGACTTGTTTTGTGGCCTAACATATGTTCTATCCTGGAGAATGTTCCTTATGCACTTGAAAAAAATACGTATTTTTCTGTTTTGGGATGGAATGTTCCGTATATATCTATTAAGTCCATCTGGTCTAATGTGTAGCTGAAGGCCACTGTTTCCTTATTGATGTTCTGTCTGGATGATCTATCCATTGATGTAAGTGTGGTGTTGAAGTCCCCTAATATCATTGTGTTACTGTCTATTTCTCCTATTTCTCCTTTGTGTCTGTTAATACTTGCTTTATGTTTTAGGTGCTCCTATGTTGGGTGCATAGATGTTTACAAGTGTCACGTCATCTTGTTGGATTGATCCTTTTATTATTACAGAGTGTCCTTCTTTGTCTCTTGCTACAGTCCTTGTTTTAAAGTCTATTTTGTCTGATATAAGCATTGCTATTCCATCTTTATTTTTGTTTCCATTTGCATGGAATATCTTTTTCCATCCCTTCACTTGCAGTCTCTATGTGCCTTTAGATCTGAAGTGAGTTTCTTGTAGGCAGCATATGTATGTGTCTTGTGTTTTTATCCATTCAGCCACCCTATGTGTTTTGATTGGAGCATTTAGTCCATTTACATTAAAGTAATTATTGATACATGTGTACTTATTGCCATTTGTTAATTTGTTTTCTTGTTTCTTAGTTCTCTGTTCCTTTCTTCTTCTCTTGCTCTCTTCCCTTGTGATTTGCTGCCTTTGTTTAATGCTATGTTTGGGTTCCTTTCTCTTTACTTTTTGTGTATCTAGGATAGGTTTTTGGTTTGTGGTTACCATGAGGTTCATATATAACAACCTATATATATAGCAATCTATTTTAAGTTGCTGGTTCCTTAAGTTCGAGCGCATTTGAAAAGCACTACATTTTTATTCCCTCCCATGTTTTATGTTTTTGATGTCACATTTTACACCTTTTTATTTGTTGTATTCCTTAACTAATTCTTGTAGATATAGATGATTTTACTACTTTTGTCTTTTAACCTTCAAACTAGCTATATAGATGGGAGATCCACTACCTGTACTCTATGTTTGCCATTACCAATGAGATTGTTTTCTTTCATAATTTTCTTGTTTATAATTCTGGCCTTTCTATTTAAAGAAGTCCCTTCAACATTTCCTGTCAGACCAGTTTAGTGATGATGAACTCCTTTAGCTTTTGCTTGTCTGGGAAACGCTTTCTCTCTCCTTCAATTCAGAAAGACAATCTTTCTGGGTAGAGTACTCTTGGTTGTAACTTTTTTTTATTTCAGAGTTTACAGAACTCTCTTCTGTAAAGTTTCTGCTGAAAAATCAGCTGGTAGTTTTATGGGAGTTCCCTTGTTTATAAACAGTTATTTTTCTCTTGCTGCTTTTAAGATTCTCTCTTTATCTTTAACTTTTGACATTTTAATTGTATGTCTTGGTGTGGGTTCTTTGGGTTCATCTCACTTGGGGCTTTTTGTGCTTCTTGGACCTGGATGTCTGTTTCCTTCACCAGTTTGGGGAAGTTTTCAGCCATTGTTTCTTCAAATAGGTTTTCTGCCCTTTTCTCTCTCTCGTCTCCTTCTGGGACCCCTATAATGCAAATGTTCATGCACAGGATGTTGTCTTAGAGTTCCCTCAAGCTATCCTTTTTTTTTTCATTCTTTTTTCTTTGCTGTTTTGATTGAGTGATTTCCACTACACTGCCTTCCAGATCACTGATCCATTCTTCTGCATCATCTAATCTGCTGTTGATTCTCTCCAGTGTGTTTTTCATTTCAGTTACTGTGTTCTTCCACTCTGATTGGTTATTTTCTATCTGTTTGCTGAAGTTCTCACTGTGTTCATTCAGTTTTCTCCTAAGTTTGCTGAGCATCTTTATGACCATTGCTTTGAACTCTTTGTCTGGTAGATTGCTTATCTTCATTTCACTTAGTTCCTTTTCTGAGTTTTTGTCTTCTTTTTTTGTTTGGAACATATTCCTTCATCTCCTCACTTTGCCTAACTCTCTGTGTTTGTTTCTATGTGTTAGGTGGCTCAGCTGTGTCTCTCAGTCTTGCAGACGTGACCTTGTGTAGAAGGTGTCTGTAGCACCTAATAGTGCAATCCTTCCTCATCACCATTGCCAGGTGCCCCAGCTGTGTCCCATGTGGATGCTGCATGCATCCTCTTGTTGTCCCTGGGCTGTGATTGCTGTGGGTGCACTGGTGTGTGGGGATGGCTCCCTGGGGGGAGAGCCACTTTGGAGGGGCTCCAGGGCTGACCAGGGCTGACTGCCTCACCCACGCATTTAATAGGATGTTTATTATATTTTTATCCATGGCATTTACCTTTTCAACAATTTTTCTGGAAATAGACATTGATGATTTTTATTTCATAAATAAATGTTTTAGTATACTTTATTATTTTATATTTGGGCCCTATCTTTTCATCTGTAGTTTAAGATTGCAAACAAACTTTATGAATGCTACTAAGATCTCAGTTTTTCAGACAACTTGTCCCTTGTGATCCTCCTAAGTTTATAAATCTATTTACATTTAACTTGCTGAAGTATGTGCATTTTTGGATGTCAGTAACTATCTAATAAATATCTTCTGTAGACACATATTACTCTATTCACTTTAGTTGGCTATTGTGTTTTCTTGAAGATTCTAGACATCACAGGCATGCTGATGGTATTACTACATGAATATTAGTAAATTCAATGGGTAAAAGTTTCCAGGTGCCCCCAGAAAAGCTCCTCTCCAAATCTATGGAAAAATAGGGGAAGTCATTGGATGGTATACACTGTGGGTGACATTAACTGTTGACAGGGAAGTGTTTTAGGAGTAACTCATCTTTCATCGATTTGGAATTAACTCACTAAAAAGATACAAATGATGCTGACTTGATGTAGGATGGGAGGGCATAACCTGTCATCCCTGCAAAATGAACCAAAATTAATATAAATTCACAATAACAGGAAATAAAAACCTCTCAGATTAAGGAGGGCTGATGCTTTGATTCATGGATCCAAAAATTGAGACCAGAGAGAGTTTACCTGGCATGCTACAGAGGAAAGCGGGCTCTGACAGATTGGCATCACATCTGCTCTTACCAGAGGCAAGGACTTCAGTCTACCATGGCATGATTAGAATGAACTAGTGCCTTATTTGTATCTATGACTTTCAAAGATGGGTGTAACCAAATATACTAACTCTCCAAAATAAAAAAAATAATTTTAAGCCCCCAAATATTTATGTATATAACACACACATATGTGTATATGCATAGACACATGTGTATGTGAGTAAACTAAACATACTAAACATACGTAAATTTTTCCTCTTGTTTCAGAGTCTCCATTAGGCTTCAGAGAATCTTGAGGTCTGTCAGGCCACTTGTCTTTCATCGAAAGGCCTGCTTTTGAGATCTTATGCCTGCTTCTTTTGAGTGGGATGTAGTTTTTAGGTCTCTTCTCTCAGTGTCAGCTGCGGGTTCTTGCTTCTGATGTGATGACTCCTTCTGGTAATCCCCTTTGCTTTTAACTTACTGTTTCTAATGAGCTATGGCTGGGTTAGAGCCAGGCAACCCCAGTTAGAATTAGTGCTCAAAATCTGGAAACACGTATTGAGTGAAAGATCGTGGGGCAATCCAATGACAAAATTTCTGAAGCTTTAGTGTATCAGTCATCTGAAGTCTGTTCTAACTACTCAGATAGGCTTTTCTTTAAACTTGGTTTTGTTCCAGATACTCAGGATGGAATCATGTGACCTCCATATCAATGAAGTGACACCTTCCCTGAAGGGAAGAGAATAACGGGTTGATTGACGAACAGGAATGTGGCACAGATGGAAATCACATTCCTCGTTGTAATTTAATAAACTATTATTACATATTATAATTTTCCTGAAACTGGCCAGAGTGACTCAATTTGCCAGGTTTATAAAATGGAAGGTGAATCTGTAAAACTCAGGTCCAGGCCCTGAATGGATGCAGTACTGGATGGTCAACCCAGTCTGAGAGCTCCTCTGTCCTCCTTGTTGTGTTACTACATATGGCATTTGTTTTAGGTTAAAAACAGTATGAGAAGCAAGACAGAGGAAGGGAAAGCTTGGAACAATCAACGTGGCATTTTTGCCAAATCTGCACCAGCCCCTCAATGATGGACAGTATCAACCTGGCTTCATTCATCCCCTTTCACTATCTGGCAGGTAGTTGATAAGTTTTTAAAATTTCCTTAGACTTTATGACAGTTTTGCTGCTGTGGGCACGCAAACACTGCAAATATAAACTTAGACCGCGAACGTCTCCAGCGTGAAGACGGTCGCGGCACCTGAGCGTCTTTCCTGAATGTGTGTTTACTGTCTTTGAGGCCAAGTTTCAGGGTTTAGTTTCAATTCAACTATATGCGATGTTTTGAATTAGTTCTGGGTTTCACTGAGGAAGAAGTGAGGGTTCAGTGCTGTGTTTCTCGAGCTTGGTTGCACATTAGAATCACTTAATGAACTTTTAAAGTTCTTAACACCCTGGCCACAGCCCAGATCAGTCAAATCAGAATTTGGGGATGCGGCCCTGGGAAAGTGCTGTCTAAAGCTCCCCATGTGATTTCATTGTGCGGCTGCGGTTAAGAACCGCTGAGTAGTCAGGACTGATCATTTCAGGGTTGTCAAACGGCCTGATGGGTGCCTCATAGAAGCACGTCTCCAGCCCCAGCGGGGCGTGCAAGCTTCTGCAGGACTGTCCATGTATTCTTATTTTCCTCTTCCTCACATGTACCATGCGGTCTGTTCTCAAATCTTTGTAAATCCTCTTTGTCACGTTACTTCACCCCCACTGCCTTCACTCTCAGCAGATGGTCTTACCTCCTACCCAAACCAGGCAGCCACCTGCTGTTTCCTCACTTCCCGTGGCCTCCTGGGTCACTGCTTCTTCTCCTTTGCCAGCACCCTTGATGTCATCCTCACCTGTCTCCCAGGACTTGGCTCGAGTCAGTCCCCTGTTCTCTTGTCTCCACTCCTGCTCCCGCGTGCCCCTTCTCCTTTCCTTCGCCCAGACTTCCTCTCGAGCTGTGGCCCTAAGTCTCTCGTTCTCTTTTCCCCCAGACCATCTGATGCCTAATCTACAGTCACCTCTCGACACAAATCTAACCTGGCCTCCACTCTCACCTCCACCGAAAAGACCCTCCCAAAGGCCAGCTCCAATAATCTGTCTCACTCTTCACCCTCCTGGCCCTGCTCTCTTTGCTGAGACTCTTGACCTTTCCCCTAAATGCTATTTTATTTCCATCCATAGACAATGCAAAAATCTCAGAAGTCTCTGTGCCCATAACTGCCTGGAGCCAATCACTCCCGTCTCGGCAAAATTAAATCCCCAAGTGAAATAAAACAAAAAATAACCCAACAAAGAGATTCCTTCCCTCTCTCTGTCATTTGTGCCATAATTTCTCCAATCACCACGTCCTAAGCTGCTGCATTTCTCGTCACTCTGTGAGCCCTCCGACTCTTTATTGATCTTTGAAGTCCATCTCCCTCTGCATCCCAAAGCCTGAGCTGAGGAACTCTGCTCCCTCACAACTATCTCCATCCCCTTTTTCAGGGCCACCAGAGTGATTTCTGTAAAACCACAAATTTTATTGCATCCTGTTTCTGCTTAAAACCCTTGAGTGGCTGCCACTGCATTCCAGGCCCCACCACATCCTTTCCCGGGAGCACTGACACCCCACACACCGAGCTCTTTGCAAGCTCCTGCTGGTGAGCCCTTAACCTCCCACCTTGCGCTCCAGCCTCCCCCCAGCCCTGCTCTGTGGACCCTCAGGCGGACTCTGACAATGCTTCTTATCTCTAGATTTCCTCCTTCAAAGAATCCTGCTGATTCTTTCCGATTCAGACCAAGTAGCATTTCTTCCGAGAAGTTTCTTCTGAGCGTCATTCTCCTTGTCCATCTCTGCCTCTGTTATGGAGTTAGTTCCTTCCTAATTTGGGTTTGTACAGAGAGGATAATAAAATTTAGCACATTGTTTTGTAATTTTTTTAACTCTTTGTCTTTAATTTCACCTGTGAAAACGAGTTTGTTCTCCTTGCACGGATTAAAATACTACAGACAGTGAAAAAACACTTTGATTCCCAGCCCCACTTCGTCTCTCTCAGAGAAGTGACCATGTTCTCGTGCTAGTGTGGAAGCTTGCAGACCCTTCACTGCAATTTGCATGCACACGTGGAAAAGTGCAGAACTGATTTTTCATGGCTTCCTTGAACTCTAGTTGATGTCTGATAACTCGCACGTAGTCAAAGTATATATTCTGATAAATTCTGAAGCCACCCAGGTCTCCTCCTGCCATTTGTAATCGTTCTCCCACCCTTTCCTGAGCCCAACCCCAGACAACACTGCGTCATTGCTTCTGTCATCATGTTTACAGTTGCTAAAATTTTACGTGAATGGACTCACACAGCGTGTAGTCTTTTTCCTCTGGCCTCTTTTACTCAGCACGATTACTCTGGGCTTCATCCGCGTTGTATTCTCTTTTATTGCTGAGTAGTATTCCATTGTGCAGATATACCACAATTTATTTACATTAGCATGTTAGTGGACATTTGGGCTGTTTTTGGCTTTGGCTAGTCCAAACAGAGCTGCTGTGAACATTGTGTGCAGGTCTGTGCGGACACGTGTTTCCATTCCCCTGGCGAACACCTAGGAAGGGGATGGCTGGGTCACGTGGTCATAAGTCTTCTTAAGTGTCTTTTATGTAAAATGTCCAGTTTTTAGTGGTATCGAGTGGAGGAATGGGGTGAATTACATGTACCTCATCTTCCTAGAAGTGCAATTTGAGCCCCAAATTCAACTTTTATATCTGTGGTGTGGTAGAAAGATATTTGGTCTTTGTCCCCACTTCCTGGCACAGGGCTTCTAAAACCCTTGGAATTTCCTGACAGATGGGAGTGTCTTTTGTTCTACTGAGATGGCTCTTGGTGAGCCCCTGCTTAGCTTCAGGATGGAGCCTGGTTTCCTGGAAGACCAAGGCTTGATTAAAAGCCTGCAACCTTCAGCCCTACCACACCCCCAGCCTGCCCACCCTCTGGGGAGGGGAGAGAGACTGCAGATTGAGTTAATAATCAATTGTGCCTCCATGATGAAACCTCTACAAAGACCCTAAGACATGGGGTTCAGACAGTTTCCAGGTTGGTGAATACTTTGGGGTGCTGGGAGGATGGCGCTAGGACAGGGCATGGAAGCTCTGTGCCCCTCTCCCGTACCTGACCCTGTGCACCTCTTCCGTCTGGCTGCCTTGAGCTGTATCCCTTATGATAATCCAGTAGAATTAAGGTGAGTGTGTTCCTGAGTTCTGTGAGTCACTCTAGTGAATTACTAAACCTGAACTGGAGTCAAAAGAACCCCTGAATTTGTAGTCAGCTGAGCAGAAATACGAGTAGGTGGGCACCTCACTGGTGACTGGCATCTGAAGTGGGGACAGAATTGTGGGGCTGGGCCCTTCACCTGTGGAGTCTGACCTAACTCTGGATAGTCAGTGTCAGAAGTGAATTGAATTGTTCAACACCAGTTGGTGTGGGACAATCAGATGGTTATATCAGGATAAAAAAACCCCACGGTATCTCTTCAGTTCTGTGAGATTGTCCCAGTAGCTACGGAATTCTCTAACCCTCTTGCCTTACGCCTAGAATCAGCAAATGCCCAAGGGAAAAACTGGCTCAGCGTGTGTCAGAGATGCTCTTTCTCTGATCCTGGCCTCCCATGTGCTGGCTCTCTTCACAGCTTTCCGTCCTCAAGCCAATGTGGGTTTCCCTTGTTTGTTTTATATCTGGCTGTAGAGTAGAAGCATTAGTTTGCTTCAGGCAACTCCTTTGGAGCCAGAGGTGGAAGTCTGAGATTAAAAAACATTATAGCAATGTCATCAAGTATTATTAAATGAAAATATTTGCCAATCTGGTTGTTTTTATTCAGTTATTCTACAAATATTTGTTCAGTGTCTACTGTGTATGAGGACTGCCAGGCACCAGCAATGTAGCAGTGTCTCAAACAGACCCAGTGCTGCCTTTGTGGAGCTTCAAGTAGGAGACAAGATGGCAAGCAGATAGTGACGCGGGCAAATATCGAATTACAAACTGACACACACTGATAATAATAGGTAACTTTGATGGACTTTTCCACAAGCAGGCCTCTGCCTACATGCCATCTTACAGGTGGCCTTCCTCTCCCCTCCTACTCCAGCGTGTCTTAGCCTCTTTGCCCTGCCTTACTTCTCACATCCTTTGATAGATGTCTCATCTATCTCTAACCTATCTCCCATCTATTTATCTATCATCTATCTCTCCTCTATCTCTCATCTATCTATCCATCTATATCTATCTATCTATCTATCTATCTACCTACCTACCTCTCCTCTGTCTCTCATCTATCATCTTTCTCTTGTCTATCTCTCATCTATCTATCTCTCATCTATCTATCTATCTATCTATCTATCTATCTATCTACCTCATCTGTCTATCTATGTATCTATCTATTACCATGTATCTTTTTTCTTTGGTTATGTCTCTCCCCCACTAAAATGAGAACTCTTGAAGGGAAGGGTTCTGCCTATTTCTTTCATGGATGTATCTATAGCTTCTTGTGCATGGTAGGTGCCCAACTTTTTTTTTTCTGATTTTCTTCCCCAAATCCCCCCAGTACATAGCTGTATATTTTAGTTGTAGGTCCTTCTAGTTGTGGCGTGTGGGACGCCACCTCAATGTGGCCTGATGAGCAGTGCCATGTCTGCGCCAGGATCCGAACCAGTGAAACCCTGGGCCACCAAAGTGGAGCATGCAAACTTAACCACTCGGCCTCAGGGCCGGCCCCCCAACTTTTTTAATGTTGACTGAATGACTCTTTACTGTATGCTAACCAGTTTGTCAAGAATTTTTTGTGCATTTAATTTTCACCTACCCTATTGTAGCTGGATGATGGCCAACCATAGATACCAGGTTCTAATCACTGGAACCTGTAAATGTTACCTTATAAGGAAAAAGGCTCTTTGAAATGTGATTAAGTTAAGGATTTCTACATGGAAAGATTATGCTAGATTAGCCCTGTGAGTCCTAAATCCAGTCACAAGTATCCTTACAAGAGGGAGGGAGAGGGAGATGACACATCAAATCCGAGGCTACAGAAGAGGAGGCCCTGTGACCATGGAGGCGGAGGTCGAGTGATGTGGCCACAATCCAAGGAGGGTCAGCACTCAGCAGAAGCTGGAAGGGGAAAGGAATGGATTCTCCCCCAGAGCCCCAGAGGGAGCAGGGCCCCGCTGACACCTCAATTCTGGCCTCCTGGCCCCCAGAACTGTGAGGGAATAAATTTCTGTGGCACTAAGCCACGAAGTTTGTGGGTAATTTGTTACAGCAGCCACAGGAAACAATACACCTACGAACTTGGTATCACCATCATCATTCCCATTTAAGGAAGAGACGCAAAAAAGTTAAGCAACTTCCAAAAGGCAGCACATCTCTGCTTGGGAGCAACAGTGTTTGAACCTGAGCAGTTTGATGTGTGTTTCATTGCACTGGGGGGTCATAGAAGTCTTCTTAAGTAAGTAACAGTTTAAGTCAAGACTCGAGGGATGGGTAGGCACTAGTCAATGAAATGTGGAGGAAGACAGCTCCTGTGATGGGAAAGATCACAGCTCGGTCAAGAAACTAGAACGTGGCTCAGGGTAAGCCATGCAGCACAAGGCTGAGGAGGAAGCTGTCACCTTGCAGAGGTCTAAAGATTTTGGAGGTTATTCTAGTGCAAAAGGAACTAGGTTTAGATAGTGGAACTTATAATCATATTTTCATTTTAGCAATCACTCATTCCTGCATGGGAAACAAAAAGGCAAGAGCAAGTTAGAGAATACCCTCAGGATCTGTCACAGTCAGCCAGGCAGAGGTCATTTAGCCTTGGATGGAGGTGGTGACAGTGGAAATATAGAGACATGTATATGTTTGAGGAAACACATATAAGCTAGTTTAGATGTGGGAGAGAGATGTCAAGAATGATTCCTAGGTTCCTAGGATGAGCATTTGTGTGAATGAAATCATTAATTTGTTAGAAGGGGAATATGGAGGGGAAAGCCCTTTTCGTAAGAGAAGGAAACAAAGAGCTCATTTGTAGACCTACCAAGTTTGAGATGCCTTGGAGACAAAGACTAGAGATGGCACACAGGCAGTTGGTTAAATGGATCTAGAGTTGGGAGGAAAGATATATGTCAGAGATGTATTTTTGGAAGATCAAAATCTAAGGAAAGGCTGTAGAATGAGAAGATGAAGAGCCTTGGGTCCAAGCCCTGGAGAATTCCAAACCTTTGAGGTTAGAGAAAGCTAGCTAAGGAAATTAAAAAGTAGTGGCCAGAGGATGGAAGAAAAACTAGTAGATTTCTCATAAATAGAAAGAATAGACTCATGATAATGATGGCATTGTTAACTATGTTGAATGCTGCTGAGAATTATGAAAAGATAAGGACTAAACTCTGGCGTTTGGATTTAGTAACGTGGACTTTAGAAAGAAGAATGGGTACAGCAGTGTGTGCAGAAAGCAGGAGTGAATATGCTGTGAGCACCATTGGTTGCCTGACCAGCATCCTCACCTTTTCCTCCTCAACTTTGCTCCAGTCTAACATGTTCTTTCATTACCCCTAACAGCCTATGTAACTCAGAGGTGCTGACTCCATCCTCAGCTCCAGGTAAAATTATTCAAAACAGATTGTGGTAAGCCCACCTGCCTTATCTCTACTGGTTTAAGATTTAGGCTAATCAGTGTACAACATTCCTTTGGTGACTTAATGGTCTGAGATTGCGCGTATGATCTTATTGGTCCAATCAAACTGAAGAGAAGAACTTGTCTCTTTTTGTTGAAAGAGAGGCCCTCCATCTTTCCTGAGGGATGTGAATAAAGCAGCATGTTTTCCTAGTTGATCCTAAAAGCTATCTTATGAGCAAGAAGGAAGTCTGCCGAAGTAAAGCCAATACACAGAGGAAGGAAGAGCTCACAGAATTTCAGAGATACTAAGTTGTGCCTGTGTGGGACATAGAACCACCACCTCCTACCCTTGGGCTTTCTGATAGTGAGATTATACTTTTTATTATCGTTTAAACCAAAATCATCCTCATCTAAATAATGGAGATGAAGACAGAGTCCATGTATTTAGACATTTCCTTCAAGGTGATGAGCTATGAAGAGGAATACAGGGATAGTAGGGGTGGTTGAATGACAAAGGGAAGAAGAAAATGGTCAGTAAGATGGAGAAGAGGGTTGAGGAGCAAGGCCCAGGAACCAATAAGAAGAATGAGATGCAAAGCACATGGGGATAGATGGGATGGTTCCTCGGTTACATAGGAGAGTGAAAGAACAGGGGAACGGAGGGGCAGGGGTATGCATGCTTGATTAGCGGAATCAAGAGAGGTTTCTGCTGTTAAATAGCTTCGATTTTTTCAGTGGGCCAGCCCTAGAGTTCTAGCAGTTAAGATCTGGTGCTCTCACTGCCACCACCCGAGTCCATGTCCTGGTCAGGGAACCACACCGCCCGTCTGTCAGTTGTCACACTGTGACACTGCATGTTGCTGTGATGCTGGAAACTACGCCACTGGGATTTCAACTACCAGCAGGGTTCCCCTGGTGGACAGGTCTCAGCAGAGCTTTCACACTACGACAGACCAGGAAGAGAGACCTGGCCACTCACTTTTGAAAGAATTGGCCACAAGATCCCTATGAATAGCAGCAGAGCACTGGCTGATACAGCACCAGAGGGTGAGACAATGGTGGCAAAAGACCAAGCAGGTTCTGCTCTACTGCCCACAGCATCGCCAGGAGTCAGAATCCACTGGATGGTGCTAAACAACTAATTTTTTTCAATGAGGCCGGATAACTGTCATTCTGCTGGAAGATGGAGCTTGAAGAAGTTATGAAATTGTGATTACAGACAGTAGGTATAGTAGCTTACATTAACATCTCCAATTCTTCACTGCTTCCTGTATTCATAGTCTTTGTCATGTAACTTTGAAGTTATTCCCACAGAAGAAACAGATAATATGTCTACCTTCTGACTTTGGATGTGACTGTATGAATTGCTTTGTTCAATAGAATGAGGTTAATGTGACTTCATGCCAGCGCTGAGCTTAGATCCCAGAAGGCCTTGCACATTGATGCTTGATTTCTTGTTTTGCTGCTACTACTGTAATAAATGTCTAGGATGTCTCGCTGGTCCTAGGAAGAAGACAAGAGACAGGTAAGCTGAGCTGTCCCAGCTGGGTCTGGCCTGGATCAGACAACCCCCAACTGATTTAGATTTTGTATTTCTTTTTAGGTACTAATAGGTAACTGACACACTAGTTGTATAAAATCTATAACCTTTGCTTAGTAATTCAACACATGCTGGAACAATACCCAACACAACAGTCCACCGAATCACACAGTAGTCATACAATAGTTTTAAAACTCTCAAGGGGTGAATTTTCAAAGACTTTGATCATATAAAAAAACACATGTTTCTAGGTAAATGCCTTGTTGGACAGTTAGGCTCTACAAAACTGAATTTCTGAAGTCACTGAAAGTAAGCTTACTAGGGAAACTTACTAGTGGGGCTATTTGAAGGCCCAGTGGAGGGTGGAGATTATAAATTAATAGCGCTATTCATCTGTCCAGTTGGGCAATTTCCTCCTGCAGAGCCGAGCTCAGGGTACAAAGACCTAGAAAGCAGATGAATAGGTTGGAAAATGACAAGAGGAGGTGGCTAATGGATATAGAGGAATTGGAGATGTTAATGGGTCAGATAATGCATTGATATTTGAAATAATGTAGCAGTGGGTGACAAGCAAGTAAGTTGGGAAAAAAAGAACGTTGTAATTAGAAAAAGGGAACATTTGAATAAGTGATAATGAATATAAACAGTTCAAGGAGAAGACTGTAGAAGTGGATACCTAGGGAATAGGAAAAGATCTAAAGGATGAGGAAGTGTAGGAAATGAGGGGCTGGAGATGGCTCATCTATGGGGTTGTCACTCAAGATGCTCAGCAGGAGCTGGTAGAGAAGGAGCCTCCAAGTTTGGAGGAGCACATTGAAAATAGTCTTGAGTTTTTGTCAGTGCTCTCGTTATATCTATAGCTCCTACTGTTATTAGGATTTGCTTCTGAATAATTTTAAGCAGTAGGAATCCGTGCTAACCAAAATTCTGCATAGCTAGCCTTCGCTGGCCCAACATTACATTCACAGGAAATTTCAGCAGGGCTGCGTATTGTATATTTAACAATAATTATTGAGTTCTCAGTGGGAAACAAAGCTTAAAAATTACTTCTGATAATAAAAGTTAATCTTTTCCTAGGAATGGAGGGTCATGTAGTTGTATAAAATCTATAACCTTCGCTTAGTTATTCAACACACGCTGGAACAATACCCAACTCAACAGTCTACTGAATCATGTGGTAGTCATATGGTAGTTTTGAAACTCTCAAGGGGCGAATTCTCAAAGGCTTTCATCATATATAAAAACATATGTTTCTAGGTAAATGGCTTGTTGGACAATTAGGTTCTACAAAACTGAATTTCTGAAGTAACTGGAAGTTAAGCTTTTTAGGTAAAAACTACTTTTATTTCAACCATATTTGATGGAAACACATATAAAAGGAAATATACATGTTATATACTACTACAGTCACACTTATGTCTGAGCATCCTAATTGTGGACATCGGTTGGGTAACAGTGTTATCATACAGTGACTCGTAAGATGACTGAATGGACTGTGTTTAGTTTCCGCTCTCATTATTGAAACACCTACCTCGCTGCTCAGCATACATGTCCACCTCTGGCAGCCTCTTTATCTTGCTGAATTTTTTTTTTTTTTTTTTTGCTTCTAATTTATTTAAAGACTGGAAAATCAGATAGCCAAACATTTACTTGCGTTTAAAGTAGAAGTAAGTAGAGGCCATCTTTGTGGTGTGGTGGTTAAGCCCAGCATGCGGCCCGGGTTCACGGGCTTGGATCCCAGCCACAGACCTACACTGCTTGTCAGGTTGTGCTGTGGTGCTGACCCACATGCAAAACAGCAGAAGATGGGCAACACATGTGGCTCAGAGCGAATCTTCCTCATGAAATAAAGAAAGAAAGTAGAAATAAATATACTCCTAATAAGGACCTGAATGAACTTGCTCCTCAGATACTTCTTAGGAATATTTCATCTGCTAAAGGGCTTTTAAATGTATTTGCAGGATCTGAGCACCTGAAGTCACCAATACATGACTTCAAGATCAGCAAGATACTATTATACCTTTTATAAAGACTTAGACTTAAACTTTTTTTCGTACGTAGACTCAAGATGGATAGCATTGCTATTAATATTAATCAATTGAAGTCTTCACAGCTTAGTCAGAAAAGCATAGCATCATGAAATTTTAAAGCTGAGGAAGGCCTTAGAGAACATTGTTCCAAGGTTAGGTTTAATATCTTATTATCAAAAAATATTTTGAATGAGTCATCTTTAAAGGATATTGAATATCTTGCTCCAAGACTGAGGGATATTAAAACGTATATGAATCTGTCACTCACTCTGATTGTCTTGATTCAGGTTGAGCAGAAATTGAAGCTGGAATTTACTCATATTGAAACTAAGTATAGTTTTTATACCACTTTCATTTGAAACTTATCTTCATAATCTTCAATAAAACTATCTTGAAACATCACTACAATGAATAACTAAAGAAAAATATTCCTTCAAGTTACACAAGAATATATTAAATACTATTTAATTTCAAGTATAGTTATGAACATACAAACAGGTCGTTAATCTTTTAATGTTAATGGCAGACAGATGACTCCTCAATTTAGAAGACATAGTCAAACTCACTAAAAACAAGACTGCTTTATATTTGAATTTAGAGAGTAGTTTTAAGGTCATAGTAATATTCAAGATGAGCTACTGAACTTTAGAGGAAAAATGACCCAAGTGATGATCCAGTGACAGACTTACTGAGCTGTGAAATCATCTAAGCTTCTTTACAGAAGTTGAATCTTAGAGGTTTAAGTGAATTTCCCATGATTACACAGGGAATATTTTCACTCATTTTTTCATTCATTCATTTATTCCTCACATATTATTGTGTGCCTAGTGTGTTCCAGGAAGTATCTGAGAGCTTTGGACTACACAATTTAAAAAAGATTTCCAAGAAGTTCATAATTTAATGGCAAAAACGGGGCTGGAACCCAACGTCAGATCTTGGCTGCTTCCCCACACACCTTCACACCTCGTTTGGTGGGATCCACAGTTCAGAAGAGCCTGGTTTATTCTGTGGACTCTAAATTTGCACAAATTATGGTCAGGGCTTTAGGGCCGATTTTCCCCATTTTTAACCTAAAAATACAAACCTCTTAGTCTATCTTTCTGGGTTGCTTTAATAATAATTCATATGATACATGTGAAAACATCTTGAATTGTGCATAGAGAGTAACAGGTGAGGAATCTAACATGCAGAGTCATTGGAAGGTTTTTCCGAGTTCGCTCAGTGAGGAGAGGCTGCAGCTGGCTCTCCTGGCCGCTGTGTCAGGAAGCTGCTTGTTCCTAATCCACCGCTTTTGCCCTTCGTTTGATTCCATCTGCATAACCCGAACGGACTCTTCACCCACAATGGCTTCTAAACCTACTAAATAAAATGTTAGTGTGCAGGTGAGGGATCTCCAGAGAAATAGAACCAATCAGATGTGCGTATACTCATAGAGAAAGGTTTACCTTACAGAATTGGCTCACACGATTGTGGAGGCTTGGAGAGTCCAAAGGCTGACGGGTGAGCTGGCAGGCTGGAGACGTGGGCAAGAGTGCAATTCAGAGTCAAAGGCAACCTGCTGGGGAGCCGGGGAGAGCCTCCGTGCAGATGGATTCTGAAGGCAGTCTTCTCGAGAATCCCCTCTTTCTTGGGGGTGTCAGCCTTTTGTTCTATTCAGCCCTTCAACTGTTTGGATAAGGCCCATCCACATTACGGAGGGCAATGTTCTTTACTCAAAGTCCATCAATTTAAATGTAAATCTCATCCAAAAACACCCTCACGGAAACATCCAGAATAACATTTCACCAGATATCTGGGCACTGTGGTCCAGGCAAGCTGACACGTAAAATTATCCATCATAGTTAATATTGACTAATACATGCTTATGAGCTGGCTTCTAGTCTAACTTACTTTGGAATAAATATAGGAGAAATTACTCCACCCCTCTAGGCCAGTATTTTCACCCGAAAATTATGTATTCTGAATAGATAATTCATAATATGTTTTGTGGGCATTATATTCTACTATTCATCTTGGAGTCAGAATTAAAACTGATTAGAATTTCATTTAAAACAGTCGTATCAAGGAAATAATCATGCAATACATACATTCAATAAATATTCATTTAAAGAATAAATTAACTGAGTGCTTCTTCTCTTAGGTGTCGGCTCAAGCATGATTCCTCACTATGAATTTGTATTAAACTCTTAAGAAAATTTCACTTTCTAAAAGTGAACGTTGCAAAACTGGAGATTCCACAGTTGCTCACGTCCAGTTTATTTCTATCTGGTGGCCAACCATATTTCATTTCATTAATCTTACCTAGAATTGTAAATGTATTCAGTTTATATTTTAATTAATCAACACACCAGCTAACCAGCAAATGTCCACTATCCACAAGCTATATGACCAAGCAATTCAGAGTGCTGAAATGAGCCTCTGATGAGTGTCTCCGTCTGCAGTAAGACGAGGGGATATCTCTCATCACTTGGATCAAACAGTCTTTCACTAAAAAGAAAGGGCAGAAAATGTCATCTGCTTTAAGTAAGTAGCTTTAAGGGTGGTTTAAAAATTTTCCAAAAGAGCAAAGCTATGAAGTGCTGTGCACAACAAACGCTCATTTGTATGATGCAATATTAATAAAGTCCTAACATTTCCATGTCTGAAATCAGGCCAGCCTCCTGAGCAGCTTTGAAGAGTGATAATTAAATATTTATTTTTCAATTAATCTAATTTTATTGAAAGCATAATGCTATGAGCACAATGGCAGTGCTCGGTACTAGAACAAGAACAAAGCCAAGTAGTTTCTGGATGAATTTTCTGGCTGTAAACTGGGGAGAAAGGTGAATACCATAATGAAAGTAAATAGCCATTCAACACCCAGGATCCTGAGTCAGTCAAACGCAAGGAATACGTCTTGAACTTGGGGCTGCCTCGCTTGTTGTGATGACAGACATCTCCGGCAGCACAGGGCTGTGGTCAATTTTACTTTTTGGGAGACGAGCATTATAACTAGAAGTTTGTATTGTATGTAATTCTAGGGATCTGACTATATATGAAATTCAGAAGTCTCATAGTTGTTAGATTAAAAATTTCACAAATGCGAGTAAAAGAGTTGGTAAGAAAACCAAATTTGATCTATAGAGTTTCAAGCTTTTGAATATCTCCTTTTGTAGTCACTAGAGTGCTCCCTAACCACTTGGCTCCACGGCTTTCAAAAAAAAAAAAGGAAAAAAGAAAAGCTCTTCTACGTGCTTTACACGGAATGTACAACAATTTAAAAATTCTTCTTTTCCTTTGTTTAAGATATCTAAACTCATTTTCATCCCTAAGATGATCAACAATTCCATCTTTTTTCTTCTGATGTATAACCTCCTTGAAGGAAGTTATATCACTAATTCACTGATGCATTGACTGATTGATTGATTTCCTCCTTCATTCATTCTTTCAACAAATATTTGCCCAAGTCACTTAAAGGGGTTGCTATAGGAATTGCTCAAAATTCTGGATCCTGTCTCTCCGTTTATTTCTAGAGCCCTCCCACCATCCAGCTTCTTCTCTGCTGTCAGTCATGTACCCTTTAAATCCTGCCTCCACATTCCATCCTGATGATCCAACTCTGATCCTTCTAAAACACACATCTGGCTGGGTACCCTGGGTCCAGCCCCGTCTCACCCTCAGCCTGGCACTTGGTGTCTGGCAGGTTGCCCTGCACAGACACGCACCCCCTTCTATCCTCCTAACTCCTCACCTTGCTCAGAGCCTTGGGTCTGCTCCTGACACCCTCTGCACTTTGCTGTCCGGGACACTTTAGCCTGAACTACACACCCCCAGGGAAGTGCCTCTCCCAGGGTTGCCCAGATTCCTTTATTCTTTTATTTATTATATTAGACTAAAAGGATCTTTTCTATGTTTTTGTTTATTCTTGTCTCACTCCATCCTTTCCTCCTATGCAATCTTACTCAATCCCAAGACTCAAAATACAATCCTTAATTCAGAGATCCCATTTGAAGGCCAGGTGCCCCAAAACAATGACAGTAGTCACATCGAAGATCACTGATCACCATAGCAAATATAATAATAATGAAAAAGCTTGAAATACTGTGAGAATTACCAAAATGTGACACAGAGGCACAAGTGAGCAGATGTTGTTGGGAAAATGGCGCCAGTCGACTTGCTCGAGGTGGGGTTGGTTTAAAGCGCAATAACCATGGAGCACAGTAAGGCAAAGCAGAATGAAACGAGGTGTGCCTGGATATTAAATTTAAGACAGAGTACTTCAAAGTCTCTTAATTACTAAATTCATGCATCCAGATAAACTCTTTATCTTATAACAAACACATTTGTCATTCTATTCTCCCACGCCCACTGCCAACAGTGCCCGTGTGAAATGCCCACAAATCTGTGTTCGTGGTGAACTCGTTGAACTTGGGAACACTGCTGTTTCACCTCAGCCCAGTGCCACGTGCTCAGAGCTGCAGCAGGGCGGCAGGGACCTGGGCTCTGAGCTAAGAAACCCATCATTGTCTTCCCATCCCATCTGTCTCTGAGCCTGACGTCAGACAGGACTGCACCTGAGCACAACCATCAAATCACACCTTGTTCCTCTAAAGACATTCATGAAAGGTGATTACACAACATTATTAAAATACATTGTCAAATGAGTATTCAGCTGAGACTGGAGACACTGAGATGATTTCTTCTTGTTCTTAGATTATTCATCTCTAAATAAGCATTAGGTATATACTAAAATCCTATTAAACTATCCTTGGCTATCTCTTTTCTGCCAGAATGAATCCAGTTCTTTTCTACTGTTTCGATGATTTTCAGGTGTCAAGCTACCTGCAATGACTTGACTGAACCGGTATTTTTTAAGCATCTCCTGGTACACAGGGTTTGTCCTTCTGGAGTAATATGGACATTATGTGGATGAGCTCAATGGACGGAAACCTCTCAATACCAAGCAGCTGAACAGATGGCAGGATTATAACCTGCCAAAGCTTACCCAGTAGGTACAAGTATAGCTGCTGCCTTTTGAGTTTCCCTCTTTCCCCATCACGGCTCCTCAGAATTGAAAGGTAAAAGATGGTGTCTAGTTGGGGAACACTGCCCCGTGGGGAAGCCCAGGTCTTCTACCCCCACCTCCGTTGGCTCTATTGCTAGTGCGTGTGCATGCCCACAGTCAGCAACCCCCATACACACACTTGCACACGCAAATAACATAGTGTGCCTTGAGAAATCAAAAAGAATAGAAAAAGTAGTTCTTACCCATCAAAATCTGGAGCAAGTAGGGTCCATTATAATGTCTTGAGCATGGGAGTAGTAGTATTTTTCAAAGTGTTTCCAGCAGGTTTGTGTGGCGGTAAAAGCTGCCTTGTGCTCACCAGGTTAATTCATCAACTTTAGGTGGTTTGTGGATGTCCTGCTAGGTAGTGAGGAGAAATGGGGACAGGGGACCTAGAAAGTGGCTGCCATGAACCAGGCGTGGTGAATGAGGGTCTTTTCTCACTGACGAGGTTGGAGACGGACAGGAGTTGAAGGACAGGAGGAAGCAGAGACGTTTCTAAGCGTAGAGAAAAGAAGGGAGGCGACGTGGGGCAGAAGGCACGAGAGACATTGCTTTTTAGGCGTGTTAGTCTAGGACAAGACTGTACGATCCAGGCGAAGACGTTGTGCGGGCAGCTGGGGGCGGATGACTGAGCCTCGGGAAAGGGAAGACAGCAAGGAGGTCTGGCGGACAGAGAGTGGGATATTTTATATCCATCTCAGCATCTTGTTTGACTCAAGGTCTCACCACGTTTTGACTCTTACTTTTGTCTCCATCATCAATTAGATAGAATGTATTTGAAATTTTCTTCATTCTGGTACTCAGTATTCCTCAACTGGACCGTTGAAATACAGTAGTCCTCCCTTATCGGTGGTTTCCATTACCCACGGTCAACTGCTGTCTGCAGGCAGATGGTCCTCCTTCTGACATACGATCCGAAGGTCACTAATAGCCTGACACTAGGTCACAATGCTGACATTGGTCACCTTACCTCATCTCGTCACGTAGGCATTGTATCGTCTCACATCGTCACAAGAAGGGCGAGCGCAGTACACTAAGATATGAGAGAGAGACCACATTCACATGACTTTTGTTACAGTATATTGTGATAACTGTTCTATTTTATTATTAGTTATTGTCGTTAATCTCTTACTGTGTCTAACTGATAAATTAAACTCTATTGTAGGTATGTATGTACAGGAAAACAGATAGTATACATAGGGTCCAGTACTACCCGTGGTTTCAGGCATCCACTGGGGGTCTTGGAACAAGAGGGCTACTGGACATTGTAAGTTGTCTTCCATTTGCTCTTTATCTCACTCCAGTGCATCATATCTGACTTTAGAAGCCTTTCTTTTCCAAACAACTCTGCACTAATAGTATTTTTGGCTCCCCATCGCCTACAAGATCTAGACTTCTCCTAGCCTGGTTTTTCAGCTCCAATCCACTATTTGCAACCTAATCGTTCATTATTCTCCTCCCTGGAGCAAACTGATCCACTCAGTGACCGTCACACAGCCCGATGCTTTCTCATCCCTGTGTACTGCTTCTGCTGATCCTGGACCTTTCCTAAATCAGCAAGCCCAGACCCTGAGCAGAGCCAAACGCTGGTCCCACTGTAATTGCCTCAGCTGGAGAGAGCCTTTTCCTCAATTCCATTGGCATTTTACCTGTATCTCTTATACCACTAATCTCATTTTACCTTGGATTAAAGTTATTTGATAATCTTTCTTATCTCCCTAAAAAAACCTTTAAGTTGCTTCAAGACAAGAATTGCTTTTGAAAAAATTTTAAATGTTTTTGGCACCTGCTATTGTACTTTGCACACAGCAGTACTCAATAGTTATTAAAATAATTATGCTTTCTACCAATTGTACTAGATTTCCAATTTTTTAGTTGGCATGCTCTGCTTACAAGCAAGAGGGAAGGACTCAGCTTAACTTATTCCAAAAAAAGAATTTATGAGAAGGCTATAGTGCAGCTCACAACAGTGACGGGAAAGGTGAAGAACCATCTCTCAAAAGGCAAAGAAAGCAGGTGTCCCAGGGACCTAGGGAGCGGGAGTTAAGGGAAAATCTTCTTAGTGTGCTGTCATTGACACGAGCCAGCTCCAGTAGTCGTCCTGTCTCAACATCCTTCTGGTCAAGGCTGAAGCTCCCTGAAGAATTCTGGGATTGGCTTAACTGAGCCACATGACAGGAGTGGGTGGGGCTCCCTGGCTGACAGTTCTAGTGAGACTTCACGAAGAGAAGACAGGGTTATTTCCCAAAGCAGAATGAGAGGGGATAGATGCCTGGAAGGTGAGAACAACAGACTCTAACACGTACATCCTATAAAACCTCTATGTCTCTATATTCATGTTTTTACTCACTCAACCAAAACTTATGGGGTGCCTGCTCTACCAGGCTATGTGCTATCTTTTGGGGATGCAAAAATGAATAAGTTGTAGTCCCTGTAAATCTTTGAAAGGTTTACAGTACTGTATGCTTCTATTATTTTCTAATTCATTTAATCATTTTATTAAAATGACTGGTCAAGCAATTAAAAGCCCAGTCTCTGGGGAGTTTTCCTTACATCCTACCTGTCTCATGTTCTACGTGCTTTGAGAGCCAGGTGAATGCCCATCCAGCATCCTGGTCTGTCAGTTCATTGACTTCCTCAT